>NW_020954639.1:16611884-16685926 GCF_900497805.2 Vombatus ursinus | reverse complement strand
TGTGTGTGTGTGTGTGTGTGTGTGTGTGTGTGTGTGTGTGTGTGTGTAGGAATAACTGCCAAAGCAAATCTATAGTAATGATACTATAGATTTAGATACAGATATAGGTAAAATCTTTTTACACAAAATTGATACATGGCATTTTAGATTTATCAAGTTGAGAACCTTAACTGGTTATTCATTTTACCTAAAGATCTAGTCTAATATTCTTTTAAATAACAGATTTTTTTATGCATTTAAGAGAGAAAATGTGGTGGTAGCAGAATACTACACCACAAAACAGATGAGTCCCAAGCCCTTGGGTTTTTAAACACAACTACATTACTAGCTATTAATACCTTCAGTAAGTTACCCAAAGTGTTTCCATAAATACGTCCTAAATACACACACACACACACACACACACACACACAGAAAGAAAACTGTGAATGGGAGAAGCATAGAAGAAATTTTTTTCATGGTTGATATAATTACGGCAGAAGAAAAGCACATAATCAATGTATATTATATTATCTTTGGGGGACTTGAATTTATAATTTTAATCAAGGATGAATTCATGTAATTCAGTAAATCTGGATTTTTGGCAATAGAATAATCTAGTAGAAGAATTTGTTCTCTGATTCATTTTTGCTACTTATTTTCTGTTCCACAACTACTGTGTCTTTTCCTCCACTACGCCCCACTCCCCAACTGATATTTTTGCTACACCACAACAAGTTAACACTACACATTTGCTTTCTCAAAGGATCACTATATATTTGCAATCTCAAAAACATACTAAACATAGATCAGGGAAAACAGTGAATTTCTTGAAGCTAGAAATGGTGAGTATAAAGTTATGCACAAGGTTCCAATTTTTTTGTTGTTCAGTTGTTTAGTGTCTGACTCTTCAGGAACACTAAATTTATTTTTTCACTAAGGAGTCTAAACAAGTTTTTGGGTCCCTTCATTGACCTCCACAGAGGAAGACTATGAGAAGGAAGCATAATATGCACAGTATTCACTGCAATCTACTAGAATATGTAATCATAAATACAAGTGAAATATTAGTAAAAAAAAAAACACAAAACTTTGAGCATTGGTATTTGAATTCTACGTCAGACACTTAAAGCTGTGTGACCCTGGGCAAGTCACTTCTGAGGATCTGTAAAATGAAGGGTTTGTATTCAACCTTGCAAGTCCCTTTGGATCTAAATCTATGATCCTATGCTAATTGGGCCTAATGTTCCAAACAGAGTAACATAATTCAAGTATATTTTAAATACTTTGATCTAAAATATGGGCGAAGGAAACACTGTTGACCTATACGGTTTTTTGCTAGCTGAGTTAAAATCAAAGCCTCTAAATACCATAAAGGATGACCAGCCGTTATGCGTTCATTCAATCAGCAAATACCTATTGGTCCTACGTGATAAATGCTATGTGAAATCCAAAATACAAATACAGTCACTGCCCTCATAGAGCTCATAGTTTTGGGTATAAATGAAACAACATATCAGGGCAGTTTCAAATTTACATAAATTTTTAAAAATTACATAATCAGCTTATTTCATTAAGAACACGTGAAAAGCGAACAATAAAAAGTTGGCCTAGATAGACTCCTAATACTGGACTTTGGAATAGCACATCTTCAGATAGAGTCAATTTAATTTTCCACTAATAGGCTACTACCCTTGAAGTAATGACTCCTACTAACTCTCCATGAAGATTATTAAGTGATGATACTGCTTGTAGGCTGATCTGTCAAAAACTGTCAAAACTCATTTCTGCTCTCTTTCAATATCATCAAAATGATATTAATCAAATATAATCAAAATAATACCCATTAAGATGATTTGATTTTTCAATGTGAGTTTAAAAGATACATTTTAATTCAACATTTGGATGTGTGATTTAATTGTTTTAGCAATCAAAGATTTGATCCTTTTTACATGGAAAGAAAAATGGGGCTGGAAGGGGATAATTTTTTAATATATACTTTTAATTTATTTATACTTACCATGGTCACATGGTAGTTGACGTCGAACTAAAGGGAGTGGAGTTGTGAGGCTGGGAGGAACTGTTGCTATAGTGGGCACTTGAGAGGCAGATGTAGAAATGATAGCACAAGCAGGACTATGTGCAATATCATGGTCAATGCTAGAGCTAGTCAGTTCATCTACAAGGTAATATGCAATAAATTAGCAGACAAAATATTCTAGTTTTTAAAACGGAAAGCAGAAGTATTCCCTTTAGACTGGCCATTGGACAAACTGTCAAAACCCACTTGGATAACTATTTGGTTATCTTGTCATTGGATTAGATCAGAAAGTGTCAACTGAAAAGATTTCTACAACAAATAATGGACCTAACTTGACAGTCAACAAATACTAAAAAAATTTTAATGTCAAGAATTCCACCACCTAGTTAAAAATACCTTCACTGACATGTCTGGAAAATTACTAATTTATATTTGCTAGACTAATAGATGCACATACTGACTCAGCAACTAACATGAGAGGAAGACTTTGAAGTTGTTACCAACCAGGGACTTGTTATATGGTTTTAAAGGTCATCCCCTTATATTATTATTCTTAATACTATCTAGAATAATTTGAAGATTAGTGTTTCTTCTATATAAAGACAGCTTATATTTTATAAGAATTGAATACATTTTAGGTAAAAGTTCAAATTGTTTTTGCAAAAATTAGTGATTTTGTAACAAAGTTTAATGAATGGTCTTCGATGGCATGTAATACAAAATATGATTAGAGGGAAAATAAACTAACTCAGAAGAATTAAATGGCAAATAATTTGCCTTGCCAAACTTGAAACAAATGCTGTAATTTATTGTTTAAGACTACAGCAATTAAATCATATGGATTAAGAATGAACAGACAAATCCAAAACGTAAGGTCAGTCATTTTTAGGGGTATAATTTCAAAAGAAAAAATAGAGAAAATTCACATTTTAACTGAATAAACTGATCAACAGGAATTTATTAAGCTCTTATTACTGCTATGTACTGTGTTAAACTACATACTTGGGAGATACATAGAAAGGAAAAAACAGTTCTTGCCCTCAAAAAGCTTATATTCTAATGGAGACACCAAAAAAGAATTAGAGAGGCATATCACACTTATGCAGCATCTTAGAATTTACAAAGAACTTCATGTACCTAACCTTTATCTCATTTGTTCCCAAAACTCATGAAATAGGTGGGGCATACTATCTCCATTTTATAGATAAATAAAACTGAGGCTTAGAGAGGTGGCTTGCCAGGGTCACACAACAAAATTAATAAATAACAAAGCCAAGACTTGAACCTGCTTAAAAATGAACCCAAGAATTATATTAGATAATACAAGCTGATATTTGTAAAAATCATTGCCAATCCAAATCTCTAATGCTACCATCAGTATAGGAACAGGTGGAATTGCCTTTTATCAAATTTCAGACATAAAAATGTGTATCTAAAACTAAGAAGATAAATTAGGGCATGGTTATTCACTTTATAAATAGATTTTTTTTTACAGAAGGGTATGCTTTATTGCCGTAATATCATTCCTCTGAATAACTGCTTTTAAAATAGAATTTAAAATCATTTGATAAATATGCAACTTTTGAGAAGCCTCTAACGCATAAAACACGATGTTTCTATTTTACATGTCAGATAGTTAGGATTTAAGTGAAAGATCTGAGTATTTAGTGAATCAGAATGATTTTTCTTTACTATACTTGTTTTTTCTTCTAAAAAATGAAAATGTCTATTATGTAAACTGCTCTTCAAAAACATATAAAGACAACCATGGTAGTTGATAGCAACTGTAGTCAGGTGCCTTACTTTCCATATCTGCACATTTAATGATAAGCTGGTTCAAACAGAGTTTAACAGTGGAAAACAGGTCATGTGGAAATCATCCCACATATTTACAGAACTTACAAATGAATAGAGTACAAAATAAAACTACTACAAGATGACTGTAGTGCCTTTTGACATGAGTGTGTAGCTGCCCCAAACTCAGAGAAACAAGCACAAATCAGTTAGCTTGCTTTTAAATGCAAATTTGGACAATGAACCAAGTCTAAGCAATTTAGGAGTTAAACTATGTTAAGATATATTCAAGGGAGAAACATTGTCAACTCTCTTGATTTTGACTAGTTAAGACAGAAGTAGTATGACAGAAACTACCTAAAATCAACTGACTTGGCTTTGGAAAACATCATATGATATTTTTACAGTAGATTTGCCATTCCACATACATTTAGCCTAATTTTACGCTAAAATTTTCCCAAGGGCTAGTCTACATCTAGTTTCTCCCCTAACAGTATAATTCAAAAGTCTAAGAAAGAAAAGATTGTTAAAAAGAACTCTGACAAACAGAAACCAAGCTATAATGAAATTGTGATCACGGATAATAAAAAAATAAGGTAATCTGTATTAAAATAATCCAAAACTGATTCACTTTGTTTTAACTAATGGTAGATTAGTAATAGAAAAAGCCAGGCTTCCTAGGTAAACTGTAAAACTTGACACTACTTATCAAAATAGGTAAACTCAACCATCTTTTTTCCTCTCATTTACCCACTTTTAAACAAGTTGAGACATATACTTGGGAAACACTGTATATTTTTGAGGGAATTTTGCAAAGTGCATTTTTGTGAAATGGAAATTCTCTAAGCTCACAAAGAAAAAAGAACAATAATATAGGAAAGAAATCTATTAATAGTTTTTAGATTATCCACAATCAGTCAAGAATACAATTAGCCCTTTAAATATATAAAATGCACTGCAGAAAAATATTTTTTGAAGTAATATAATCACTGTGTGTCAAACTGCTTTGTTAATTTAATGTGTTTTGTGATTTGAATGGTTCTGTGTTACAATTAATTTGGCAGAGGCCATTAAGTGGGTATGAAGAACAAAGTCATGGTGTATTTTAATTTCTCATCCTGTTCTGGCATATGTATAGACTATTCTCCCCCCCATCCAAAAAAAGGTAAATAACAAAAGCCTTAAACGACACAAAACAATATGATAGGATAAGACGGAAAAACCTGAATTGTTTGGCCTAAAGGTACCCCAGAATATCATTTATCTTTTATCCCAATTCAAAACTGGCAACATCTGTCCTATTGCACACGTAATGGTAAAGTAGGGTGGTTAAAAAGAAAAAATGTGTGGTTAGAAAAATATGTAAAGTCCAAAAAATAAAAGAATTAAAAAAGAACTCAGAGCTCACACTATCACATGAATATGTGAAAAACTGAAGCATTTTTGTGAATCATGAACATATTAATTTGATAATGCTACATTAGATTTATTCTCCTAAAAGTCCATACTTATTTTCAAACTTTGCAATTATTTAAACCAAGAATTTTTTTTTAAATGAAGAAAAGATTAGGATGCATTTCACATGATGAGGATATGAATTCAAATTAAAAAAGTACACTACTGATGTGTGCAATAAAAACTAAAAAAAATTCAGGTTTTTATCTATTAAGCTATAATAAGTATACCAACTTCAAATGAATAAATGGTCTAGCAGAGTCTGTCTTAATCAGTCAGTCAATAAATATTTGTAAAATGTCTTCTATGTGCTAAGCACTGTGCTAAGTACTGGGGATACAAAGAAAGGAGTTAGGACCTTTTAAGCAAAAGGCTTCAGAATGCTTAAAATTCATTAACTCTCTTCAGTGTAATCTAAAAACCACTCAAGAAACATGCAAAATTAAACTACACTTATTTTTACTTTTGTCAAAGTGCATTTTAAAAAATGAGTATTTAATTATTTATATGATCAATATTAAGTATGAATTCTATCTCACTTTCCATTTCTTTGATACCATAGTTGTGCAGAGTAGCTAAGTGCAGTTCATTCTAGAACAGGGTATAGATGACTAATGTCACCATAATCATGTACAGTGGTAGAGTACAAGATGGCATATTCAAAAGCAGTAGAATATAACGATGCCAACTTATATAAGTAACGCAGAATCCTTTGAAGTCTCAACACCCTTGATTTTATAGCATTTCTAAGAGCCTTCTTCTTCTCTCCTAAATAAAATGGTTCTTTGACACCTTCTGGCAGTTCTTGGTATTTGGGAAAGAAAACTCAAGGCATGACTGTTCTTTTTTTTATGACTGAACTACTACTAAGCCATTCTTGATATATTTTAATGAGCTCTCATTGACCTCCAAAAGGACAAAACTGAGGTTATAGATATAGTTTTAAAATAGTAAAATAAATGACTTCATCTATTAAAAACAAGAAAATTGAACTACGTGAGTACTTCCCAAACCGTGTTTACCAAAGTCTTTGTATATTGCATATATGAATGAGTTCCATGAGAAAAAAAAATCAATTCTAGAATTATGTCTCCTTTAAATTATTAACATGTTAAATTACATATATAAGTTTATCAAATGTTATTTTTCCATATGAACAGAAGACTTAATTTCTCTAATTGGGGGTCCAAATTTTTTCCAATCTTACCTGTTTTCCAAAAGTATATATCCATTAACACTTTTCAAGGCCTAAAATGGTTCCATGGCCAAATATCTCTTTGCACTCACAGTCTCTCTCCTCCATCTTCCACAAAGCTAGAGGCACGATATGCCTACAACACAGGTGTGACCACACCACTTTCCCAACCAAGAAACTTTGGTGGCACACAGAGTGGAGCCTTTAGAATGAAATGCAAACCCCACTGACATCTCATGTCCTTCACCATCTAGTTCCAGCCTAGTTTTCCACTACTCTTTCTTAGTACTCTATGCTGCTGTACCCAACATCCCATCTCCCACTTTGCTACCTTTGCACAGATCCTCCCCCATGTCTAGAATGTTCCCCTCCTTTTCTTCCATTATCTTTGCCAGATCTTTCTCTAGCTAATTTTACAGATGAAGAAACTGAGGCAAACAGGGTAAAGTAACTTGCCCAGGATTACACAGCTGGTAAGTGTCTGAGGCCAGATTTGAACTCAAGAAGATGAGTCTTCCTGACTCCCGGCCCAGCACTCCATCCACTATGCCACCTAGCTGTCCCAATAGCAATATGGAACCCAGAGCTGTACTCAATTGCCACCTTCAAAATGCCTTTCCCAATTCCCCCAGTTGCTAGTATTCAGCTCTCCCTGAAAATCACCTTTGATACCTTTCTGATATTTTGTGTGAATAAGTTGTCTATCCTTTACTCCCCCTATAAAATAAGTTCCCTGTGGGCAGCTGTCTCATTTCTGTACTTTTATCCCCAATACCTAGCACATTTCCTGGCACACAGTAGGTACTTCATAAATGCTTGCTGATTGATTCCTCTGTAAATTCATCAACACAGAATACATGATCATAACTTTTTATATTATTTTGTATTATTATTTATCTTATGTTTGTCATTTAACTTTTTTAAGTTAAATTGTGTTTTCCCAATTCAACTCTAAGTTCCCTGAGTGTAGGAATTATATCTGCTTTGTATCCCTCACATGGCCTACCAGAGCACCTTACACAATGGATGCTCAATAAGTATGTTGACTGACTTTAATATACTTCCTATTCCTCAAGTAAATTTCTCAAATTTATTCTAAGATTTGTCACATGTACAGAAGAACATTTTATGGAATGTGGCTAGCATTTTCATGGGATACCTAGTGCAGTCTTTTAGGAAGCATCACTCCTCAAGGATAAGGAGCTCCATGAGGGCACAGATCATGTCTTATTTATTTTTATGTCTTTGCCAATGCCTAACACTGTGTTCTGTCTGTAGCAAATAATTAATATATTTAAAAGCGACAGCAAAATAATGAATATGAATATAATAAATATGAAAGAACTTTGAAAAGGAATTTAAGGTATCGCCATGAAAATATAGGATTGGGTCAACATTTGAGAAGAATTCAGTTTGTAGTGTCACTTGTATCAACTTTATATACATTATAGCCACAACTACTGAAGCTCAGAAAGCAAAGTTCTTTCCAGCAAAGTCCTTGACACTGTCAAAATTTGACATCAGAGCTAAAAGGGATTTTTATCAGTAGAAACACATTAAAGAAGATGCATTATTACCATGTGTTTTGCCACTGCACCCTAGAGAACATGGTACCTTTCCACTTGACTCACAGCTGAAATCTCTTAGAATGTGAGCTCCTTGAGAGTAAGGACTACCTTGCCATTCTATTTGTATCCCCAGCCTTTAGCACAGAGCTCTTTGCACACAGTAAGCACTTAATAAATGCTTATTCCTTCCTTCCTTCATTAGCATAGGATAAAGAAGTTTATTTCACAATGTAAAACTCTGCATTCTTAAGCTCATGTGAAAAAGGAAACTGATGCTAATATAATTTTAGAGGATAAAAGTATGATGCACAAGAGTTTTTAGAGTTGGAAGAAACATCGGGAAATTTTGAGACTATATACAATGGAAATAGAAAGTTCTACAGTCAGAGGATCAGAGGTAATGAATTATATGTTTTCACTATCTGTTGGCAGAATTACAAAGATATCTACATAATCCCACGTCTTACCTTGAAAATGTCTTTTTAGAATACCAAAATATTTGGGGATATCAGCCAGAAGACACTATGAGACCCATTAATTTTGATGAAGTGTATTTAAACCAAGGAGCTCACCTATAAATGGAATGGATGCCAGGGAATCACTAGGTGGACTGGAACTCGATGCTTTTCTTTCCTCAATTCTCTTTATGTGGACCTCTCGGCGTGCATCATTTGGCAACCAACAGGTAGTGTCTGATGCAGTCTCTTGGTCATTTACTGCCAAGATGTATGACTGGTGCCTCAAAGGCTGTGGTGTTTGGCGCCCAGATGGAGGTTTTTCCCTCAGAACCACTGTTTCTTTGTTATCTACAGAGCCTAATAATTGAATTTCAGCTTCTTGTGAATTTTGTTTGATAGATGGTTCTAAATCATCTGAGGGAAGACAGCTTTCACTCATCTGAAGTCCAAGCTTGGCAGAAGCTACAGATGAAGCGGGGGACTTCCCAGTATCGACTATGTGGTCTGGTGCACTTTCTGCTCGTAATCTTGATTGCTGATTTAGTAGATTGCTTGAATGTAAGTGATTTATTGGTCTTTGGTCTTTGGCAGCAACGAATGAGTTCTGGTTAAATGAAGGTTTTGCCACATACGTAGAAGGAGATTTCAAAGAGTTACTTCTGACTTTTACCAGAGGTGACCTGTCTTGAGAAATGCCTCGAGGCAACGATGTTCCATAAGTGTTTTGAAAATTCCTATTTGACTGCAATGTTTTTAAATCTGGTGAAACTTTCTGAAACTGAGACCCAGATCCCACTCCTCTACCACTCACTCGTCTACTATCTGAATTTAAAATGCTAGGAGCCACAGTAAAACTTGAATTTCGAAAAGATTTATGAAAGTCTTGTTGCCTAGATCTTTCGTAGATACCTCGTCGATCGTCCTGCTCTGTAAATCCAGTCCATTTATAAGTCTGTTTTCTATCTCCATTCAAATCAGATACAAGGTTCTCTGAATTCACCTTTTCTGATGTGTCACCTTGCCCACCAAGATAATCCCAGGAACGCGTTCTATGGCTCCTAAAACTAACAGATGGTGAAGTGAGTGCCCCTTGAGATGCACTTCTTGGCCAATACTTCATCAGCACAGGGTCCTCTAGTCTTTCCTGGGATACGCTACGCTGCCGGATCTGAACTGGCTGAGGCACTCTGTCATGAGAAGTGCTCCTTCGGCGTGCCTGGCAGGTAGTGCGATTTGATACCACCTGGCTATAATCTGTTGCACTCTGAGAAGCTGCTCTTAAACTATCTAATCTTTCTTGAATTGTCCTACACCCCATGTGTAATCGTCTGTTATCTATATACTCTTTGTAGGTTTTATAGTTTTTCCAGTCTATATGTTGATGAGAATTTGGAGAATAATGATTAGTAGAAACAGAGGGAGTATCCATTGCTTGAGGCCTACTGCCTGAGATTCCTTCCGGATGTCCACCATAGTTAAGAGACTTAGCAGAAACTCCAGAAGGTTCTACTGATCTGGCCACTGAAGTCTGATGAATTAAATGGGAGGTGGGAACTGAAGATGACGGTGATAGAGTCCTTGACACTGTTTTTAAAGAGGCCTGTTCATTGATGCCATACCTGACCTCTTCAGTTCTATGCGACGGACCTGTGAGGTGATTTCTACCAGAGGACAAGTCGACAGCCTTCTCAGAAGGCACGATGACAGTCCTTACTGTTTCATTGCAAACACACACTGCCGTATTGGACTTTGCAACATCTGGTGGTGAGGGAGGCACTTGTACTTCCATTCTGTAGGCCCTGCTAGTTTGGGTCGGTCCTGGAGTACTGACTGGCTGTTTGCTCAGCGAAGAGTCAGGAGGAGCTACTTCCACGGGCTGTGCCTTTCCTGAAGTGGAGGGTGATAGCCAGGGATAGCAAATGGGCGGGGGCTCGGGAATATTGTGGGCATTGCCGCTGTAAGCTTCATTGCCTTTCAAGTAGGCATCTTGAGAATATGCCTGTGAACAAATGAAAATAGAGTGTTATCTAAAATTCTTAAAAACAGCAATAATTTCTACTTTTGATGTTTACTTCAACACAGACATAAGACCACAGTACTAAGTATCATAAATTTAGAGGAAAAGTCAGTTCAGAAACCAAGTGAACTGTAAAATTTGCAAATAATATAAACAGATACTAATGATTCCCTTTTCAACATTTTGGTGAATCATCAAAATCTTTTCCCTTATTTGCTACAAAGTGCTTCTAAAATTCCCCCATTTAATCTCCTTAGTGTTGTTGGGATTTGGCAAGTTAAATGGCTTCATAATAAATCCCATAAGTCAGAGGATTCTTTTACCCCTGCCAAATAAAATGAAAACATTAAAAATTCTAGTTATATAAATACATTTTCAGTGAATAAACTTTTTTGAGGTAATATCCAGTCTTAGTTGTTACTTAATTTCTCAAAATGATGCTATTATATAAAAATTTAACCAACATGCTAATAATTTTACATTAACAAAAGGAAAAATGACCATTTTTAGTATTAAGTACATATAGTGAAAACATATACACTCTCTAAGCTCAAAATAATTCAAGTTAGTAAATTATTTCCCATCTTACCTTATGTTGAGCTAATAATGCTTAAGAAAACTGGTTCTATTACATTTTGTAAATTTCATTTATCTCCCTCTCTTACAAAGGTGTACCTACTTACTACAGTTATGCATTCTAAATTATTTTTTCAATAATTTATGACATTGTTTATAAAGGTACTTAAAAAACTTTATGATAATTAAAATGGAAATAGAGACCCCACAACACAGAGATGGCCAATGCAATAAAAGCCTAAGTTCAGCATTTATTCAGGATTTGATACAAATAGATGTAATATTTCCTATTCTAATCATAAAAGTCTTAATTCATAACCAAATGAGTCTTGGCTTTACACTCAGGCATGCTGTAAAGCAGAAATGCAGTCATCAACCTAAGAGCCCAGTATGGGGGAGGTGGGAAGGGGGGCGAGGCACCCAAAAACCAAATGCAATAAATTCTACATTGAACACTAGTTAAAATTTAGGATATGAAAGAAAACAATCCTCCCCTCCCCATAAACATCACAAGCACATATTGCACATTAGCAAGGTTAACCATAACAAGGGATTTCTGTGAACAAACATCTAGTTCAGTAACTTGCAGGTTTAATAGACTGTATTATGACAAATCTATAAAAAACATGCCTTATAAATAAAGGAAATGGCTACTGTGCATTTCTTACCAGTGCTGTGACATCCTTTGTAAACTGTAGCTGGCAGAAAATAGGAAAACATAGTAAAAGCTGCTTACTGATACAAAGACAGAATTATGTTGTTATATTGGTGCTAGAAACAGCAAGCTAAAAATACATGTAGACTGATTTCTCTGGAAGGTTCCAATTGAGGCAAAGGGGCAGTAAAGCATAAAACCCTTCAGTGCTCCTGTAAGCACACATGTCTCAGGCTTCTATCGGCTTCTTGCTTGATTTCTCTACCATTGTGGACGCAAAGCACATCTCTGCCATGACTCCCTGGTACACATTTTTCCTCCGCAGGCACAGTACTCTGGTGATGTGCTACAATGCTTCCCTTCCACTAGGGCAACATTGCTGTCTCTCATCTCCCTGGAGCTTCTACTGAGCTCTGCTTCTAAATGACGAAACGAATGCTCTATTATGCATTTAAAACAGTGCAACCCTCCTCCCAATAAATCTGAACATAAGCAGTAGCTGTCAGCTGACCATGGCTGCGCTCTCGTACTATATCTCTAAAACAGGGGGAGACGATAATTCTGAAGAAATAACCTCTCTTTGTGATTAATTTCATTAGATATATTTCATTCAGGAAATAGAAGTGTAGGCTATCACTGCAGTGTATTTCAATAGAATGGCCCTCCTTCTATGACAGGCTAAAATAGATATTCAAAAGGTTATTTCCAAATCAAACCTGATGAGGTGAAAATTCTAAAAAAAAGTTCATTCAAGAAGCAGTGAGAAAGCCAAATGGCAAGTGTTTAAAAACAAACACTGGCCATGCAACAAAAATTGAATTATTTGAGATTTTATGGTTTAAAAAAACAAGTAATCTTGCCTTACAAGTCTAGGCCCGCATTAAAGTTCTTTAAAATTAATTCATATGATATATTTGAAAATTTACATACTATTTAATCACATTTTTTTCAAGCTGGAGAAAATATTAAGACTGATGTATTCAGGGCAGAGATACTCATTAAAATCACTTAAAACTCAATATTTATGTGCCAAATATTTACCAAATATTAAAGGGGTTAGTCAGGGCCCAAGATCAACATACTGGAGAAAAACATCTGGACAAGCCATTATGTGTCACTCCTTGAGGCAGCCCTCAACCCATTACCTGGGCATATAGCAGCAGGACCACTCTAACTGCCCCATATCTGCAGCTAAGGCCACAAAACAGAATATTTAAAATCCTACCAGAAGTAACTGAATTACTATTTGGATACTAAGTGAATAGTACCAAACGATAACTGAATTGGGGTAACATAACATTCTTAAATTATCTTGGTTTTGTCTGAAATTGTTTTGGATGAACTGTTTATCTACAGTCACAAAAGTGATGTTTATAACATTTAATAGAACAAAATAAGTAGCTCTTAAAATATTCAACGAATGGTAAGGTAGTTTAAAAAAAAAAAACACTTTTTCAATTTAGCATTTTTACCCTAGTTCTACTTCCTTTCCCTGAAATTTCCTTCATTGTCACATTTAAATTCAGTAAGTGTTAAAGGCCTATGCTTTAAAAACTAAAGCCTTAACTAATGAAAATATAATAACAACCCCTTACTTA
Organism: Vombatus ursinus; assembly: GCF_900497805.2. Classification (NCBI taxonomy): domain Eukaryota; kingdom Metazoa; phylum Chordata; class Mammalia; order Diprotodontia; family Vombatidae; genus Vombatus; species Vombatus ursinus. The sequence goes on along the minus strand of NW_020954639.1, from coordinate 16,672,590 downwards.
AATCACTTTTGTAAGCATTTAAACTGGGGAAAAAACAACACTATAATGAGGAGTAAAAGGTTGTCAACTGAAATCTTTATCAGGAAATAGACAGCCAGAAGGACTGGCTAATTTAATATAGTATTAAATATGGGCAATGATTAATAGTAACTGACTAAAATTGCACATCAAATAAAATAGCCTTACTTCCTCGTAAACAACTGTTTAAAACAAAATAATCAGCCTTGACTATTATACGAAAAGTTGGTGGGAAAAATAAGCAAAAAATCCTAGTTATCCTTCTACTTTAAAAAGGTCTCCCCATCTCTTATAACAAAGTAAAACAGTTAAATAAAACTAATACAGTGACCTCATCTGAATGTTCATATAACATTTCACATTTGTACCATTCCCTGCCACCTCTGTGTTTTAATTAAGAAAAATATATTTTCTCTTTCTCCTACCCCAAAGGTGAGAGTGGGGTGGCGAACAAATTTCTTTTAATAAATATGCCTAGTCAAGCAAAACAAATTCTCCCAGTGGTGGTATGCAAACACACACACACACACACGTACGTCACATTCCACACCTTACACCCATCATCTCTCTGTTATGGTCTTCTGGAATGAATAGTCATTGTACTGATCACAGTTCTTACACTTCAAGCATCTTACTTAAAACTCTCAAGCAACATCAAGCAACTGATATCGATTTACAAGACAAGAAAGAAACTTTCATGATTCTTAGATCTAGTCTCTCCTTCTCTAGAAAAGACTGTTCACAAAACTTTCTAAACCAATTTCTGACTAATCGGATTTCTCATAGAACCTTATACTTATCTTAGTCATTTATCCATGTTCCATTTTATATGCTACATGTCTCAAATCCCTTGCTAGGCCAGGAACTTATTTTATTCTTTTAATTCCTCAAGCACTGAACTAGGTAACATGAAACTAGTAGGTCCTTCACAAGTATTGACAAAATGAATAAGCCCACATTTAATTTCCATAGCCTTCTTAAGTAATTCTGCTACATTTCAAATGACTAGCGAAAAACTGCAAGAAAATATGGCTTACAAACAAATGAAAACTTAAGTTCAAATTGCATTTCTCAATTTAAACAATGTACACATCATTGCTTTGAAAGTAAATCTAATGTATATTAAAATATTTAATGGCAAACGAGGCTTCAACTTTGTTAATCAATGTGCTCATCAAAACAGTAAGCTCACACACACTGATATAATTTTATAAGTGTTCTATATAATATTAGCACAAAAGAGTTCACAATGATGATAATGATTTCAAAAACTATTAAAGCCACTAAACATTTAACATAAAAAAATTGTCTGAGGCAACTGAGATCTAATTTAGTATAAAGGACATAGAAAGGTATTTCAAACATATAATGGAATTTAATTCACAATTGTTAAGATATATAGAAGTAAAAAGAGTATTCGCAGGTTTTACACATTTTCCTAATCAATTAAAAAGTGACATAAATGAATAATGAACTTAAATAGTAAAATATATTTATATTTTATCATAAAGCTTAAAACTAATAAATTCAAACATAGCTCAATAAAATTAATACTTAACTGTCCTTTAGTTCAAATAAAAGGGATTTTCAAAAAAAGTAGGTATCCTCTACAGAAACCATATTTCGTATACCTGAGCTTAAACACTCTCCCAATAATTTGCCCGAGCTCCCTTCTCTAAACACAACCAATAAACTCAACTGAAAATTTAAGTTTTAGTCCCTGCAGCCTACTGTTAATTAAGTCAAGATTTGCAGCTCCAGTTCACTAGTCTGCATTTTAAAAAGTAATTGCTGGGGCAATCCCTTCAGAGTCAGAAGATTCTATCTTCCACTCCCTGTTCTCATAATTCCAGTCTGAGTAGAAGTGTAACAGTTCACAGAGTCATTGTTCATTATTTGGCTTAATGGTCATTTGAGCCATACACAGAGGTATCAAATAATCAAAATAACAATAAATATGACCCCCATAGAATATTATTCAAATTGGCAAAGGGAATTTGCCCCTTAAACTCTATTCTTAAAAAAGGAATGATGAAAATTATTTATAACAATATTTATACTTTTTAAAAGTAAAAATGCATAAAACAGGAAAAGAACAAAGCTAAACAATTAAATTTTTGTATTGATAATTTTTAAGTCATCTAATTAGCATACTTTTAAGGCTGTCAAGCACAAAAATTATTAGTCACATCTTTTTCATTTTGAAGAATTCATTCTTTATCTTGTTTCATTCAAATTTTGTTTTCTGCTACTGCCCTCCATTACAGTGACATTCCCTGCCATGTACTTTTCTGTGCCTTTGCATCAGCTGTCTCCTGTGCCAGGAATGTGCTCCCTCCCTTCTCCTGCCCCTCCTGATTTCCCATCTGTTAATGCCATCTCTCCCCAATCATTTTAAATATAATTTGTATTTATTCTGTACATTACTTATATACATGTTGTTTCACTGGGGTGGGAGTTGGAGGGTATAATTCTTTGAGAGTAGGATTGTTTCCTCTTTTTTTCTCTTTTCCATTTTTATTTCTATCTCTGGTATCTTGCATAATGCCCGGCACATAGTAGACACTTATTAAATGTGTTTTTACTGATAATTATATTTTAACATAATTAAATTCTGTATTCTGTCCCTTATAGATTGGCCCCTCTACATATGCCTTCTAAAGTTTTCAGGTCATGGAGCCCAGGTACATAACCCACTCCTTACACCCATCCTACCCCATCAACAACCTTCATTAGGGCTATTAAACTGTTAATGTTTTTAAATAAAGACTCAAATCCCTAGTTAAAAAACAAAGCTAAACCAAAACTAAAATCATTTTTGCATAAGACACTTTAGAGCAGTTTGAGGATCATCTGGAAGATCTTAACAGACTACCAGATTAATGGTTCAAACTCAGAAAAACTGGAGCTCAAAAGCGATTTGAGAGAAGGGAGGGTTAGGGATATGAACAGTTCAATACTCTGATTTCATTAGCATAAGGGACTCAAGTTAAAGACAACCTTTTTGCCAGAGCAGTTAGACCAACATTATAATGCTAATATTAGGGAAAGAACTGAGGGAAGTGAGAAGTAAATTGTGTCAGTCCCCAGGGTCTATGTGGCTTCCTGACTCTGAGGCAAGCTTTTCATTATACCGACATATCTCTATGAAAGCAAAATATTTCTAATATATATAATTATTAAAGAATATCAGAAATCCCATTCAATGTTTGAAAAATGTCTCATCTTTATACATGTCCAGTTCTGAACAGTTAATACAAAATATGAACTGCACATGTTTTTCTTACACTACTCAGATCTCTTCATTAAATTAGAATGGATTCAACTATGAATGAGGGCTAACTTTAAAGATGAAGTTTTCTTTTAGCATTTTTTTATACAGATGTCTTAGATAATATTCTGGAATTCGCTAGAAATAACTCAACACCATTTTTGCAAAACTGAAAACTGCTATAAGACACAAATTATTTTTATTTGACATTACCACAGATTATATTCAAAACAGTGATTATTTTGTCTTCACAGTTTGGAATTTTGATACTCTAAAACTACATGTGAAACTACACCTAAACCATATTATCTGGGAGTAAGAAATAGTATTAATATACATATATATATGAGTATCTATGATACCTTTAGGTTCAAACTCTGATTAATTTTTTTCTCTTTTTCAATGTTTTTTTCCCAGTATTCATTTTGAATAAAACTGAATGAGACAGACTGACCAGTTCCCGCCCCAATTATTCCATATGTTACATACACTAAAATGCTTTCTCCTCTTTGTCAACTAGAATGATATATTAGCAATTTTTTACCTGTTTTCTTAATCAAGTCCAACTCAACATACTCTGTGGTCTGACTGTTATTCTTATAGGTTTTTACCAGTCTTAGTCCTGACATAGACATGATGGCCTCTAAAAATGAGAAGAGATTTCAGTCTGTGAAATCCCTTCACTCTCTTAAGACTTCAGATGGTGAGCAGGGCTCCACGATGGGCCTCCTCCACCCTGATCTATCTTTCTTAACCTATGGTGAGGGGTCAAGGACTTTGCCATTTTGTTTTTTGTGCCTCCAGTTCCTAGCTCATTGCCTGACATGCAGCAGGCATTTAATCAATGATACTGAACTGAATTATGGAGAACAAAGGGCAGGCAGAACCATGATGAATGCTGCTTTCTTTCACCTGCACTTGAGGACTCTCCTTTCCTTCAACCAACCAAGCCTGTCAGATGCCCAGAGACAACATTTGGCCAAAACTTCCTACCCAGACTTAATCCACTTTGGTCGGGAAGAGTTGGTCTCTATCACAAAGAGACTTAGTTGAGATGACTGTATTGCTAGTTCAGTAAAAAAAACTTACCACTTGAAGGATATCTTCATCTTTTGGCATAACACTAAGTTCCAATGTGGTATCACTGAAATAAAACAGAAATACACATTTTTTTTTGTTATTTTTAGGAGTGATGCAAGTATATCGGGGAGGCCAGAGGTCAGTAAATTCAGAAATGTGCATAAAATTACTTAAGGCCTAGACTGTTTGTTTTCTTAAATTGTTACTTTCTAAATCCAAATTATTTAGAATATGAAAAATAATGCTTAGCTTTTAAATAGGACTAGCTGCCTATGTTTTTATCCTATTATCTCAAACAACTAATTCTTTTTAAAATGTGCATATCCCAAGTCTACTTAAAAAGTTTCTTAATGAGGCATCAGAAATGTTAATTAAACTAAAAAAATGAAACCAGAATTCACAGCAAACAGGATGGTTTCTTCTTTCATTTCAATCCACAGACTATATTACAGGACTTTTTAAAAAGCTGAATATCAGAGAATCAGGGTAGTCTTTAAATCATCATATTAAGAAATGTTCCTGTCTGTATTAAAATTCAATGTTTCAAAGATCATTTATCATATTAACTGAAAATTTCATTCAAGAAAAAAAGAAACCTTATCTGCTGTCATGACTGTTTTTCTTTACTCTGTAATAATTACTAATTGGCAAAAAACCTGTTCATGTTTTAGAGCTTAATAAGACCTTCATTTTCATGCCATAAAGCTATTACAAGTGAACATTTTCCCTGTCTTAAAAAACATATCAGGAGGGGTAAATGAGAGTGAAACCTGGTATCTGAGACAACATGTGGACAGAGCACAGCCAGTGTTTCTAAACCTAATCTAGAGGCATCAAGTACAATTTCTGTAATTCAATCAAGATATTTAACACTTAAAATCCCTTAAGTTTATCAGTATTGCTTTTTGTCCAAGTTATAAATGCAAAAAGAATGGCAAGCTAAGTAGAGCCACTGGTTTAAACAAGAATAAAACTAGGCAGGGGGTTTTATTTTAGTAGCTTAGTGTCAGTAGATAATACATACTGATGAGATAAATTCTTCTGCAAGGATACATTTTTACATTAATAGACTGCAGAATCTCAATGGCATTATGCTCCATTATCCATTTGCTACCAACTGCAGACAAAAGGAACACAATTTTTAAAAAAAAAAAAAGATAGGATGAGAAAACTTATAATATTTCTCTATTTTTCCAAATTTTGTTTAAAAATGAATATTGTCATTCTTAACAATTAAAGTACTCCCAAAGATTAAACATATCAACGTGTGAACAAATTTATGTGTATTTCAAGGAAAACAAAACATAAGAGAATGACAGATATTAAGAAGTGAATTTTTAAAGGTATTTTAGCAGTTCATTTACATTTATAGGCATAAAAATATCAGCAAACAAAAAACATATTAGCAACGTCCCAATTATCTCAGAGAAAAGAGCTTGGAAGCTTCTCCCTGTCTCAACCTTCTGAGGCATTATGTTCAAATTGGTACCACTACCAGGTAGAACTAAGATATAGGCTATGTATTATCTCAGAATCTCACTAACTTAACTAAGGACATTTATATTCTTGAATAGCAATCTGTCCTCATCATACCACTTGAAATTTTTTTAAAATTTGCTAGGATATTAATTATACTGTTATAAATAGACTTGGATATTAACTATACTGTTTACAGTTATATACTATGCTGTGTGTGCTCTGTGCTCAATTTCCCTGAAAATTAAATGCCTATCCCACAGTAGAGTGTGTGTGTGTGTGTGTGTGTGTGTGTGTGTAATGCACACACAAATACTGAATTTTTCTTAACTTTATTTGGACTTGATTATCAAAAAGATAGTTTTTAATAGAAATAATTTGAGCAATTAAATAATAAGTTACTTAATTTTACTATACTCAATATCACTATCTACTATCCACTAATAAAGAGGAACAAAGTTGTGGCTAAGATAATATAATCCAAAAATTACTTAGTTTCTGAGAGGCAGTATAATGGAAAGAACAATGGACTAAAAAATCCAGGAAACTTGGGCTCTAGATCTGACTCTACTAGTAATTAGCTATGTGACCTTAAGGCAATTAATGGCTTTTCTGAGCTTCATCTGTAAAACTAGGGGAAAGAGGGGGAAGAGTGTTCCCTTCTCACATAATACTTTGGACTAGGCTAACATATACAGACAGGTAAAAACCCCTTCACAGACATACTCACACTTAACTGAATTGTGCCTTTGTCTAATCACCTCTACCTATCACATCAACCTCTAGTCAATGGGCCTTTACTATATGCCTGGGGACAGTGGTGGGGGAAGAAGGTAGGAAGAAGGACAACCCTAGGTCATCATGGGTAATATGCCAAGTGTATAACCAACTCACTGGTATAGAATCCAGAGTTAACTGCATTAGATCTATTTAGATCAGGCCTGTACAATATCATGAGCTGCTGATGGCCTGCTGCTCGTGGCCCGCCAAAGGATTTTGGGGGGCCCATGAAAAATGTAAAGAATGTAAACCAGGCCTGCACAACATCCGGCCCACAGGCTACTTTGGCAGGCCGTATGTTGTGCAGGCCTGGTTTAGATTTATGCTTTAGTGAACATCTTCATTTATAACCAACTTAGTGAACTTACTCATCCAATGGCTCGTTATTTATAACAAAAAGAGGGAAAGAAAAGTTGAAAAGTAATGGACTATGGAAGAGTAGTAGGCATGTAGTCCAGAAAATGCTCAAAGCTATCTCAATGGCAGCAAATTTATCTCAGGTGAGATAACTAAACTCAAATTAATAAGAATTTTCAGTACAGGTTCATTAAATCAAAAGTTAAAACACTATTTCCATTACAAAGGAGAAAACATTAAAAAAACATGAAACTTAGTGATCCAAAGCTCAGATAAGTGGCTTTAATGATGAAGTCAGTGAAGCTGCCAAATAGAAGCAGTCTAAGTCATGCCCAAGCAAACTTGGCTTCTAGCAACTCCCAAATGTTTTAACCCCATAAAAGCTCAATCACATCACTTTTCAAGAGTAATACAACACTTCATAAAGATCACTCTGCTGAACTGAGTTGTGAAACAGAAACCCACTTGTGGCACAAATCAACATTATTCAAATATCTTACCTGTTCTGAATTAAAGCAATTACTTGGGAATAGGTCTTTCCAATAACACTTTCTCCATTGACTTTTATAATACGATCACCTGCAAGGAGAGGTGAAGAAACAGCATGAGAAATTTCTAAGGGAAAATGTGTGTTGGCATACCTTATGAGGTAGGTGCTAAAAAGTATTTCTTCATTAGTCTATATGGTAGTGTCTTTATTATATGAAGTCATTTATACCAACATAAGGAAAGAAGAAATAAAAAACTGAGGAGGGCAATGATGAAGCAGAGAGATAAAGTTTTTTTAAAATCAGTTTTAAATATCTTGCTTAAGAAAAAAAAAGTCATTATCTTCCACTGAAAGCACATTTGTCTACATAAGAAATACAGCCATGTTTTCAAACAAGATCACAGAGGGATTCTTGTTGGCTTTACAGACATCAAAGTCATCTCTCACCAAAGTCTAGTGGCCACTGGTCTACTACCTAAGATTCTAGCACTGACCAGGAGAGGGGGAAAAGAAGCAGCAAATGACAGAACCACTCAATTTCCTTCAATTTACACTTTTACTACTGTTTTTTACTTTTTTACAACTTTTTTACTTTTTTACTTTTTTACAACTACTGTTGTAAAACACACAACCATACAGGAAGTATAAACTAACTGTCAATTTCCCCCCTCTCTTTTAATGGTCCAGCTGGGTTTACTTTTTTTTTTTGTTTACTTTAATTATCCTTTTTTTTAACCTGGCTTTCCCCACAGTAATAACTCACATTCATATATAATTTATGGTTTGTATCTACATTATTTAACTTGAGCCTGACAACAACCCGATGAAGTAGATATTATCTTCATTCCCTAATTTGTTTTACAGATAAGGAAAACTGAAGGCCAAAGAAGTTCAGTGATTTGCCCAAGAACACAATGCTGACAAGTGCTGGTAATGGAATCTGAACTCCAGTTTACAAGTTCAGCACACTAGTCCTGTGCCATGCTACCTCTCCTAATGTCCCTACATGGTGAATACCTAGAGCTGGCTGCACAGCCTAGGTATGGGTGTTTAAAAACAAGTGCGCTTGTCTTTAAGATGACAAATTTACATGTATTAAATTGTTTGCCAAGAAACAAAAGACTCAGATGGCACTTGGTTGGGTCAAGTGTTAGGAGGGTAGAGATGACCTGATTGGAAACAGCATATCTAGATTATTGGAAAAATCAAAGGAAAGAAGAAAAAGAGTTGTGTTTCCTAAATGTGTTCTATTCAATGTCCCCTGTTTCATCTTCTTAACCTGCAGTGCTCTGAAAAATTATGTGTGTTACATATGAACAGCCATTGGATATCTGCTTTTGTGTTCTTAACCTCAGGTCCATAGACATCCCCCCTTCACACCCCACCCCCGCCGAGTCTGTGGAAAGATTTTAGAGGGTCCATGAACTTTTCTAGGAAAAAAGACTTCATTTTATAAGTTTCAACCAGATGATCTTCTTAAATATTATTCCATATAGCTATTATTTGAATACAAAGGAGTTTAAAATGCTACAACTCTTTATTCAAAAGGCAATGAAAGACTGTATGTAGGAAGTTTCTAGGTAATTCCTGTTATAAAGCATTTCTTGATGACAGAATGTCACTATTTTAAACACTGAGCATATTTTCTCTACAAAATAGCAACCACAGATATTTATCAATCAAACCTATTTAATTTTTGATAGTATATCCCAAGTAGATGAATTAAAATCAAAATAATAACAGATATTTATAATACTTCAGGGATTAACAAAGTGCTTTATGTACATCATTTAATTTTAATCTTTAGAACGACTCTATAAGACAAATGCTATTACTATCCCCATTTTACAGATGAAGAAACTGAGGCTCAGAAACTTTAAGTGATTTGTGCACCTTTGAAAGTTCAATGTCTAGTGTCAAACACAGGATTCAAACTGAGGTCTTGACTCCAAGTTCAAGAAATCTTTTTACTGCACACACACACACACAGACACAGATACGCACAGACACACACACACACACACACACACACACACATGCGTGTCTCAAAAATCTTGGTGCCAAGCTTTATAGCTTAAAATTTCACTAAAACTTCGGGACACCCTGTTTATTAGAATAATGCCAAAGGTCAGATGGCTTGCCCCACAAAGTAAAGTACTCCTCATGAGGGCATTCTAAGCACATGCTAGATTGTTAGGTACATTGTAAAAAGGATTCTTGCTCTAGTATTAGGTGAAATAGATAGATGGTTCTCTGAGGTTCCTCAGTCTGAGAACAGATAAAGAAGAAAGAGAGAAAAACCAGAGAAAGGGGAACTATGTGGAGAGTGAAATGGGAAACTTGGAGAAACAAGTAGAAAAAGCTCAGGTAGTGTAATGTAAAACAGAACAGAAGTACCTGTGCATAATCCAGCTTCAAAAGCAGGTCCTCCTTCTTTAACTTGCTTAACAAATATGGTGTCCATAGGCTCCAGTCGGTTTCTTTGCTTTCCTGAGAAAAATATAAAGTTTTCAAAGACACAAGCTTATGTTAAAATACAAAATTATTAAAATAATCACCAGAAGATTTTTTTTCCTATCTTTATTCTCTTCGTATCTTACTGGCTATTTCCTTGCCTGCCTTGCCTTAAAACATGCCCAAATATTCCTTATCCCTTAAGACACCACCACCACCACCTTCATGAAAAACTGCTATCCGTTTGAACCAGGTGTTCTTAACCAGATTTCAGGGGGTCTGTAAACTTGTATAGGAAAAACTTAAATCTTTATTTTCACTAATCTCTAACCGAAAGTTAGCATTTCCTTTAATTGTTTAAAGACATCATTCTTAGAAGGAATTCATAGACTTCACCAGATTGTCAAAAGATATAGAATACAAAAAGAGTAAGAACTCCTGACTTAAAGGAAACATTCTGTATCTCTCTTCAGCCAAACTCGTAGAAATAAGCCTTCTACCTTCTTGTCTTCACTTTACTATAAATCCCCATAACACTGTTCTTACACCTACTCTTTGCAATCAGGCTTCCACTTCACCATGCTGCTCTTGCCAAAATTACCAATGATCTCAAAATGGCCAAATCTGATGGTATTTCTTAAGTTTGTATTTTTCTTGACCTCTTTGATACATGTTGCAGTGTTGAAAAACCTTTCCTCCCGCACATTCTCTGCTCTCAGAATTTTTATGACACTGCTCCCTAGTGATTGTCCTCTTACCTTTCTAAGCACTACTCAATCTCTTCTGTTGGGTCATCGTTCATTTCATACATAACTTCATTAGAAAGGTACCCCAAGATTCTTCCCCGGGCCCTCTTCCTTTTCTCTCATCAGCTCCTAAGGAATGAACTGTCATCGCTATGCCGATGGCCCCCACATCTATATATCTAGCCCACGTCATGCTCCTAAATTCCAAATTGAACTTCCCAAGTTCCCAAGAGAACTCCATCCAGTCTCTCTGATTTGCACACTTGGCATTGTCCTCAACTTCTCCCTCACCCAACATACCCAATCAGGAGACAAATCTTACCCTTTCTACCTTTACAACATCTCTCAAATAATGAAGCCTGCTCTCTACTTTCAGTTCCAGCTGTCACTCTGCAGGGACTTAGTGCCACAAGGCCCTGACTCCAGTCTCTTCCCGCTCCAGCCCATTCTCCACAAAGGGATTTTTCCCAACTACAGCTCTGACTCTGTCACTCCACTGTGCAACAAAGTGCTTCACAACTTGGCCCCAACTTATTTTTCAAGTCTTTTAGAACTTTTCTCTACAATCTACTATCTCTACAATTCTTTCTCTTTTTCTCACACACAATAATCAGGCTCTGTGCCATTAAATCGACTCTCTCCTATGCCTGGAGTGCACTCCCTCCTCACTTCAGCCTCACAGAATTCCTAGTTTCCTTCAAGATGCAGCTTAAGCACCACTATCTATGTGATACCTTTCCTGAACCCTCAACTGCTAGTGCCTTCCCTATCTCCCTTACATTTCGTTACCTTGTATTCATTACCAAGATTGCTGATGTATTAAAAAATGTTATGCATTTCTATGTTCATCAAAATATTTCAACCACTACTGAGTATCTACTACATGTACTATGTTAGTGCTGATATAAAAATAAGGAAAATGTATGACCTCAGACATGAGGAACTTGGATTCTAGAAAAGATGTGCATACGTCAAAATTTAAACTGAAGGTTTAGCAATATAAGTTAATAATAATAGCAGTGTAAGTTCACATTATCATTAAATGTCAAATAACAAATCATTTATATCCATGACTAACTTTTCCGTCAGAAAGAGGCAACAGCACGGCTTACTGGATAGAGAGCTGGCCTTGGAACCAGGAAGACTTCTGGTACACACTGACTGTGGGCCCTTGAGCAAGTCCCTTCAGGAAATGATCTAAGACTATATATTTAAGAGAAGGTACCAATCAGCAATGTCAGAAAGAGTTTTCTCACCTGGGAGTTCTTGATATCAGTGAAATCACAGGTCCAGTCTCTATTCCTATCATTATCTATTCTATCAGAAAGCCCCATATACTACACCTACGTTTTCTGAGCCAGAATGACATTTTTGTGTTTATATACCCTGGAAGTGAAATAAACAGATTCACACCTAGAATAGTTATTTTATGCCTTCTGATCATGCATATTCTCCAAGAAATTTTGCACTCTCAAGTATATCTCAAAATGATATTGAATATTTGAACAAACTGTTTCCCTGTATTTTCTAACTACTGAGGTACATCAGCTAAGTGCTTTTTCAAAAAAGAAATAGTAAAAAGGTTCAATCAACTGAACTACCTGATACTTTAGAAAACCTTAGCAAAGACCTTTTACTTACAATGAATTAAAAAAGAAAACCTCCCATAAAAGGCCATTTTCAACATACTACTTAAAACATGAGTTCAATATAATTCAAGGACAGAACTTTAGTGCTTGCACTAGTGTAAATAAATAAAACCCACACACTGTTCCTGAGTTTAATTTCTGCAATAATGGGCATTATAAAGACAACCATCTATTTCTCCTTTTCCAAAGATAGCTGAGAGAGATTTTTTTTTTAATCTCAGTCCATTGAAAAGTAGATTTATTAAAGTAAAATTTTATTTTGCAGCAAATTTTCCTAGATCAGGGGTGGGTAACTTGAGGCTTTCAGGTCACATATGGCCTTCTAGGTCCTTGGGCACCACCTTTTGACTGAGTCCAAGTTTTACAAAACAAATCCTTTTATTAAGGGGATTTGTTCTATGAAGTTAGGATTCAGTCAAAGAGATTCAGTCCAAGGACCTAGAAGGCCACATGTAGCCTTGAGGCCTCAGGTTCCCCACCCCTGTCCTAGGTTATAACTATACCATAAGACAAGAACGTCCAAGTCCATGAAATGTTTCTACATTGATGCCAATTACTTATTTTTCTTCACTCTCATTAACAGTGATTTAAAATTTTGTTGCTTTTATATAGATATGGAATCTGAAGGACTACAAGATACATAGCTGATGTTTTTATTTTCTTTTCATAAGTGATTCATCATGAAAGCAGGTAGTTCATTCAGCACAGTTTACCAAGTCCTTATATTTAAAAAACAAAGAGCAGGAATAGAATTTGTCAGGGAAAGTGTATGTATGTATGTATGTGTATATATGTATATGAGTATGTATATATCTATATAGAAATATATCCACACTTAACTGTAGCCTTAAGGGCCTGGGAGGAGGAAGGGAGAAAAAAGTCAAAAGTGCACAGCAGAGAACAAGAAAAACTTACAACGAAGCAAAGAAAAGATGGACAGCTCTCAACATAATGTGTAGTACAGGCTTTCTTGATATGGAAATTTATTGCTAAATATTTTGATTTCTCTCATCTGCTGTGTACATGACATGCTTTTTTTTTCTTTTCTTACTTTGAATTTGTTTCAATATTTAAGTTTATGATATGTTTCTTTTTCTTTTCTCTACTGTGTATTTGAGTTTTAGTGTTTGAGTCCAAAATAAAAAAAAAATGGGGGAAAAAAACTTCCCAAAATGCCTAGAATGTACTCCTTCCTTGATTCTATCTCTCACAATCCTTATGTTCCATAGATGCTCAGCTTCTCATAAAATCTTCCCTGATTACTTTCCTTCTTCAAATTACTTAAAAAATTTTAAAATTATAATTACCTTTTAGGGGAGAGGAAGATGGAAAAGAGAAGAGGGAATATGATATCTACTCCCATGAAAGCAGTTTTTGTTCTTGTACTCCCCAATACTTAGCACAGTAGCCACTTAAATAAAGAACTAATAGCAAAAGAGGGAACAGAAAAACTATGAAAAGAAGATAACAAAAAATCTAAAAAATCAGAAACTTTGGATAAAGGGGGAAATTGTTCTGTACATTTCAACAGACTTTAAGGGTTTCACTGTATAACAGAGTACAACAACTGAGGTTCAAAATGTTTATACTGAGTCAAGAAAAGATCCAATCCTGTCTGGAATACTATTAAAGGCAAGAAAATGTTACTATTCTTTAAGGTTTCCTCTAAAACTGCTAAAATTCTTAAAGAAGTTTTTGTACTTAATGGAAAACTTCAGCTATTTTAAAATATTCTTGTGGGAAGAGTTTATTTATGCTTGATGATGCCCGTCAAAAAGTGTTACCTGTATAGAACACACACACATATATATACACACACACAGGAGGAGGAGGAGGAAGGCGAATTTTCATTTTCATGGAGTTTACCTAAAATGTACACATTGCTATGCAGTCGCATTAATCTGAAAATGTATTACTTGTTCAAATAACATAAAGCTGTCAACTTTTCTGCTGAGGTTTGTAAAATAAAGCATTAAGGAAGGTATGGATCAATTCACCACTGCTATGAGTTCCCTTTCCTATTACTTTATCTCATTAAGTTTATAATCCATTGCTTTTACATCTCTTTCGGCATTGCTGACTTATTCTCTGTGCTAAAATAATCCTACATTTAACATTTTGTCCTGGATGCATTTATTTTTATATGACCATCCAAAGGGACTGGTGATCAAAACTGGCAATCTCAAACTAAAAATGAACAAATTTAATTCAAATACATTTTTTCCTAAGGGAATAGCTTAGTGTGTTTCCATTTGTGTTTTTTTTACGCTAATATGCTGCCAAATAGTTTTTGTAAAAGGCCTACAGAGATTTCACTACTGTGCTCACTTTACCCACTATTTATTATCCCCCTTCTCAACATGACAGCATGGCTGCCATACAGACATCCTATTCATAAAATTGCCATTTGTTTTGGTTCTTAGTATCATTATTTCAAACATGATATAGCTAACTGTCTTTTCAAAATTAAGCTATTTTTATAGACATATCTTAATAGCTACTATCCCTGATGTTTTAAAGATAGTGGAAAATCAGAGAGGTAAGATTGGAGAAGGGCAAATGTCTCCACTTTTAAAAGAGAACAGAATCTTAAAACTACAATCAAAAGATTTAGTCAGTCAACAAGTATTTACTAAGTGTTGACTATGAGTTAGACTAGGAATACAAAGAAAGGCAACAATAGTTCCTGCCCTCAAGGAGTTTACATTCTAATGGAGAAGCCAGCATAGTAGGTACAAACAAGATATATACAGAGTAGATAGATAGAAACCTGAAAGCAGAAGGCACTAGCAGCTAGGAGGACCATGAAAAGTCTCCTGTAGAAGGTGTGACTTGAGCTGAATCTTGAAGAAAGTCAGGGAAACCTGATTCCTGGGAAAATTCTAGAACAGGTCATTCAAGAGATGGTTAAGGAATATCTAGAAAGGTAAGCAGTGATTACAAGGAGCCAGCATGTCTTCATCAAGAATAGCTCATGCTAGGCTAATCTTATTTTCTCTCTCTTTCTTTCTTTCCTTCCTTCCTTCCTTCCTTCCTTTCTTTCTTGTGAAGCAATCAGGGTTAAGTGACTTGCCTAGGGTCACATAGCTAGAAGTGTCAAGTGTCTGAGGCTGGATTTGAATTTAGGTCCTCCTGACTCCAGGGCTGGTGCTCTATCCACTGTGCCACCTAGCTGCCCTTTATTTTCTTTTTTTAACTGGTAAATGAAGAGATCTTCGTAGACAAAATTTATCTAGATTTCAGCAAAGCATTTGTTCAACTACCTCATACTACTTTGGTTAAGAGAGAAAAATATTAATTATATGACCATAAAATTAGATGGATTCAGAACTAGTTGAATAGCCAGGCTCAGCGTAGTTATTAATGATTCAATGTCCTTGTGGCAAAAAGTCTCCAGTAGAATTTCCTTGGATGTTTGGGTAGTTTTTTTCTGTTAAATATTTTTAGCAATGATTTGGACAAAGGCACAGATGTCATTTTCATAAAATCTGCAGTTGACAAAGAACTGGAAGGGAGAGCACTGGATAACAGCATCTAAAATAATCATGGCGAGCCCAATCACTAGGCCAAATCTAATAAGATGAGATTAATTAGTGAAAAATGTGAAGTCTTATACTGGATTTTAAAAAATCCAAAATAGATACTAGTAGTTATGAAAAAAGATCTAAGAGTTTTAGGGGACAGAAAACTCAATGAGTAAGCAGCATAATACAGCAGCCAAAAAATTCAATGTGATTTTGGGCTACATAGCAAGTGAGGCATAACTTCCAGGAATAAAGATATTTTAATCTCTCTGTACTCTGCCTTAATCAGAGTATATCTGGAGTGTTGTCTTTAGTGCTGAGTGCAACAGATTAAGAACGACACTGGTAAACTGGAGAGTGTCCAATGGAGAGCAACTAGGATGGCAAAGTCCATGTCTTATGAGGAACAGCGGAAGGAACTGGGAATGTTTAAACTACAAAACTGAGAAAAGACTCAGGGGGATAAAACAAATGTCTTCCAGTGTTTCAAGTGTTGCTGTGTGGAAGGAAGATTAGACTTGCTTTTCTGGGCCTCAGAGGGCCAGGAGCAACAAGTACAACTTGTAAAGATGCCAATTTAGGCTTGATGTCAAGAGAAACATCCCAAGAGTAGAGTTGTCTAGAAAAGGAATGGATTGCTGATGGCTGCCTCAAGACGTGTTGGCTTCCCCTTCCTTGGAGATCTTTAGGCATAAGCTGGACAACCACTTATTTGGTATATTATAGGAGGAAGGTTTGAACTAGATGGTAGCTGAGGTTCCTTCCAAATCTCAAGTCCTGTGATCAATGAAAATGCCTCCATGCCTTTAAATCCCTTACCAATGCCACAATCATGGACAGTGAAGTAGTACAGAGTAGGCACTCAATAAATGCTTATTTACTTCCCCTTTATCCACTGTACTTGGAGACTTTCTGAGGGCTTCCCTAACAAACCACCTGGTGAAAATGAATACACACATCGTTTTTCTATAACATGAAAGCCGTGAGTTGCCAAGAACAAGAATGGCACCATTTTGGATAAGGATACCACAAGCAGGGTTACCAAAATACCCCATTTCCTGCAACTAAAGTTATAGAAATCCCAACACAACATATTATGACTTAAATTTGTTTGGTATTTTTAGAAGCTATGATGAAATTCCCAAGTTGAATTGCCACAGAATGCGTAATAATCATGTAACTGGGATGTCTTGAATTTAAATACAGTATGGTCCAAATTATAAAAAAGCAATGTCATATTTTCTATTTAATTAATTTCCTTACATTTCTTAGGATTCTATTTTTTCATCAGTAAATCAGGTTGATAATAATGCCACATACACTTACGACTTTCCTTCAAATTGGCTATCCTCCTGATCTAAAAAGGTCATTGAGGAATCTTTTAAGAATCTCAGAGAACAGAAGGAAGGCCAGAAAGAAGTGGAGACAAGCAAGACATATTTGAGAGCTATAGGCTGAACTTTGTATTTTAAAAAGAAAAGCAAGCTTTACATAATAGGTGCCTGTAGTTTTACACAGTGGTATATATTGTAGTTTTTTAAATAGTTGACACTCCTTTCTTTCTTGGAACCTATTTTCCTAGTTCTCAGCCCCCTGGATATACCAGGTTCTTCTCTGATCAATTCTCTTTGTAGTCCTCTTTATTTCCACATTTTCTCAATGTGAGCACTCCCCTAAAAGCTCCATCTTAGAGCTCCTTCTCTTTTGTCTGTATATTTTTCCCACTTGGAAAGTCTTTATCTTGATCTCCCCTCAACCTGAGCTTGCAAAGCATTTGAGAATTTTTTTTAATGTTACTATTGACAAGATGGAGAAATGTGTGCCAGTTAATAATGACTGGATGGTAGGTAGATGTATAGTTGGTTAAACAACCACAAATACTTACTAATGGACTGATATTTAAGTAAATAAAAGTTCTAATGACATAGGGCTGTTATTTGGCATTTTTAGCAATGGCTTAGACAGAGGTGCAAGGACATGCTTATCAAATTTACAGATAGAAATTTTACCTTGATATATTCTTACACCCACTATTTGGCTGGTATTAGTATTCATTTTAAAAACAAAGAACACAATCTTCATATCCGAGCTAGGCAAATATTGGTCATATTTTTTCACAAATCCTTGTACTGTTTTGGATTTCACTGAAATGACTTTTTTGGGCTTGGATGCAATTATTATACTATCACCATTAAAAGGGAATCTTTATCT
The DNA here is from genome assembly GCF_900497805.2 of Vombatus ursinus. Classification (NCBI taxonomy): domain Eukaryota; kingdom Metazoa; phylum Chordata; class Mammalia; order Diprotodontia; family Vombatidae; genus Vombatus; species Vombatus ursinus. The sequence goes on along the minus strand of NW_020954639.1, from coordinate 16,654,534 downwards.
GACCTTATACTAGAGATCTTTGATGACACTAGTAAATATCTTTGGTGAACACACTTCCTCCTTGTTCAATACTTTACTTGATGTCAATACTGAAGAAAGTTTCTGTAGTTGCTCTTGTGGAAACTTATTTGACACACTTAAGTTAGTGAAAGACCCTTTACCTAAGGAAAGCCTTCAATGCCTTAATTTATTTTAACTCAAATGCTTCCTTGAAATGCACAACTATCTTATGTTCTTTACACCTTTCATGACCATAAAACTATGGTCTGCCCTAGAAAATTGCTGTGAACAACCATCTGCCCTTGCATCATGCATACACTATTTTTTATGTTTTGAAAATGAGTATAGAGAGATAAAGCATTTATTAAGCACCTACTATGTGCCAAGCATTCTGCTAAAGACTAGAGAGACAAATACTTCATACAGTTTACATTGTAATGGAGGAAGACTACACACCATGAGGAGCTGAAGGGAGAGTTACATGGCAAACATATGCAAGCATGGTGGACAGATGGCTCTTAAGTGTTATGGAGACCTGGGTCTGAGCAAGACAAAGTAAAAACTCACCTATCAGAGTCAGAGGATCAAGGAGTATAGTACAAGGTTGCAAGGGGTGGAGGGAATGAAGAGGATGGCCATAATGTAGCATATGGGTCAGTAGTTGCTGATGTCTTCGTCACATTAACAACCTTCTTAAAAATAAAAGTACCACTGTGATTTTAGGCATTCTTTTTGAGTTTCTCTCTGTAATATTTTGAAAGCTCCTCAGTGTCTTTATTTTTTTAAATGTGTTTTAATTAGGAATTTAAGTTCTTTCTCTCCCAAATTCCCTACTTTAAGGAAACAAAACAAACCCTTGTAACAAAAATGCATAGTCAAATAAAAAAATCCCCCACTGGCCATATCCAAAAACGTATGCCTTATTCTAAACCTACAGTCCATCATTTCTCTGTTAGGAGGCATGCACGTAGCCGCCTTCTTCATCGCTCCTCTAGAACTGTGGTTGTCACTGCATTGATCTTAAGTCTTAGTCTTAAGTCTTTCAAAGTGGTTTGTCTTTACAACGTTGATGTTGTTAAACAAATTATCTTCTTGGTTTTGCTGAGGCATCCCCTCAGTTTCTACTTCTTGGCCACCACAAAAGAAGTTGCTATAAATATTCGTGTGCCTATAGGTCCTGTTTTTTTTTTTTTAATTTAATCTCTTTGGGGTATAAGCCTAGTAGTGGCATTGCTGAGTCAAGGATATACACAGGTTACTACTTTTGGGGGCAAAGTTTCAAATTGCTTTCTAGAATGGCTGGACCACTTCCACCAACCATGCATTAATGTGCCTGTTTTCCTCCAGTCTTTTTGTTTGTCATTTTCCTTTTTTGTCAATTTTATCAATCTGATGGGTGTGATGTAAAAGTTTTCATATGTCTATTGGTAGCCTGAATTTGTTGCCAAGGCCTTTCAATTTTACCTTCATACTATCTGTCACACATCTCCCCTTCTGTCCTCTGACACTGCCACCACCCTGATACAGGCTCCTATTGCCTACTGTATTAACCTGGTGTTTGGTCTCACTACGTCTCTCCTCACTCTAATACACCTTCCACTCAGCGGTCAGAGTGATCTTCCTGAAATGTAAGTATGACCACGTCACCCCAATACTCAAACTCCAGTGGCTCCCTATCACTTCAGGATCAAATATAAAATCCTCTGTCCGGCATTCAAAGCTTTTCATCACCTTCTCCCCACTGCTACCTTTCCAAACTTCTATTTTGCACCTCCTTGTGCATGTTGTGACCCAGTGACACTGGCCTCCTTCCTATTCCTCTCACAAGATCCTCCATCTCAAAAATTCCAGTCATTTTCACTGGATCTCTACCATGCCTGGAATGCCCCACCTTCCTCATCCCTATCGCTTGACTGCCCTGGTTTCCCTCAAGTTCCAACTAAAATCCTACCTTCTATAGGAAGCCTTTCCCAATCTTATTGGGAATTCTAATGCCTCCCTTCTATTGATTATCCCCAATTTATCCTCTATATAGCTTGTTGGTATATGGCTATTTGCATGTTGTCTCCCTTGTTAGACTGTGCGTGTGCTCCTTGAGAGCAGGGACTGTCTTTACCTTTCTTTGTATTCTTGGTGTTTAGCATATATTAATAAATGTCTACTGACAAGTATGTAAGAGAGTTGTGATTTTGTTTGTGTTGGTACTCCCTTCAACACAGAATCTTTATCTTGGCAGAAAACCATCTAGAATTTCTGGGGCCAAAAAATCCATCACCCTTTAGCTAATCTCAACATTTATTTGTTTTTTTTTTTGTTTTTTGTTTGTTTGTTTGTTTTTGTTTTTAGGCAATTGGGGTTAAGTGACTTGCCCAGGGTCACACAGCTAGTAAGTGTCAAGTGTTTGGTCTGAGGCCGGATTTGAACTCAGGTCCTCCTGAATTCAGGGCCAGTACTCTATCTATCCACTGTGCCACCTAGATGTCCCTAATTTCAACATTTATAAAGTGCATGGACCTCTTTATGTTATGGTCCCCTTTTAGTTGTATGGTGAAGCTTGGGGATCCCTCCTTAGAATAATGTTTTTTATATAAATGAAGGAAATGCTAAATTTCATTTAGAGATTCATGAAAATAAAGATGTAATTTTTTTTAAACCATTAAAGTTCTTGAGCCCTGAAATCTGTTCAGATTTTTATGGCATTAACATCCATGAAGTAGTGCTTTAAAATTTATAAAGCACTTCTCTCATTTAAACTCTATGATCTAGACAGTGCAAAATCACTGTCCCCATTTTATGGATTAGAAAACTAAGCCTTAGAGGTTAAATGATTTGCTTCTGGTCATATGGCTTGTGAATGTTAGGGACTGAACTTGAACCTAGGCCTTCCACCTCCAAAGTTGTTGCTCTTCCATTATGACACACAGATGACATAATTCAAGGAAGAAAAACTAATATATCATAAACGGACTCAGGCTTCAAAAAGATGATATTACTATAATAAGCCAAACTCAATAAAAGAAATTTGACAGTGACAAATGTAAAGTTCTGCATTTGAATTTCTTGTTCTTTTTAGGCCTAAATCTTGGATGGGAAAAATACACACTGACAGCATTAAAAAAAAGATGTGGGATTTTCTTAAGTTTAATAAATATTACACCTGCTGTAAAAAAAAAAAATAACTGCATGTTTAGAGATATGTAGTACCCAGATTAAGGGAGGTAGTAGGTTGTACTGTACTCTATAAAGACTATATTTGGAGTTTTATGTCCAGTTCCGAATACAATACTTTAAGAGGGAAATTGATAGATTAAGAAGCATCCAGAAGGAAAAAACCAAGATAGTGAGGGGTGTGAAAATTATGTCATCTGCAGGGATAATACTTAACTTAGAAAAAAGAAATCTGAAGGGGAAATCACTGTTGTCTTAATATGTGTGAGGGACTGTCATGTGAATGAAGGCGAAGAGATTCTGTTTAATTCCAGGGACATATCAAACAAGGAACAGGGAGACAGATTTTAATTTAAAGTTAAAAAGAATTTTCTAATATTTAGAACTGTCCAGCAATGAAATAGACTGTTTTGAAGTATGAATGAAAGAGACTATTTTGAACTCTGGAAGTGTTCAAGGAGAGGCTTAATGCCCCTCTTCTAAGATGCTGTAGAGGTGATTTCTCTAATGGGGTATAAAGTCAATGTAGATAATATTTAAGGTTCACTGTAACAGAGATTCGATGCTGTGAGATCTCATCCACTCAGCTTCATTTATCGCCTCTACTCCAGTGACTTGTTCTTTTCTTTTCAGTTTGTACCTCTCTGGAGCTTTAATCCCACATTTTCAAATGCCCACTGGTTATATTTACTTGGATAATTCATTGACACTTCAGTTCACTAAGCCTAAAACTTAACTCATGATCTCTCCCTCCTCCATACACACATCTCTTATTGTTTACTTCTTTATCCAATTAATAGTTTAGTTATTCTTCCAGTCATTCACACTCAAAGCTAGTCAACAAACTAACACGTGGAAGAAGCACAATCACTGATTGTTTCAAAACTTCTCTCAAGTTTTTCAATACCTTCCCTCTACTCCCTTCTCTCAGATGTCCTTCTTTCTTGCTGAGAAAACTGAGGATGTCATTGTTAGTTCCTCTTTTCTCCCCTATTCCACATTTCAAAAACCCTATATAATTTTACCTGTCCTTTACTCCCACCTCTGAGAAAGTTGTTCTTCTCTTGGTCAAGACCAACAACTCTCCCTGTGGCTCTGATCCTTCCTTCTGTCTTTCTAGGTGTTTGCCCCTTCATTCCCTTTCTCTTACCATTAATCTTTCTCGACCTACTGGTTCCTTTTTCATTGCCTATAAATATCCTTGAGGCTATCACACTCTTTAAACAAAATAAAACAAAAAACTCGACTGTCTTCCCCTCTAGCATCCATCACATATCTCAACTCTCTTTTCCTGCCAGCTATACTTGAAGTCTCCACTTCCTTACTTCTCTCACTCCTTCAAGCCTTGCAATGTGGCTTCTGAATACATTAACTCAACTGAAATTGCTCTTAGGTTACCATGCCCGGTATCTTAACTGCTAAATATGGAAGGCTTTTCCTTCAGTCCTAATCCTTCTTAACTTTTTCTCCCTTACCCTGAATGCTCTCTTGTGGTTCTCATTCTTTTTGTCTGATCATTTCATCTTATATGGATCATCATCCATTCCCTGTTCTTAACCACTAGTATCCCCCGAAGATCTGTCCTAGGTTATCTTTGTAAGCTTCCTAAGGGTAGAGACTGGTTATCATTTAGTTTTTACATCCCCGATGCCTTCTACAATACTTTCCACACAGTTAAGTGCTTAACAGATACTAATTTGATTGGGTTGGTGATCTCAGTTCTCAGGGATTCCATTATTATCTCTATGAAGAGATAATTCTCAAGTCTATATATTCAGCTCACAGCTATCTCTTAGGTTCCAGTCTCCACATAATCAATTTTTGGTGGTCATTTCCATTAGCTGGACATCCTTTAAACTCAAAATGTCCTAAACAGAACTCATCTTTTGTCCCACACTTAAAACCCCTCCAAAGTTCACTGTTTCTGTTAAGGGCATCATGATCCTTTTAGGCACTCAGATCACAAGCTTGGATTTATCCTCAATTCTTCATTCTCTTTGACACATACACCTCCCCCACCATATCTAATTAGTTGCTTTAAAAGGTAAAAGGTGGTGTGGTAAATAGAGTTCTAGGCCTGAAGTCAGGAAGATCTGAGTTCAGATTTGGCCTCAGTTACTAGCTGTGTGACTCTGGGTAAGCCACGTAAACTCTGTTTGCCTCAGTTTCTTCAATTGTAAAATGAGGATAAGAATAGTACCTATGTCACAGGGTTGTTGTAAAAAATGCTTAGCACAGTGTCTAACACACTATATAAATGCTTATTCTCTTTCCACTTCCCGCTTTGTAAAGTGCTTAACATAGTGACTCTGCTGGTGGTACTGAGAAATACTGAAAACTTTTTAAAAAGGCTGAAACAAAACAATAATCATTCACTATTGCCACCACTAGGTGTCAGACTTGACCCTGGAAATGTCAGAAAGCAGAGCTAACTTGGCAAGTCAGAGCCCAGAGGGCAAAGGATTTCGGAGGCCATTCAAGTCCAAGTGGTCATTCCCAACAACTCGTGTGAACATCACTGGCAGTGTGCATTTCAATGTCTTTAAACCTACCAGAAAGATGATTTTCTGACAGTTTTTATTTTGACAAATCTCTAACATTTGATGTAGGAATGAATAATAAACTAACACCACGTGTATGTCTCACCATCCCATAACAGTTTGACCATCGATACTGCTTTAGTCTGCTAGTGGTAGTAGTAACCATACTGTCAATGGCAATAAACATTTTAATCAGATTAGCATAGGTTGGCAATGGGTGCCTTATGCTGAAACTGAATCAGGCAATATTTTCTCAGCTAGAAGAGAGATGAGAAATCATCTTTTTTTAACACATATTTTATAGATGAGGAAACCAAGCTCAGAAGGTGAAAGTAACTTGTTTGAGAGCAAGATTAAGAATTTGAACCCCCATGCTACTTCCAATACCAGGACTGCTTCTATTACGTCACGGTGCCATGCAAACTATAATATGCTCCTACCTCAGTAGTTCAGAATATTCAGTTGAGAGGAATCTTGGATATCATTCAGTTCGAGTAGTTCCATTAGACTGTGAGCTCCTTTGACGGCAAAGACTCTTTTAGCCTGTCTCTGTGCACTTAGCCCAGTGCCTGGTACAAAGCAGGAGGTTAATAAACGCTTGTTGGCTTGCGCCTACTCTGTCAGCTGACCAAGGCAGACAAAGAAGCCCAGATAGATCATACAGGTAGTTATTAGATCTTCTGACTCCAAAGATATTCTTTTCCACTACATCTCTCTGCCTTCCTATCATTGTTACCTACATAAAAAAGCCTCTCAAAAATGCAAATGGCCTAGAGTCAGATGCTAGCCTAAGAACATACCATAACCTGGACCCCAAACACTCTGCTACCCTGCACCCAGGGCACCTGTTCTGGGAAGATGCTTACTGCTCTCATCACCAGGCCTGCCTAAAGTCCTGAAGAGTTTTCTGGCAGACCCCTCAGTACCAGATGACTCCAATGAAATCAGTGGCCCTTGTTCTTCCATCTAAGTTGGTCTACCTGCATTTCCTGGCTGTGGGGGAGTGGTATATGCAGTTTGGTGGGAATGCTAATTCATTTTCTTGTAACAGTAGCAGATCAATTATTCTGAAATATAGAGTGCATTAAGGGGAATAACACTGAATAAGTATGAAAAAGTAGACTGGAGCCATACTGTGAAGGATTTCAATGTCAAGCTAAGAAGTTGCTATTCTATTGAAAAGGAACATGAAGCCAACTTGAACAGAAGCGTGACATGGTAAGGGAGCCACAGCATGCTTGTCACATCTGACCTGAAGTTAGGGATGTATAGCTCATATATTAGAAGACAGAAATGGGATCCAAAAAGATCTCAAAAGGCTGTGAGGATGTATCATATCTAATAAGAAATTTGTTAGGGTTAAATATAAACACCTATACTCAAATTACAAAAATCAACTGTTTAAGCAGATGATGGATGAGGCATAACTTTAAAAGATTTCATGGAGGACAGCTAGGTGGCGCAGTGGAGAGCACTGGTCTGGATTCAGGAGGACCTCAGTTCAAATCCAGCCTCAGACACATAACACTCACTAGCTGTGTGATTCTGGGCAAGTCACTTAACCCCAACTGCCTCACATAAGGGGGAAAAAAAAAAGATTTCATGTGGGAAAAAAAAACAGCATTTTCAAAACAAATCATTAATAATAGCTAATATTTACATAGCACTTTGCAACTTTACACAATTCTCATTTGATCATTTCAACAACCCTGTGAGGCAATAACTGAAGGTACTGTCATCTCCATTTTACAGATGAAAAAAATTTGAGGATCAGAAAGTTTAACTAGCTTGCCTATGGCTACACAGCTAGTAAATGCTGAAGCCAGAATTTAAACACAGGTCTATACCAATTCCAGAACTATACTGTGTCTCTAGCTGATTCTAAATTCAATGAGTTAGTAATATGTGTTTTGGCAACAAATACAAAAACAAAAAAGGGGGGCAATACAATCTTATCATGCAATCAACAAGAACCTTCAAAGTCCCTACTATGCACCAATCACTATACTAGGTGCTAGCACACAAAGACAAAATAAAAATGAAAATCCAGGATCCTCAAGGGAACTTGCATTCCATTAGGAGAGGTAATGTGTCCATATATAAGTATATCCAGAATAAATAAAAAATAAATATTAAGTAGTGAGGGCAAGGGGGCACAGAGAATAGGGGATCAGGAAAGGATTCATGGAGAACAGGATGTTTGTGTTGAGTCTTAAAGGAACCAAGAAATTCTATGAGGCAGAAGTGAGGGAATCCATTGTAGGTATGGGGTTGACCAATATTAAGTGCAAAGAGATGGGAGATAGGAGTACTCTGTGTGAGGGACAGAGAGAAGGCTAGTTTGGAAGGAACACTGAGGATGAGGTTATATAATAAGCTGAAAAGACAGACTGATGCCAAGTTGTGAAGAGCCTGAGTGACCAAACCGAGGAGCTACATTTGATCCTAGAACAGGGGTTCTTCACCTTTTCTGTGTGCCATGGATCCTTGCTGCAGTCTGATAAAGCCTATGGATCGCTTCTCAGACTAATGTTTTAAAATGCATAAAATAAAATACACAGAATAATAAAGGAAACCAATTATACTGAAAGAGTTACCAACTTTTTTTTAAATGCAAGTTCATAGACTCCAGGTTAAATACTATAGGGGACAAGGAGCCACTACACTTGTACAAAGTAAGAACTGCACTTAAGGAAAATCACTTTGACAGAAGGGGGAGAGTCTTAAAGCAGAGATACCAAATAGGAAGCCGCTACAATACTCCTGGAAAAGGATAAGGGCTTGAACTAAGGCTGTATGAGTAGAGAGAAGGGACACATGGGATAGATGTTGGGGAGGTAGAAATCTCCAGGTAAATCCTGGAATTCACACTATATCTTTTGCCCCCCTGGCCTCGCCCTATGAGTGAGTAGCCCCTCACAAAACCTCAACTTAAGGAAAGGCTTAAGCTAGCCACATCTCAGTCCTCTCCGATCTGCGCTAAGGACTTTCTCTACCATGCCTTTGCACCAGATACCTTCAGTCTCTCTCTCCCCCATTTTGGACCAGAGGGCTACTAAGCAGCCCAAGGAGGGGGTAAATCAGCTCAGGTAAGAAAAACAGAGCTGGTTAAAGCTTCCATAATGATCAGTACTGGGACTGGGTCCATAAATAGATGCTGCACTGGCAGGCTGGATGAGATAGAAATCTGGTTTGACTTGGGGGGAAAGGGGGAAGAAAGTGAAAAGTCACACGAAAGAATATGCTGATTCTGCTCTTTCCTAGAGGACAAAACTATAACCAATGAGCAGAAATTACAGAGAAGGCTTAAGTTTACTACAAGAAAAATTTTCCTAACAATTAGAACTGTGCAGAAATTTAAAAGGATGTCTTGGAAGAGTATGCATTCCCCATATTACAGGTCATGAAGCAATGGATTAATGCTGTAGAAAAGGTTCATTTTTCTGTACAGGTTATACAAAAACAGTTGAGAACACTTTTAAATTTAGGATTTTTGTTTGTTTGTTTATTTTTTTGGTTAGGCAATGGGATTAAGTGACTTACCCAGGGTCACACAGCTAGTAAGTGTTATGTGTCTGAGGCCACATTTGATTTAAGGTCCTCCTGAATCCAGGGCCGGCCCACACATTTAGGATTTTTATGGTTTGATATTATCCAAAAACAAAATAAAACAAAACAAAACCCTATCCAAAGCATAATCTTTATTTTTCCTGCTTTCTCCCTTAAGGAATAGGTACTTCCTCTATGACTAGCCCCACCCCAACTCTACAGTTTCTTACTCCCAATGTAATTGGACTTTGGTCACTAAAGCTGTAGCATAGCATTGACAATGTAATGACAAATGTAGACTCAGTTTCTTTACCTTTAACCCACCCCATACATAGATCCTTTCACCCAGAGATCCCACTACTGGCCATATACTCCAAGTAAGTACCCCTTTTAAATGTGACTCAAATATTTGAAGATGGCTATCATATCTCTAGTAATTCTTCTCTTCACCATACTAAACTTAACTAGGTTCCTCCAACTATTTCTGAGGGGATAAAAAGTTTCTGAACTCCTCAGTATCTTGGTTGTCCCCTTTTGGATACATTTAAGTCTGTCAAATCTTGGCACCTCCAGAAGAGCACAAAATATTACAAATATGCTCTATCATGAAAGCTCTCCTACTGTTTGAACACTACCATTAATTAAATTCAAAGGTGAATTGATATAGGCAGTGGAGTACAACAAACAGAGACCCAGACTATGAGTCAGGAAAACCTGTTTTAAATCTGTTTTTGACACATACTGACCATGTAACCACAGGCAAATTACTTAATGCCTTAGTATTTCAGGCAATGTAAGTTGTAAGTTACAAATGAGTTACTTATTCATTTGTGGAAGAAGCCTCTACACTAAGAAAGTTACAGATCCAGACCAAAACAAATATTCCCCACCCCTCTCACTTTCCTTTTTTAGTAGCCACATCACGCCAACTGCTCCGACTATTTTTTTTAAAAAAAGGAATAATAATGATATTTTACATTTGTATAACACTTTAAAGTTTACATGGTACTTTACTGACTTTATCTCATGTGATCCTTACAGTTAACTTGTGAGGTAAGGTGCTGTATTTTCTGCATTTTACAGATGAAGAACCGGACACTCAGGTTAAATTATTTGCCCAAGATTACACAGTTAGTAAGTATCTGTTCGGGATTCAAACCCAGGAAGTCTTCTCACAAGAGAATGCCCTCTACCATGTCAGCCTCTTGCTCACATTGATGAATTCCTCAGAGCTTTCATTTAGAGAAGGGGCCAGGTTCGCCATCTTTTTTTCACCTATCTTGGGTTCTGACTTTCCAGACTCTGACACCATGTCCCAGAGCCCTCCCCCTTTTCAATTAACTTTTGTATGTGGTCTTCTCTAGTTAGAGAGCAAGATCATGGAGTGCAGGGATGGTTTTCCTTTTACATGTATTTGTATAGTCAGCACTTAGCACAGGGCCTGGCAGCATAAATTCTAGTTGTCTTGTCTGACTATAAGGCCAATTCTCTACATCATGTACTCAAGCTGCACCTATTACTTGACTCCACTAAAGTTGATTGTCTAAATGATAAATTTTACTTCACAATTTTTAAATATATGTTTTAAAATGTCTATTTTAAGGCACAGTTAAATCCATAGTAAATTCTTCATGATTAATCAGCATAATCATAACTTGACACCTAATTTATATGCTTTTTAATGAGAAATAAGGTTAAATTCAGGATTAGAAAATAAAAACTATTCCTCAGACATAAAGTTTCACTTTAAATCAAAATATGCCTTTTCCCTATCCCCCTTAAAGTAAGCCTAATTACCAAGAAAGCAAATTAGCTGTGATTTTAACAAAAAAGTTGTGAAATAAGTAAGGGGATATAGCCATTATGTATCTCTTTAGTACATTTTTAAGAACCTAGAAATAACAAAATAATAAGAAATTAATAACATTTTTATTCTACTGACTTTAAAAGTTTGAGCTGGCCTGTTCTAGCATTAGGAGAAATGTCATATTTCTTTACACACTGTAATAATTAGTAATTTCACTAAACTGTCCCTATAAAAATAATCTAATATGGCTTAAACCAAATGCTGCTAATTCTCCCAAATTATACATTCACAACACCCCAATGATTCTCTTCTATCCTGTATTTTTTAATTCATTATGTATTAACTATGACTTGAAAATAAGTTCACTATAACCTTAAAAATTTATACCACAGACACTGCTTGCTATTGACAGTATCAAAACTTCACTCCAACTCATTTAGGATTTGTGACCATTTGAGTACAACTTTAAGGGTTTACCAACAAAATTAACATGGTAAGAAAATAAACCACAAGTATTTTAGAACAATTATTTACATAATAATTTATACGCTAATTTAACCTACACATTAAAGCAGGTCTCCAAGGACTAACTAGCCCTTACATTAACCACTTCACATTAATTCATAGTCAAAAAATAAAACTGCATTTCTCTGAAATTATTATAATTTATGTTTGTGACCAATTCAAACTAGCTGTTCACCGAATGCCTATCATCAAGATTAGGACACGCAGTTACTGAGACAACCAATAGAATCCTTTTCATAAGTACCTCTACTTTGAGATTTTATATGCACACACATACACACACACAAATGATAAATATATCTAGGAAGAGATATATCTATCTTGGACACTGAGACACTGCAATTGGATGAGCAGGGCCCAGAATTAAGCAGGAGGAAAGATGGCTGGATTGGTTATGGAAATTGTAAAGCTTCTTCCCAGGGGTGGTGTTTGCTTCCCAGTGGTGGCTCCAGAGAATTAAAAATGAGTGTGACTCCAAGGGCAATAGGGAGGACCGGGGTGGATGTTATCTAAAACAGCTTGTTCACATGTAAGAAACTATTCAGAATCAGACTAAAGGATGTTATCAATGAAATGTTTGGTTCCATGGAAAGAGTTGGAGATAAGCCATGAATAGCTTCCTGTTCTGGTATCATCAAAATACTAAGCAAAAGTAAGGAAGGCCCCAAGAACATTAAGTAGACTTCTTATGATAAAATTATGAGGACAAGAATGACACAGGATGAGCAGACATGAATGGACTGTAGGCTATATCACTGGAGGGAACATCAATCAGACAGAAAGTGATGAGCTCTCAGGGCCATCTGAGTGTTGTGTGTGTATGTATATCAATATGCATTTATTAAGTACATACTATGTGCCAGGCATGGTGCTAGGAATTCAAAAGTGAAAAGGAAGTCCCTGCTTCCAAGGAAGTCACATGGAGGTGGAGGGAGTAGGGGAGTAGGAAGGGGGAAAAGGAAGAGCGAAGAGAGAAATAAAGTATGTTCACCAATGAGTAAATATAAGATGTGTATAAAAGAATGACAATGATTTATAGAAGACAGGGCACTAACAACTGGAGGTGGGGAGGAGAAGATAATCAAAAGGCACCAGCCCTTGGTTCAGTCCATCAAGCTCTGGATTTAAAATAACTGGGTTCAGTCTGGAGGGAAAAGGAGGAAAGTACTGCCCTGCAAATCAGATACATTTGGCTCACTTTCTCCTATCCAGTTCTCCCTGAGAACCACAGATTTTGGATTATCTGCTGTCATTTGAACTTTGCCCTGGGAAACTCAGCATATTTCATGACTAGGTTTCTGCAGATGTGGGTAAAAGGCCAGCTCAACTCCAGTGCAAGCAACCAATTCACGATATATTTCAGATACAGAACAACGTTTACTTTATAAACAAAATAATAAAAATAGTGATGATAATAGCAATATTTATCTAGTACCTACTATGTGCTAGGTGCTTTACAAATATCCTTTGGGCAGTTAGGCGACGCAGTGGATAGAGCTCTGGCCGTGGAGTCAGGAGTACCCGAGTTCAAATCCAGCCTCAGACACATAACACTCACTAGCTGTGTGACCCTGGGCAAGTCACTTAACCCCACTGCCTCATCAAAAAAGAAAAATAAAATAAATAAATAAATAAAAGCAAAGATTATCCTTCACCCTTCACAAAAACTCTGGAAGGTAGGTGTTATTATTATTCCCATTTTATAGTTCAGGAAACTAAGGCAAACAGAGGTTGTGACTTGCCCAAAGTCACACAGTTACTAAGTATCTAAAGTCATATTTGAACCCAAGTCCTTCTGATTCCAGGCCCAATGCTCTATCCCATTGGGCCACTTAGATTAGCAGAGTAGCTACTTAATACTATGACAATTCTCTTTCTCCATTATTGCACCAAATCCTACTTTCTACTCCAGTATATACAGACTTCCAGACTTTCAACACTCTCTAAAGGGTCTGGACTTCTCACTTTCCTCTCCAAGAGAAAAAAAAAATGGATTTGTTGAAGGCAAGGATAGGGCAACTGGATAGTGCAGCAGACAGTGCTAAGTCTGGAATCAGAAAGACTCAGCTTCCTAAGTTCAAATCTATCCTTAGACACTTACTAGCTGGGTGACCCTGGGCAAGTCATATAACCTTGTTTGCCTTAGTTCCTCATATGAAAAATAAGCTGGAAAAGGAAATAGCAAACCACCAAGTAACCAAGGCACCTCTGACAAGAAAATTCTAAATGGGGTCATAAAGAGTCACAATTCAAAAATGACTGAACAACAAAGGCAAGGAAAGGGAACAAGCATTTCTCATGCGCTCACTAGGCACGAAGAACTGGTGGGGTATAGAATCCAAGTAAAAGAAAAGATAGTCACTGCCCTTAAAGAGTTTCCACTCTAATGAGGGAAGATAATAGAGAAAAGGAAGCTCTATGAGACATCAATAAGTAATAAGCAAAGTCAAAAGTCTGACAAAAAGAAGAAAATTTCATAGGAAAAACAACTGACCCAGGAAAATAGATCAAGGAGAGATAATTTAAGAATCACTGGATGACCTGAAAGCCATGAAAAAAAAGGAGCCTAAGTATCATATTTCAAGAAATCATAAAAGAAAACTACCCAAACAGCTTAGCACCAGTCACCTCATGGAACCTCAAAATGAAAACTCATGAAAGATTACAACCAAACTCCAGAGCTCCCAAGTCAAAAACAAAAAACAAAAAACAAAAACTGCAAGTAACCAGAGTGAAAGAATTCAAGTAAGAGCCACAGTCAGGGGCACACAAGACTAGCAGCCACAACATAAAATAATGGAGAGCTTGGGACATGATATTTCACAAGGCAAAGGAACTATGTTCAAAACCAAGAACAATCTACTCAGCAAAACCAAGTATAAACCTACAGGGGAAAAATGAATTTTTAATGAAATAGAGGACTTCCAAGCATTCCTGATGAAAAGATTTGCCTACAAACACAAGACTCATAAGAAACATAAAAAGGAAAACAGATGAGAAGTCATAAGAGAATAAACAAGGCTGAATTGTTTACATTATTATATGAGGAGATAAGCATGTAATCCCCTAGAACTTTATCATTACCAGGGGCTTTAGAGGAAGTCTAATTAGACAGAGGGTCTAGATGTTTAGATCATTTCAAAAGAAGAATGGAAAGTGGGGAAAAGAAAAGCACTGGGAAAGTGGAAAAGGAAAAGAAAAATGGGGAAAATTATCTCATATAAATAGAGTACTCAAGGAAGAGTTTAAACAATGGAGTTAGTGGTGTTGTGAACAGGAAACACTTGAACCTCACTCTTATCTGAACTGGTTAATGGAAAGGTTACAAACATACATACAGGTGGGTACAGAAATTCATCTTACCAACAGTGAATTAGAAGGAAAAAGCAGTGAAAAGAAGGAAGGGGAATAAAATGGAGGACAGATTAGGGGAGGCAGTTGTCAGAAGCAGAACAGATTTTTTAAGTGGGAACAGGAAAAAAAAAAGAGAAGAAAAAGTATAAGAGCATAGGAGGGGATGGGGGAGAAATACACAGTTAGCAATCATAACATTGAATGTGAAGGGGATGGACTCACCCATAAAAGGGAAGAAGATGGCAGAATGGAGGAGAAACCAGAATCCAACAATACGGTTTACAAGAAACACATTTGAAACAGAAAGATAGACAGAGTTAAAATAAGGGACTGGAGCAGAATCTATTATGTTCCAGATGAAATAAAAAAGACAAGGGTAGGGTAGCAATCGTGATCTCAGATTAAGCACAAGCAATAATAAACCTAATCAAAAGAGATCATACAGGGATCTACATTTTACTAAAAGGTACCACGGACAATGGAACAGCTAGGAGGTCTAGCAGATATAAAGCCAAGTGGAGTCAGGAAGATCTGAGTTCAAATCTGGCCTCAGACACTAATTGTGTGGCCCTGAAGGTCAGTTTGCCCTGTTGGCCTCAGTTTCCTCAACTGTAAAATGAGCTGTAGGAAGAAATGGCATACCACTCCAAAATCTTTGCCAAGAAAACCCCAAATGGGGTCACGAAGAATCAGGCATGATTGAAATGACTGAACAACAACAACCATAAACAATGAATTAATGTCAATACTAAACATGTATGAATGAAATGGAATAGCATATAAATTATTAAAGGGAAAGTTAAAAGACTTACAGGCAGAAATAGACCAAAAAACCCCCATAATATTGGGGCACCTCCACTTATCCTTCTTGTATGTAGGAAAATCTAACCATAAAATAAATATGAGAAATTAAAGAATTGAATAGAATTTTGGAAAAGTTAGATATGCTGTGTCTCTGGAGAATATTGAATGGAAACAGAAAGGAGTATATCAATTTCTCAACTGTATATGTATGATACATTCACAAAAACTCACTGTGCATTAAGGCTTAAAAACATCACAAACAAATGAAGAAAAGCAGAAATGTTAAATGCATCTTTTCTCAACCATAATACAGTGAAATCACATTCAATAAAGGTCCTTAATAAAGATTAAAAACTGGAAATCAACATAATCCTAAAGGATGGGTGGACCAAAGAACAAATCATAGAAACAATAATTTCATGGAAGATAATAATAGACAACATATCAAAATTTGTGGGAAGAAGCCAAAGCAGAATTTAGAGAAAAATTCATATCTCTAAATGCTTATATCAATGCACGCAAGTAAAAAACAAAACAAAACATAGCAGAAAACTCAGATTAAAACCTAATTAAACACCAAAATAGAAATCTTAAAAAAATCAAAGGAGAGATTAACACAACTGAAAGTAAAAAAAGTCACTGAACTAATAAAACTAGGTGTGCCCTCCCAATGAAATAAATAAGCTACTAGTTAATTTTGTTTAAAAAAGAAAATCATCAGTATCAAAAATTTAAAAAGTGAAGTCAGAAACAATGAAGAAATAAAATAAATTATTTAGGAGTTATTTTTCCCAATATGTCAATAAAATAATCTAAATAAAGTGGATGAGTAATTACAAACACATAAATTGCCTAGGTTAACAGAATAGGAAATAGAATACTTAAATAGCCCTATCTTAGGAAAAGAAACTGAACAAGCCATAAACGAACTCTCAAAGGCAAAAACAAAACAAAAAAACAACCCCAAGACCAGATGAATTTATAAAGTAATTCTATCAAACATTTAAAGAACAAATAACCCCAACACTACATCAACTGTTTGAAAAAAAGAGGTAAAGAAAAGGTCCTACCAAATTGCACTTCTAATACAAATACAGTCTTGATACCTAAACCAGGGAGA
Organism: Vombatus ursinus; assembly: GCF_900497805.2. NCBI lineage: Eukaryota > Metazoa > Chordata > Mammalia > Diprotodontia > Vombatidae > Vombatus > Vombatus ursinus. The sequence continues at coordinate 16,637,667 of NW_020954639.1, read as the reverse complement.
GTCAAAATAGAGAATGAAAACTATAGACAATCTCTCTATTATCATTTTAGCAATATATCACAAAGATCATGCACTATAACCAGGCTGAATTTACATCAGGGAAGCAGGGCTGGTTAAATATTAGGAAAAACATAAGCATAATTGACCATGTTAATAATAAAACCAAAAAAATCCTACAATCATTTCAAGAGATGCAGAAAACGCTTGTGACAAAACACCCTTTGCTGTTCAAAAAAAAAAACAAACCAAATACTAGAAAACACAGGAATAAGTGAAGCTTTCCTTAAAATAATAAGTAGTATCTTTCTAAAATCAAGAGACAAGCTAGAAGCCTTTCCAAAAGATTAGGAGTGTCTATTAGCTATTATCAAGGATGTCTATTATCACTATTACTATTTAAGATTGTACTAGAAATGCTAGATATAGCAATAAGACAAGAAAGAGAAATTAAAGGAATAAGCATAGGCAAAGAGAAAACAAAATTATCACTTTTCACAGATGATGTTTCTTTACTTAGAAAATCCTACAGAATAAATTTAAAAAAACTAATTGAACCAACTTCAGCAAAGTTGCAGGATATAAAATAAAACCATACAATAAGCTTTTCTATATATTAACAACAAAATCCAACAGGAAAAGAAATTCCATTTAAAGTGAACTGACCCTCATTTCTAAAATATATAGAGAATTAAGTCAAATTTATAAGAATACAAGTCATTCCTCAATTGATAAATGGTCAAAGGACATGAACAGGCAGTTCTCAGATGATGAAATTAAAGCCATCTACAGTGATATGAAAAAATGCTCTAAAACACTATTGATTAGAGAAATGCAAATCAAAACAACTCTGAGGTACCACATCACACCTATCAGATTGGTCAATATGACAAAACAAGAAAATGATATATGTTGGAGAAGATGTAGGAAAATTAGAACACTAATGCATTGTTGGTGGAGTTGTGAAATGATCCAACCATTTTGGAGAGCAATTTGGAACTATGCCCAAAGGGCTATCAAAATGTGTAATACTTTTTGACCTAGCAATAGCACTTCTAGGACTATATCCCAGAGAGATCATACAAATGGGAAAAGGACCCACATGTACAAAAATATTTACAGCAGCTCTTTTTGTGGTGGCAAAGAACTGGAAATTGAGAGGATGCCCATCAATTGGGGAATGGCTGAGCAAGTTGTGGTATATGAATGTAATGGAATACTATTATGCTATAAGAAATGATGAACAGGCTGACTTCAGAAAAACCTGGAAAGACTTGTATGGTCTGATGCTGAGTGAAGTGAGCAGAACTGGGAGAATGTTGTACACAACAACAGTTACATTGTGCAATAACTAGTGTTGATAGACTGAGCCCTCCTCAGCAACCCAAGGATCTAAGACATCTCCAAAGGCCTCGTGATGGAAAATGCTATCCACAAAGAAAGAACTATGGAGTCTGAATGCAGATCAAAGCATACTATTGGCTAATTTTTCTCCTGTTGTGTTTTGTTTCCTCTTTCTGGTGGTTCCTCCTATTGGTTCTAATTCTTACTTACAATATCACTAATGTGAAAATACGTTTAACAGGAATGTATATGTATAGCCTATATCAGATTGTGCGCCATCTTGGAGAGGGAGGTGGGAAGGGAGGTGATGAAACATTTAAAACTCAAAAGCTTATGGAAGTGATTGTTGATAATTCAAAATAAATTAATTAAATAATTAAAATTCAAAATAAATTAATTAAAAAATAAAGTAAACTTGCAATATAAAATATTAGGGAATCTAATGTTCAAGACACACACACATGAACTGTATGAATACAATTTTAAAACATTCTTCTTACATATACAGATCTAAATAATTGCAGAAACATTAATTGCCCATTGGTGGGTTAAAACAATACAATAAAAACATAAATAATACCAAAATTAATTTACTTATTCAGGGCCATACCAAACTACCAAGGAACTACTTTATAGAGTTAGAAAAATTAATAAAATTCATCTGGAGAAACAAAAGGGTAAGAATATCAAGGGAATCAATTTAAAAAATGGGAAGATGGCCTAGCAGTACCAAATCTCAAACTATAGGACAAAGCCATAACTGTCAAAAATTTAGTACTGGGTGATCAGCTGAACAGATTAGGTATGTAATACATAGAAGCAAATCAGCAAGTTATCTAGTGTATGACAAACTCAAAGATCTGAAAAATTGTCGGGAAAACTGTGTGAGACAGAAAATAGGTGTAGACCTACATGAAATGAAGAGCTTTAAATGTCTAACAGAGAAATTTGTATTTGCTCCTGGAGATAAAAAGGAATCACTGGAACTGGAACCATTGGGGAGGGTGTGGGTAGGGGTAGGAGGAGGGTTTGATGTGGTCAACCTGCTGTTTTTGAAAATATTGCCTGAGCAGCTAAGTGAAGCCTTCATTGGAGGGTGAAGAAAAGGGAAGCATGGAGACTAATTAGAGAGCTACTGTAATAGTCCAGGCCAGTGGAGAAGGGAGGAATTGGGAGCTGAAGGGAAGGACAAGAACACTGAGCCAAGTTTATAAAAATAAGAGTCACCGCCCAATTGATAAATGGTCAAAGGATATGAACAGGCAGTTTTCAGAAGACACCAAAGCTATCAATAGTCATATAAAAAAAGCTCTATATCATTATTAATTACAGAAATGCAAATTAAAAACAACTCTGAGGTACCACCCCATACGTATCAGATTGGTTAACATGACAGAAAAGGAAAATGACAAATGCTTAAGGGGATGTAGAAAAATATGTACACTAATGCCCTGTTGGCAGAGCGGTGAACTGATCCAGCCATTCTGGTGAACAATTTGGAACTGCGCTCAAAGGGCCGTAAAACTGTGCATGCCCTTTGACATAGCAATACCACCATTAGGTCCGTATCTCAAAGAAATCAAAGATAAAGGAAAAAGACCCATATGTACAAAAATATTTGCAAGCAGCTCTCTTTGTGATGGCAAAGAATTGGCAATGAGGGGATGCCCATCAATTGTGGAATGGCTAAAGAAATTGTTGTATATGATTGTGATGGAAAATTCTTGTGCTGTAAGAAGTGAAAGAAAAGGTTTCAGAAAAACCTGGGAAGTCTTATATGAATTGATACGAAGTGAAGTAATAGAAACAGGACAACATTGTACACAGTAACAGTAATAGTGTAAAGATAATCAATTGTGAAGACTTAGCTACTCTGATCAATAAAATGATCTATGACTATTACAAAGGACTCATGATAAAAAATTATATCCAGCTCCAGAGGGAAAACCGATGAGCTCTAAGTGTAAATTGAAGCATTTTTTCCACTCTTCTTCTTGCTTTTAATTTTCTTTTTGGTAGCATGGTCAATAAGGAAATGTGTTTTACATGACTATGTGACTTTACATGTATAATAGATATCACACTAATGCCTTCTCAATAGGTTGGGGAGGGACTGGAGAGAGGGAGAAAATTTGGAATTGAAAATTTTTAAATGAATGTTAAAAAAAAACAACACTGACCAGTATGAAATTCAAAAGCTTCAGAACAAAACAATAATAATTTATAATTGTAGTTAACCACTGTCATTTTTATTACTATTGTCAGGTTCATATTATCCACACTAACAGCAGAAAGCAGCGACACAAATAATTCAAAGGAGGATCATCCCCCAAAATATTTCCTTCTGCAGCAAGCAGACATAGTCTTCTTTATAGTTTTTTTAAAAAATAACTCCTTCAAACAGCTTACATTTCAATGCTAAACACACATCAACTGAATGACAGAACAATGTGGCTATGGAAAGTGCAGAGCAATATGAAGAAAATTAAACTGGGATGAAAGCCTGATTACAGATAAGTCTTACTAAACATTGATAATCTTCCCAAAGATAATGAAGAGCAAATCACCTCACTATCCTAACTTCTGTGTCCTCACACCTAAAAAGGAGGGGTTGTACTAGATGGAACTCTAAGGCTTAAGAACTGACTGTACAATGTTCAGAAAGTCACTTCCTGTGACTAATATTATTCACAATTTCAGAGCTGTTGTAAGAGCAGGTGAACAACAAGAGCCTGTTTTGGGAGTGGGAAATGAAAACAATTTCTAACATGTCTTTACCTTGCAGAGCTGGCATGAGCACTGCCTACTGGAATTATGTCCTAATATTGCTGTCAATTCTGAAGGTTCTGGTTGTTAGACTAGTGATGTCAAACTTATTTAAAAAAAAACAAAAAGCAAAAAACAAACCCCACAGATCTCGAATGGCCACACATTGTCTTAGAAAACTGCAAATTAACAATTATATTGTATTTTTATTTGTTAAACATTTCCCACTGACATTTTAATGTGTCTCCTGGGCTTACTCAGGAATTTTGGGGCTGAGTTTGACACCTCTACTTTGGATAAGTGGCTTCCAAATATTTTTGATTGTTTACCCTATCAGTAAAAAAAAAAAAATCTAAGCATATAACCTCAGTATGTGTACTTATTTATAAATTATATACATGAACTACTATATTATTAATTATATACATTATAAAACAAACAAAAATAGAAATTAAAAAGAATGAGATAAAAATGAAATAACATTTGATCTTAGAATTAATAGGAAACTACTGGAGGCGGTCAGACTTGAACTTTAGGAAAATCATTTTTGACAACTATGTTGAAGATGGATTGGAGAGGGTAGAGACTTGAGGCAGGAAGGCCAGTAAGGAGACTACTGTGATGGTCTTGGTAAGAGGTGATGAGGGCTGTGTGATCAGAGAAAAGGAAACAAATCTGAGATGATGTGAAGGCAGATATAAGATTTGGCAAGTGAACGGATACATGGGGTGAGAAATTGAAGACATTCAGTTGTGAACCTGGGTTAGAAATCAGAAAGTGGTTTATATTTTCCACAACACCATCTCCCTAGAACTATAATACTTAGTGGGATAGATATAATACCAGTCTAGCAGCCCTATCAAGCCTGGAGACAGTATCCCATGCTCCTGGGACTTACCTGTCTGACTCTCTCCTACTTCAACTATCATGCAGGTAGAAGTGCAGGCACCATGTCGGGCTCTCTTTTTTGCACACAAACCTTTTCTGTTGCATCCCATTGTCCTCCTTCCGTGATTAGCTTTTCTTTACACTGTATGTATCTGATATGTACAGACATGTTTACATGTTGTCTCCTCCACTAGAATGTAAGCTCTTTGAGGGTATGGATTATTTCTGCATTTCTTTGTATCCTCAGTGCTTAGGACAGTGCCGAGCACAGAGGAAGTGCTTAATAACTGAGTGCTGACCGATAAGTGGTCCAGAGGAAAATTATGTCAGCCTCCATAAATCAAATCTACAAACATTTAAGACTTTTGTATAAGGGCAGGCCTTGAATTTATTTCTCTGAAAATGTACTATACTACTAGTTAAAAGGTTTAATGAAATACTTGAGATGAATGTTCCTATCATGGGCAAGGAGAGGAGAGGAGTATCATTTCAAGCAAATTGTGACAATTTGTACTCAAATAATAGTTGGAAAGAATTGATAGTAATTTAGCGGTCTTTAAGAAAAAACTTCATCATGTTTTGCTACTGTTACTGGACTATCCCTGGAGAGATTAGTGGTCTGAATTATACTGCCCTTAAGATATGAGTACTCTACGTGTACCCTTGACTATTCCCTCCCTTCTGCTTAAATCAACTTTAGATTTCTCATAAAAATTATTGTTTTTTAAATATGTGTGTGAGAGTGTGTATCAGGAAAGGAAAAAGTAGAAAAGGAATGGAAAAAAACAAAGAAGGCAAAATAACAAAACAGAAAAAAAACCCTGAATATATTATAAAATAAATATGCTTCTAAAAGAAACTAAACAATGAAAAAGGGGAAAAACAGCTTTCATCAGTTTTACAGAATCATGAATTTCTAGGCTCTCCAAAAGTTTTGAAAGAAAATCAGATACCCAGACTTTTTAGTGGAAGCTGGAATTCCATGTTATCTTTTTAAAAGAATGTTTATAACCTCAAAAACTTGGAAAACATTACTCTATCAAGAAAAAAAAAGAGGTACAAAGTATGAGGAACCTAAAAAGTGGCATTACATTTATAAATCACACAGAGGCAGCCTCTAACTCTTAACTGGGACACATTATAAAACTTCATTCCTAAATTAATTGTTTGGAACCAGAACAAATTTCCTCATTCAAACAATGTTATATATCGTGCTTGCTATTTTTAAAATTGAAATACTCTTTATTAGGCTGATCTTCAAACACCAAAAAATGTGAACTTTGTAAATGTCCATTTACAAAGAACAGAGAAAAAGAGTACTGTATATGAAATCATGAATCTCATTAGTTCATAGATTATAGTTTCTTGGGGGTTTAAGCACACATTAAAATTCAGTTCATTAACTGCAACAGTCCTCTTGTCTCTTTCCTTCCAAATATCTTCTATTCTCTTCTGTGTATTAAAAAAATGCTTTATTGATACTCTTTTCTTTTTTCTCCCTTTTTAGTACCACTATCAATACCACTCCCTCTGCATGTACCATCCTTCTCCAAAATACAAAAACCCCCAAAACCTTCCTTGTAAAAGACAGCTTAGTCACACAAAACAGATTCATGTATTTGCCATATCCAGAAATGCCTATCTCATTCTGAGTGATGAGGGTTACTGTCTTTGGGCCAATTCGCAATAGCTCATTTCAACTATAATGTACCTGAAACATTTTATTAAATAATACTACTTTACCTAAGAATCCTCGATACATGGGAAAATATTATAAATCCAATCTGGGATGCATAGAACACATTTCACTCTCTCAAGAATATAGGAAGAATGGAAAAGAATCCGCTACTCCTAGGTATCAGTATCCAGTATTCTACATATGCCTAAGAGAGACGGTAACTCTAGAACAAGGGTTCATAATCCGGGCTCTGTGAACTCTTGAAAAATTTTGATAATGGTATTTTATAAAATTGATTTCTTTTGTAATTCTATATCCTTTATCTTATGCCTTTAAAAACATTCTGAGAAAGCTTCCATAGACTTCATCAGATCATTGCCAAAGAGATTTATGATCCCCCCCAAAAAGAAAAAAAGGTTAAGAACCCTTTTGTCTAGAGCAGTTCTTCCCCAAGTGTTCTGGATTGGAGAATAAACTGCAAATTGGGAAGAGAAGGCCCAGGAAGGAAAAAAAGCTTTGGGACTTAAAAGCTCTTCTGTTGATGCATGATTCATTTATTCGTTGCAATAAATCAATAATAACCCATAAAAGTTATTTTGTTGTTCACTGACCTCAAATCACTGTTCCTTTTTTTATAATTTAGAAATATATTTTAAGTACATCATACATTTAATTAATCTTATTGCTTCTAGATATGTCAAACTGCTATTTCATGTCCCAAAATAATGAGGTTAATGGGACAGGAAGTAGTATTTTATAATCTGTTCAAGGCAGCAAACAAGTAATTTTTCCAATTAAAATATTCATCTTTACTCCCCTATTCCCCACTTTTGGAATACTGTGCACTCCCCAGAATGCTCCCCTAAGATTTCTAAGCAAAGGATGTTTTACTCCCACTCCTCAGTGAGTACTTTGCCATTCAAAGGAAAAGCTTAAAAATTACCATAGGGTTAATTCCCACAGAATGACCAGAAACCAAAGTTATCAGAATCCTAGTGAAAACCTTACTTAACTAAGCACAGAGGATGTCATGCTAAAGGAGTCAACTCATTTAGAATGGATATTCATCATGTAGAAAGTTCAAATATATGTTGTACAAAATGGCCATTGTTATTTTATCTTGTATTTGCACCACTGTATAACAATACAAATTCCAAATACAGGTTCCACCAGCATACTTAACAATAAAGTCATGCTACTTTAAGTGTTTGGACATTTATCTTATAAATGTAGAACTGTATAAATGTAATCTATAACACACAATTATTCAGTTTAACCACTCTCATAGTGACCGTTTTTATATCTTTAAATTCTTAAAAAAAATGTTAGCATTTCTTCTAATATCACTTGAAGGAGAAAGAAAGGCATAGCTATAGAAATATCTGTAGAAAAATTAAAGTTCCTAAAACATACCTCCTCTGTTTCCATTCTCTTCATCCTATGAAAGAAAAAGCAAATATAAATAAAGTCTGCTTGCACCACTGTAAGTTAAACTGAAAGCTTCAGTTTACTTCAAACCAAAAGATCTCCTTGAGGCTTTTTTTTCTGCATTAATTGAAAAACAGCTACACTTAGTGGACTAACATGAATTTTAAAAAAAAAATGTCACCAAAAGCCATATATTCAGTTGACATAAAATAATGTCAATTTGTTAAAAAAAAAAAAAGAAAAAACAACCCTGAATTTGGTGTTATAAAGATGTTAGAAAATAAGAGATTAACAATAAACTATAGATGGTGCCCATTTGTGCACCACTTTAAAACAGTTTTTAAATTGCTTACAGTGAACAGCTCACACATTCACTGTCCTGATTTTAAAAAGCAATGTTAGCTTCATCAATTTAGAGACTGGTGAAAACTATCCAATGAGGAGATAAGGGCAGTGAGGAACAAAAATCTTTCCTGCTCTGAAATCCCATATGTAGGCTAGGCCAGGAGGGAAAACTGGCAAGCCACCTGCCCCTCATTGCCACTCATAACACTCCCCTGATGATTTACATTCAGCAAATTCTCCCACCTTTGAAATTTACTCCCTCTGCATGTACCATCCTATCTAGTCCCTGGTGCCTGTTACCTACCTATCCAAAAGTCAGTCAATCTCTCTCCTTTCTGAAGGCGTTCAGTACCCAGATCCTCGCCATTCCAATCACTGAGGACTTTCAGTTACACACTGCTATCCTCTCAAATATTCTTGCTTTCTAGTTCATCAATCCTTTCAATGGCAACTTCTGGTCGCCTCAGGAATACACATAGCAGAATCATATTCTTGCTCTTGCTATCATTCACTAGACTTCCAGATTGACAATCTATCACTTTGAAATTCCTCCATAAATAACTTCCTGTCCTTTCAGCTCTTGGTGTGGATAGTGATATCCTGTACAGAAAAGTGAAATTAAGAAAAGGGGTGGGTTCGGGGAAAACATAAATAGTTGTTTTGGACATGCTGAGTTTGAGAAGCCTAAGAGATATACAGCTGGAAATGTCTAAAAGACAATTGGTGATCCAAGACTGAAGCTCAAGGGTACAGATCTAAGAATCCTCCACATTGAGATGATAATTAAACTTGTTGAGATGAAGAGATTACCTAGAAAGAATGTAGATCGGAAAAAAGATGAATGTGCCTTAGAATGAGAGTTCCTCAAACACAGAACTTTCCCTTACACTTACATTACTAAGCAAAAAGAATCTATTTGTTACGAGCTTCCTCTTCTCCGCTATAAATGCGAAACCCCCGACACTAACTCCCATTGTCTCCTCCCCTACTTCAGTCTCTGATAAAGAGGTGATGGGAAACTTAAGAAGAATAAACTTTGGAAAGCTTCTCTGGGTATCAATTGTCAAAAAGGGAAGAGTAAAAGGACTGTCTTAGAGCAGTCAAATGAGATAATTTAAATTTGTAGTGGATCCTGTCAACATAGCTGTATGACTTCTTCCAGAACCCTTCAGCAGCCTGTGAATAGAACTGGGGTGGTGAACGGTGCAAGTAGTCGAGGGCTAGGGCTTGGGTTTGTTAAGTCATGAGTGGAGGTAAGACAAAGGGCCAAGGGATTCAAAGTGGAGGACAGTATAAGGATGAACTCATTAACTATAGGGTCAAGATAGGGAAGAAAGGAAAGTCAGAATAGAGGTGATAATGTGGGAGATCCCAAAAGGGGGAGGAACTGTTTGTTAAGGTGAGGACAAAAAACAGCTCTAGGAAGGAGAGAAAGAAGGATAGGAAAGAACTTCATAATTCTTGGCCACTGATGTGAAATACATGTGCACGATGATCAAGGGTATGATTGTTTCTGTAAATGGCTGAGGAAGAGTGGAGGAATGGGTCAAAAAAAACTGATAAACTGGGAAGTGTTTGAAGGAATGCCAAGATAAGAGTTTGAGTTCATAGGTATATGGGAAAATATAATTTAAAAAATGAACATTTTCAAGTGTGTTTCTATCAGATTTGCTTCTCTTTTTGATCACTTCCCAGAATTTATTAAAACTGCAGTTAAAATGACATTCTAAAATCATTCTGTTTAAATAATTATATGTCATTTCTAACTAAAGTAGATTAAATTTAGAAATTATGAGACAAAAAATTTCCAAAGATTACAAACTTAGAGCTGGAAGGCACTTTAGAAGCTATTGAGTTTAAACCCCTCCTTTTACAGATGAGGAAACTGAGGCTCAGAAAGGGGAAGTAACTTGACCAAAGTCATATAGCTAGTGAAGTGTCTTAAGATGGGAAAGGAACTCAAATCTTCCTGACTCCAGATCCAGTGCTCTCTCAAAGCATTTAAAATAATTAAAGTTCCTGAATACCTTTTACCACTTCTAAATGATCTGAATGTTAAGTTAAAATTTTTTTTTCTGAAATGTATTGCAAAATTATATAGATTTTGACCAGTCTGTACTACTTACAGTTTTATTTCAGTTTTTAAAAAGCATCTAAGAGCAGGGATTGCAATAGAGAGAAAAACTGAACTTGAGAAAGAAGAATTGCATGGGAACCCAGAGATAACTGGCACAAGAATCTTCATAGGGTGGTATCTGGATAGAGTGAACTTCAAAAGAGGAGATTTTGAGTTCTGGTAACAGAAAGAGGATCTGGGAATGGCAGAGGAGGGCACAGTGTATTGTAACAATAACAATAATAATCACTAGCATTTATGTAGCACTTTAAGGTTTGCAAAATATTTTAAAAATATTAGCTCATTTTATCCTAACAACCCTGGGAGGTAGATGCTATTATTATCCCCATTTTATAGATGACAGAACTGAGTTAGATAGTGGTTAAGTGACCTGCTCAGGGCCATATAAATAGTAAGGGTCTGAGACCATATCTGAACTCACATCTTCCTAATCCCAGGCACAGCATTCTATCTACTATACCAACTAGTTGTTCTAATCTAATCTATGACTACTTCTCCTTCTCAGACCAGCTGGAAAGGATGGCCATGGATGAGCCAGGTTTCTGTAAGGGTCAGAAAATATAAAGAACAGGAGAAGAGGTCTAAGATGAAGTTTATTGACAAAAGGGTGGGAATTCTAATGGGATACTATGAAAGAAGATAACTACGGTGGTTCATTTAGACAGCAGGGATGATTCTGTGTTACTGGGATTGGGAGAGTAAGCAGTGGGACTTTGGCATCAAGTAGGATGGGAATGTAATATGTTTTGGCTGAGGCTGCCAGCCTAAAGAATCATTCTAATGGCAAAGATAGGTATCAGTCCTTTTAAGGACTGAACCAGATGTTAGCGACCTTTCCTTGTAGACAGTGTCTTAGAAGCAAGAGAGTCCTGGGCTGGATGGGGACTTTTTTGTTGAAGTGTTAAGAGGCAAGTTATCTGGGTGAAGCTTTGGTCTTGGTTTTGGTCCAATCTGCCACAAGGCTCTTCCCTGGACTGGTAATAAGAGAGGTGAGCTATAGCATTCAGGCAGTAGTAGCACAAATTATTAGAATGTAAGGAAGAGTGTAATGGAACTGATCACAGAACAATGGCTGACTTAAGTCAAGTGTTCAAGTCAGTAACTTGTCTGGTAAGTGGCTTCAAGATAAAGCAGGTCTTATGCTGTGTTTTCAAATCTTTAAAAAAAAACAGCCTAGAAAAAGTGAACATAATTTCATGAACTAAAAACATAAGTTAAATTTCCCTTCCATGCATTCTATGCTCCAACCAGGCTGGACTTCTTGCTTCCTCTTTCCCAAGTGCAACTGGTACTTTCTTACCTCTGTGACTCTGATAATGCTTTTTCCTATGTGTATGAAATGCTCCTTCCCTTAACACGTAAAATCTCTACTCAGCCTTTAAAATCTGAATCAAATGCCACCTTTTCCAGGAAAACTTCCCTGATTCCAAGTCAGGGATGATATTTTCCCATTTGGACTTCATAAGGCACTTGGCTCACACCTCCGATGAACTCACCTGGTATTCATTAATTGATTCTAACATTATTTCTGTGTGTCACAGTCTGCTTACTATCCTAAACTATAAATTCTTCAGGGCAGGGGCTTTATCTTATCTAAACTCTGCATTCCTCTACCCACCCCAGCACAGTATTCTATGAAGCAGACACAATAAATAGTGAACTAAATATTAACCTTACTATTGTAAAACTTGTTTGGTCAGAGTATCTGTAATCATTGAACATTAGGCTGAAACTTCAATAGAGCAATTTCCTAGAGTAATAATGTTTCTTTTTTTTTGGTGACATTTTTAAAGATACTATCTATACCTATATAGATAGATAGATACATACATACATATATACAATAAAGATTCAGTAAAATATTTTATTAAGTTCATCTGCTTACTATGTTTAATAAAGTGTAATAGATTAATCCCTTCTGGTAGGTGCAAGTACAAAATGGAAGTCAATAGCTCTAAATCCCAATCCCAATCCAAGATACTTTAAATGTTAATCCTAAGAGGGTTAAGAATCCCTACAGATGATCCAGCAATTTTAGAAAGCAGCTATCACCCCACAACTCTTAGAAGAGAGAAAGTACAAATGCAGTCACTTAAGACTTTTTCAAAGTGCTTTAATACTCCCAAGGCAGATTCCCTTAAGAATCAATCAACAGAAGCATAAATTATAAAGAACCTGTACTTTAAAAAAATCACAAATAAAAATATCAGTACATTGTCTAAAATCAGTTTTCACACTACTTTAAGTATTAGTAAAGCAGTGTGGAATTATTAACTAAGGAACACCAGTGGCTATAATTCACTTTAGTGAAGAACTATCTTTTAGGACGTAACATGCTACTCCAGAGCTTCTGGATGATATAGAGGTGATTCCAGGTTCATGAAGACCATGCTAATGGAGGGGTAAACCCTGGCAGGTACTATAACAGCCTGGAAAAAAACTCAGATATGGCCCCAATGACAGGTCATGTCTTCTGGCTAAGCATTCATCACTAGGTTACTATGTGATATACACTTTGGCCATGGCACTACTATAGTACAGCTCAAAAAATTAACATTTTCTGATTCAAATGTTTTAATTTCAGTACAACTACTTAAATATTTTCCAACCAACTCCAAGATGGCTAGGAATAATGGAAATTAAATACTGGAAAAGGAAGATCAGGATACAGCAGGTCCTGAAGGAGAAAGGTATTGGAAAATTCAGTAAAATACTTAGTAGAAGGATAAAAGCTCACTTATGAGCAGAGTTATATCCAAATATTTAAGCTTTGTTATATATATTTTACTATATAACATTTTAGAAGTACTTGACAGTTTTGTTACTGACATAAAATTTATATATAAATAAAATTCAAAATGTAGAAACAGACTATAATGAAAGTAAAAACAAATGAGAGAGAAAGTGAACAGAAAACATGTGAAAAAGTATAGTGACTATTTTTAATGCACACACCCAATTCTAGCTATTTCTCTCTTACCTTACAGGAAAAATGAATAGCAGACTCTGGGGGATAAACAATAAAATGCCTTAATGTAAAACCAAAGCCATGAGATGTTCTCTTTAACATAACCGTTTTCGGACCCGGCCAAGAAAACGTTTCATCTTCAGATGGTGATACTGCTTCACTTTGCTCTTTTCCATCTTTATTTTTTGTTACCTAAAATGAAGATAAAGAAAACCTCTGTTTTACTAATACAATTTTGACACACTTTTAAAAATCACAATGGAGTTATACCCAGATTCTTTCACCTAAAAATAATCAGCAATGCATTGAAACACTACCATAAAACAATTTCTACAAGTTCTTCCAGTAGACAGATGTATATTAACTAAATCTCAGATGATAGCTAATTATGGCATGAAAACAATACTATACTTGGACGAACTTATAGATAAATAACTATACATTCATTATTGATTCATTGCAACAAAGTATATAGACTTTCAAAATCAACCCCCTCCCCATTTTTGCTAAGATCAACAAATAACAACTTCATCAACCAGTGATACATACTACCAATTCAGTCATTAGGACATGGGCTACCTATAAAAAGAAAATGAAGAACTGACCCAAATTATAATTGCCACATAATATAAAGTCCCAAGAACTACTGAAGTAAAAGTTCTTCCTCTGTACAACATGAGGTTTTAAATAGGAGCTAACCAACTAACATTGCTAACACTAAATTTTGTCTTCTTTCTGTAAAATCTTACTTTTCCTCAAAAGAATAATTTAATATAAATTTCACTCTTTTTGAAATTCTGAAAAAAGTTTTACCTGCTTCCAACATAGGAGGATCCTATTAGCGTCCACATTTAAGAGTAAATTAAAAGAATGTTAAATAGAAATAAGCCCCCAAAAGATAAGTTGATTTCTATAGACTAATCATTGCGTGTAGAGATTCCCAGTATACTGACATGTACCTCAGAATACTTAACTAGGTACAAATTATATAAACCAACAGTCCACTCCTTAAAAAATTATTTTTCTTCTAAGTGTAAAAACTTCATTTACATTTTACCAAAATTTGAAATATTACATAGTGAGTTATTGCAATAGAAATAATTTTTTAAAATAATCATGAAAAAATTGGTATTGAAAAAATGAATAGAACAACTGTAAAAGATTCTGAGAATATTTTCATTATCTAACCTTAAGGGAATTAAGTGTTAGACAGCAAAATTTATGTTTTGACTAACAAAACTAAAGTATATTCATTGATTAGAAAGCTGTTGTAAATGATCACACAATTGGTTGAAGGGGACAGAGAATAAAATATCTCACTGTGCATACTGTTTATTACCTATAGAAAAAATTGATTAACTACTCCCTTAGGTTTTCCTCCAAAATGAAATTCCCCATGAAAATAATGAAATTATATGATTCCTTTAAAGATTTAATAGAAACAACCTGTTATGACTTTATTTTTAATCCTGAGGCAGGCATATGTGTTCATGACTCTCATAGAGGGTGTCTAGCAGAATCCAAAAGGAAGAGAAAATTGGAATAGATTATGTCTTCCAGATATTCTTATATGTGGATAACACTGTAGTGATCTACTGGGCCCCACTGTATAGTATCCTAAACGATACCAAATTACACAAAAGTGTTTGGTTTAACTATGCACACATATACACATACATACACTTATACACACGTGTGCACACACAAAGAAGAATTCTCATTGCCTAGGTCATAATATATGGATGATATTAATATGCATATCTTGGGAAAATGCTGTGTATAGATGGCAAATGGGGCTTATAATAGAAAATAAGAAAGCAGGCCATTTGAGAAATGCATTTGAGAAACTGTACAATCATATCTGAAATACTCCAACATTTTAATAAGCCCAACTTTCTCCTTTAGGAAAAGGCTCATATTTTTTCATACCAATATTCTTTGAGTAAAACTTTCTGGATGCAAGTCATGTAACACAAGTCTTCTGGTTATCCAACAACTGGAGAGGCAAGTGCTTGACATGTGAAGGTACATTATCAATTGAGAACAGTGCAGGAAATGCAATGTAATGGATATTATCAGAAAGATGGTAGGCTAGGCATACAGCACTGAGTGTGGGATCACTAAAAGGATATACACACACATACCCTATATGTATATGTGTATGTATATACATACATACAACACATACACACACACACACCCCTCATCTATTTCATCTACAAGCAAAGTTATATGGAAGGCTGCTAGCACTCTGGATTGGCCCTCACAGAGTATCTCTTGGAAGGCCTGGAAAGGAGGCAAACTGTGATGAAAAGGCATGGAAAAGGCATGGATGAGCTTTTAGGGGTGAGATTATAGATTTATCAAAGTAGCTCCACCACTTTGCAGAGTGTCTTGCATATTCGCAGGTACATAATAATTTTTTATTGTATTAAAGTAAACACGGTACAAATTAGGACACAAATGCCAAGAACAAAGCCATGACAGATCAAAGAAGAAAGGATTCCTTCTAGTTGAATACATCTGAGAAGGCATCATAGACAAGGCAGCACCTGAACTGAGATTTGAAGTAAGAAGAGATAACAAAATATTAAAGTTAAAACACAATGTTAGAGGCAGAGACAGTGGATGGATCTGTTGCAGACACAGGGCTCAGAATGTACAAGTGCCCACAGAACAGGAAAGCAAGCACCAGGGAGTAATCTAGTTTGGCCAAAGCGTACAGAGCATAAAGTAAAATAAATTTGAAAAGGTAGCCTTGAACTCAAAGAACATTAGAGCTGGAAAGATTCCAGGCACTGGATCCCAATGGTGGCCATCTTTGAATGCCAGGCTAAGAAGTCTATGTTGTTGGCAAACAATGGGGCACCACAGAATGTTTCTGAGGAAGGAGATGCTGCGGTCAGAAGGTATATGCACCAAGTGCATTATATGCTACTTGATATAATTCCAAAAATACTAGCAATAGCAAGAAAAAAAAAAAAAAGGAAATGATAGGTATAAAGAGAAGAATAGATTTTCTCCATTTCGCCTATTTGTTGATGACATGATGGTTTACTGAGAAAATCCTAGGGAATCAACAAATAAACTAATTATGACAATAGTTTTAGTACAGTTTCAAACTTTAAGATAAACCCACAAAAATCAAGGGTTTTTTTAAAATACACAATAACAAAAATCCAGAGAGGTAAAGAGAAGAAACAGAAGAGCATTTACTAAGCACCTACTAAGTGCTAAGCACTGTACAAAACACTTCATAAATATTATCTCTTTTAGTCTTCACTCATCCCTGGGCTATTATTATCATCTCAATTTGATGATTAAGAAAACTGAGGGAGACAGAACACTTAATTGACTTGCCCAGGACCACTAGGAGGAATTTCAGAAGGCTTCTTGGAGGAGGTGGCATCTGATTCATGAAGAAAGATAATCATCCTAAGAGGCAACAATGAAGAGGGAGTGCATTTTAAGTATGAGGGGAGAGGAAAACAGGTAGGAACTACAATACCAAATAAAGGGAAAAAACTTGTCTAATTTGCCTGGAACACAGAACATTTGAAAAGGAGTAGCTTAAGACTGAAGAGTAGGTAGAAAAAGAAAAGCTCTATTTACACATATAGATATATGTATGCATACACACAAGTGTAAAATATATATTTATAATACATACATATTTTGTGTGTGGATAGCTATATCTACTTCTACATTTTTTAAAAAACAAAATCAGCTTTTATCCTTTATCATGGTTTCTTTCAACCTTGGGTTTTTACACAACTAAATGATCATGTTATGGAATCTTCCATGGTTGTCAGAAAAGCAAATTTTAGTACATAGTAATTTAATTTCTCTTACTTTTTCTTTCACAAGCACATTTGTGATGAATCCTATTCCTTGTTTCCATCTTATATTCATTTTATCTCAATACATCTATTTAGGAAATCTTAACTATTTACTGGAGACATTCATTTTAAGAGATCTTCTCTATAAGGAAATAGGATCTAGTGTTCAAGAACGCTAGATAGGAATTCAGAGGACTAGAGAGTAAATTCTTAGCTCAGTATTTCCTAGTTGTGTGACCTTGGACATGTCATTTTATAAGTACCTTTTATGAAGACAAAAATGGCACACATCAAATTTGCTGCTAACATATTGGATGATCTCTAAGGTCCCTTCCAGTTCTAAATCTGATTAATAAATTAACTAAATAACAGGATCATAATCCTGTGATTCAAAAAGATTTTAGGTTAGAATTCTGGGCCAAACCAAGTAAGATGAAATTTAAAAGGCAAAAATGGAAAGTCCTCTAGTTAAGTTCCTAAGTACAAAGTACAAGGGAAGGGAGACACGGCTTTAAAGTGATTCATCTGAAAAAAAGGTTATGGGTTTGGAGAACTCTGAGCTCTATCAATAAGTCAACACTGATATGGTTGGTGGCCAAAGAAGCAAACACTATGCTACCTCACCTGTGAGAGGCCTCATATCCTAGACTAGAGACATAAAAAAGTCCCACTATAGAGAGAAAATCTTGCCTGGTTCTGGATGCCACCATTTGGAGAAGAACACAGGTAAGTGGGAACGCACATCAAGGAGAACACCCAGGACAGGGGGAAGACTAGAAATCCTATCATACCATACTATGGTTGAAAAATATTTAGCTGAGAGAAGAAAAGGTGAAAAGTCTTAGAGGAATGCACGAGAGATGTTCTTAGATATTGGAAAGGTCATCATGTAGAAGAGGGGAAGAGACTTAATTAGGAATACTAGTTCCTAGGGCAAATTAACTTTAGCTGTTAGAAGAAAGAGTAGAACTAAAAAAGATTTTAAGATTGCAGATTTTAAGACCAATGGTCCCCACATGGAGAGATTCTGGGTCACAGCCCCAGTGGAAGCTTAGATTCTTGAAAGGAATGGATGAGTAGAGAGTGTATTGTATTAGTGGAGGATAACCTGTGCAGATGCATTGGTGGGAGAAATGAATATTGCAATACTCCCTACCTGCTGTCTCTGCCTACCTCCATCTTCTCTCAGGAATCAGGATAAGTCGCTATTCTGTGTGAGTCATGGGTCAGATTCTCTGGAAGAGAACATCTCAGTCTGGGTTCCCTCTCTTGTTCTAAAAACTGATGATAGATCAGTGATGCACTTTGTGAGTCTGAGATGAAAAGCATACACATTGATTCTAGGAGATCACTAGTGGGGAGGCTGCCAGAGGTAGACTGAGGGAACCCAGACAGTGTTGCTAATCCCTCTATAAAGTTCACAGCATATGCTTCTAGGCCCAGCAGCACAACTTGAGGTTCAGTAGTTTGGAAAGGAGGTAGCCCAGCATCCCAAGAAGGTTCATGAGTCCTATAGGACAGCCAATTACCCCATTCCAGGGCAAGAAATAGAAGGTGGCAGAGGAAGCAGGTGGGGGGCACGGCAATAAATATTTCCAACCTCTGGGCACTTGCACAAGCTGTCCCCCATTGATGGAATGCTCTCTCTACTCAACTCTTCTTCTCAGGATCCTTTTTCTTTTAAGACTCAGCTCACATGTCACATCACCTACTATGAGAAGCATCGTTAATGCTCTCTTCCTCTGTAAACTGGATTTACCTTGTTTTCCTCAGTGTTGTATTCTGTCCTCCTCCAACAGAATGAGCACCCTGTGGTCAAGGATTGTTTCATATTTGTTTTAGTAACCCCAGCACTTAGCACATTACATTGTATATAGTAGATGTTTAGTAAAAGTTCAATTGAATTGAATTGAGGAAGAAAGGAGGAAGGTTTCACTATCTTCTATAAGAATGATGAAATTGGGGCAGGTAGGTGGGGCAGTGGACAGAGCACCGGCCCTGGATTCAAGAGGACCCGTATTCAAATTCGGCCTCAGACACATAACACTTAACTAGCTGTGTGACCCTGGGCAAGTCACTTAACCCCACTGCCTAACCAAATTAAAAAAAAAAAAAAAGAATGATGATAGAGCATAAGTCTGAGAAGATTAAGAGGATTTCTATATAACAATGAAGCCCCAGTTGAAATTGGATTAAAATTAATTTGCAGTGGATCCAGTTCAACAGTTTTTGGCAACTTGGGGATAAGAACTAAGAAAGCAGATGATGACAGTGGTCTAGGGTTGAGGACTGGCAGGTGAATGGTAGAAGGAAAAGGAGTCAGGGAATTCCAAAGGAGGTAGATAGGGTGAATCATTTAACTGGTTAACAATAACAGAGTCAAGAAGGAATGGACAGCCAGAGTAGAGGTAATGGACTAGGAAAACAAGATGGAATAGAAGATCTGGAGATCAGGAGATTATGATCTTGAGCTGGTAAAAGCAGAATGGAGCAATGATAAGATCAAAGGTCTGACTCCTCACTGGGTAGCTGAGGCAGAATGAGAAAGTTTATGTAAATTGAAAAGGATGATGAACTGTGGAGAGTAGGATATATCTACATCCCCGAGTATGAGGGCAAGGACTGAGTGTAGAAAGTTCTGTAAGTTCAACATTGGGAGGAAGAGACCCTTTAAAATGGTTACTGATAGCAAAAAGGCCCAGAATAGGATGAAAACAGTGAATGGAATGCACTGCAAGAGGAGAAGGACAGAGTGTGATGGCAAGAGATAACAGGTCTAGAAGTGGCAGTACGGAAAAAGGAACAAGTCAAGTACTAGTAAGTGATTGGAGATGAAGTTCCTTTCAAAGAAAGTGAGATATTGAGGAGGCAGAACCAAGACAGAGGAGTAAAGGCAGGGACTCATCTAAGCTCTTCCCTGAACTCCTCCAAATACTTTTAAAAATGACTCTAAACAAATCCACAAAAAGATGGAGTGAAACAAATTTCCAGCCCAAGACAAGGTCGGCAGGAAAGGTCTGTTGTACCTGGGTAAGAGTGGAAAGCAGTCCGGTGCAGGCCACGCCAGCACATCCCTAGCCCCATCAAACCAAGAGCAGCCTTGGGAGTGACTGAATCAGCAGCAGCAGTGGCTGCTTCTGGAGCTCTCAGCACACAGATAGTAAGGCGGTCGAACAACTGGTCAGAAGGAGATTACTGGGGTACTTT
The DNA here is from genome assembly GCF_900497805.2 of Vombatus ursinus. Taxonomy (NCBI): domain Eukaryota; kingdom Metazoa; phylum Chordata; class Mammalia; order Diprotodontia; family Vombatidae; genus Vombatus; species Vombatus ursinus. Next base: position 16,617,070 of record NW_020954639.1, on the reverse strand, counting down.
TAGCTAGCGTTGAGGCAGGACTCTGTTGCTTTGCCCCTACTCAGATCCGGGTCATAGTCCTGAGTGGCAGTCCCAGGGTAAGGAGGAACACTAACATAGGAGATGTGGACACAGTGGAGGGGGAACCCTCCTCACAGTTCCAGGGCAGAAAAGAGTGCTTGTGGTCCCTCACAGACCATAGCACAGGCCAGGAGAGCAGTAAACACCTCTCCTTAGATCATACCACCTTGGAAGAGCTGAAAACTTACAGGTCCCTAGAAGTATCTCTGAAAACAGCTGCACAAAACCCCTGAAGCTTGGGACAGTGTGTTCTCCACCCTGGAAGCACAGCCCTACTTTAACAAAGACTTAAAAGTCAAGTAACAGGCTGGGAAAATGAGCCAATTAAATTACTGGACTATCTGAAAGCCATGATCAAAAAAAGAGGCTAGACATCATCTTGCAAGAAATTATCAAGGAAAACTGCCCTGATATTCTATTCTATTCTCAGAGACTAAAATAGAAATTGAAAGGATCCACTGATTACCTCCTGAAAGAGATCCCAAAAAGAAAACACCCAGGAATATTATAGCCAAATTCCAGAGTTCCCAGGTCAAGAGGAAAATATTGCAAGCAGCCAGAAAGAAACAATTCAAGTATGGTGGAGCCACAGTCAGGATAACACAAGATTTAGCAGCTTCTACATTAAAGGATCAGAGGACTTGGGGTATGGTATTCTGGAGGGCAAAGGAGGTAGGATTACAACCAAGAATAACCTACCCAGAAAAACTGAGTAGAATCCTTTAGGGGAAAAAATAGACATTCAATGAGACAGAGGACTTTCAAGCACTCTTGATGAAAAGATCAGAGCTGAACAGAAAATCTGACTTCCAAATATGAGACTCAAGAGAGGTATAAAAAAGGTAAAGAGAAAAGGGAAATTATAAGGGACTTAATAAGGTTAAATTGTTTACATTCCTATATTGGAAGGTGATATTTGTAATTCATAAGACCTTTCTCATTATTAGGGTAGTTACAAGGAGTATATAGAGACAGAAGGCATAGGTGTGAGGTGAACATGAAGGAATGATCCCTAAGGAGTGAGAGAGAAATGCATTGGGAGACAAAGAAAGAGAGAGGTAGAATGGGGTAAATTATCTCACACAGAAGAGGCAAGAAAAAGCTTTTACAGAAGAGGAGAGGGGGAAGGTGTGGGGGAATGAATGAACCTTACTCTCATCAGAACTGGCTCAAAGAGGGAATAACATACACACTTAGTTTGGTATGGAAATCTATCTTACCCTACAGGGAAGGAGGAGACAGGGGTAAGAAAAGGGGGAAGGGGTGATAGAAGGGAGGACAGATTGGGGGAGGGGGCAGTCAGAAGCAAAACACTTTTGAGGAGGGACGGAGTAAAAGGGGAAAGAATGGAATAAATGGGGGAGGGAATAGGATGGAGGGAAATATAGTTAGCAATAGTAACTATGAAAAAAATTCTGAAGCAAGTCTCCCTGATAAAGGCCTCATTTCTCAAACATATAGAGAACTGAGTCAAATTCATGAAAATAAGAGTCAGTCCCCAATTGATAAATGATCAAAAGATATGATCAGTTTTCAGATGAAATAATCAAAGCTATCTATATCCATATGAAAAAATACTCTAACTCATTATTGACTGGAGAAATGCAAATTAAAATAATTGTGGGGTACTACCTCATACCTATCAGACTGGCTAACAGGACAGCAAAGGTATATGACAAATGTTGGAGGGGATGTGGGAAAAATGAGACATGAATGCACTGTTGGTGGAGTTGTGAACTGATTCAACCATTTTGTAAAGCAATTTGGAACTACGTCCAAAGGGCTATAAAACTTGGCCTCTGACCTAGCAATACCACTGCTAGAGAGATAAAAAACAAAAAGGAAAAGGTCCTATATGTACAAAAATATTTATAGTAGCTATTTTCTGGGGGCAAAGAATTAAAATTGAGGGGATGCCCATCAATTGGGGAATAGCTGAAGAAGCTATGGTATGTGATTACTATTGTACTATAAAATACTATTGTACTATAAAAAATGATGAGGGGGATGTTCTCAGAAAAACCTGGAAAGACTTGCATAGGCTGATGGGAAGTGAAATGCACTGTGTACAAAGCAATAGCAATATTGTAGGATGATCAGCTGTGAGTGACTAGCTATTCTCAGCAGTGCAATGATCCAAGACAACTTATGATGAAAAATGCTATCCATACCAACAGAAAGAACTGATGGTGTTTGAATGCAGACTGAAGTATGCTTTCTTTATTTTTCTTGAGGTGTTTTTGGGTCTGTGTTTTCTTTCAGAGTATGACTATTATGGATATAATTGCATGACTACATATGTATGGCCTATGTCATCAAACTGCTTGCCTTCTCAATGGGATGGGGCATGGGGAGGTAGGAGGGAAGAGAATTTGGAACTCAAGGTTTTGAAAATGAATGTTGAAAATTGTTTTTGCATGTAACTGGGGAAAAATAGAATACTAATTAAAAAATTTGTTAAAGAAGCAAGATGTCTATGAAAGGCAAAAAAAGTTAGAAAAAACATAGGAGGAAAGAAGAGCATCGAGGGGAAATTATTAATAATAGGGAAGAAGCTTTGGAGACAGTAACTGTGAAAGGATTGTTCAGTCATTTTTCAGTCATGTCTGACATTTTGTGAACCCATTCTGGGTTTTCCTGGTAGAGATACTGGAATTGCCATTTCCTTCTTCAGCTCATTTTACAGATAAGAAAACTGAAGCAAACAGGGTGAAGTCACTTGCCCAGGGTCACACAGCTAGTAAATGTCTGTGGCCAGATATTAACTCAGGAAGATGTGTCTTCCTGACTCCAGGCCCGGCAGTCTATCCACTGTGCCACCTAGCTGGCAATTCTGAAAGAAACATCAATCAAACAATAAGCATTTATTATGTTCATGCTAGTTATAAGTATGAATAGCAGGGGCAAATAAAAATCTAAAAGTAGAAACAAAAAATTAAAAATTAATTTTTCTTCATTTTATCTATACCCTCATATCATCCTTTCCCCTACTAGTTCTTTGGTGCAGGTAATCCTCAAAGGTAATGCCCCCTTAAAAATGTGGCTAACTGCATTCATGAGTATTTGTACTTTGATCAGGGACATTAAAACTTGCTAATGCTTTGAGCTCTTTTATATTTGTGAAGATGAAAACCAGAAGCAAGAACCTTTATTTTGTTTTGAGGGCCAGAGTTAAATTAAGTTGCTTTTTATATTTGGCCTTTAATTAATTTTTCCCTATGGCCAATAGTCTAAGAAAAGTTGCTCGCCCCTGAATTAGATGCTTTGTTATAGCACAGTAGCTTAAACTACAATTATGTTTGACCTTAAAGAAAATGTAACTTACCCGTTATTTGTAGAACATTAACCCTAGAATCAATCTATATTCCACATAATGAAAACAATTTAGGAATACAAACAGGGCTTGAAAATTAGGTGAGGTTGAGAGAGCTGAAGTTTGTTCAACTTATGTATAACAGGCACAAAATTAGAGCATTCATTCACATTTTTAAAAATACACCCGGATATTCTTTTCCATACTGTTACAAAAATGTCTACACAGATAAAATATATTTGCTGTTTTGACATTTCCAACCTGTATCTGACCTGTAACTTCTCAAGGCAGCAATAACATATATAGCTATGTATGTACACATACAAACACACACATTCCTCCCTCCTAAATGATTAAACTTGAGAAAATAATTTACTGCATTATAAAAATAATGTGCTCAGTCAGAAAGTACCTATGACGTCTGTTGCCATTTTCTAGACTGAAGAAGCCAAGCCTAGGTCCATAATCTGGTAAATTAACCTTAGACACTTCCTACAATTCAGATGGCACAGCTTCATGTCTAGGTCTCATCTTGTCACTAAGAAGCTGTATGGTCTTGGCCAAGTCACTCAAATTTTCTGGGAAAGCTTTTCCATCTATAAAATGAGGGAATCGGACTAAATGATGTTTAAGGTATCTCCCACCTCCAATATTCTAAGATGCTACGAGTGGGAGGTACTTTAGCTTACAATTTCACAAGCCAATTCAGCCATGAATTCACTCTGCCACCCCTGCCAGACAAATAAAGCAAGTATAGATTGGTTATGTGACACAATTACATATGTTTTTTTTTTTTACGATGAAGCATAACTGTATTGAAATAACAAATATTTAGCCAAGCACAAATTACTAATATTTACATGTATTTTTTTCATTTTTTTCCTTGATTATTTATTTATTTTTTGTTTTCAACATTCACTTCCATAAGATTTTGAGTTTTAAATTTTCTCCACCTCCAACTCTCCCCACCATATTTACATGTATTTTTAAAAGACAAATACACTTAAGAACAAGGTTAAAAGAAATAGAAAGAGTAAAATTAAGTACCTTTTTCATTGAACTCTATTTTAAATTTAAACTTTATTTAACTAGGGCAGTACTGGAACTACTGTGATACACACACACACACACACACACACACACACACACAATATACATAAAATGTCCATGGTCATTCAATTCTTTGTTTTTTTCTTTTGATAATCGATGTTTGTCAAGTTCATAATCAGAAAAGAAAATTTTGAAAAATTAATACTTAACTTTAGTTTTCCTCATTCCCCTTTAAGAGGACCCCTTCTAACTCTCAACCCTTCTTTTAAATGATTGGGCATCAGAAAGCCTGTATAAATTACTCAATCCTCATAGCCAGTTCCTGCATGGCACAGTGGTCTTACTAGAGCACAGTAAACTCAGGGTTCAAACCATCTCTCTACCACTTATGTACCCTCTATGAAAACTTGGAGAAGCTACAAACTCTCAGTTTCAATATTCTCATCTTTAAATGGTGGAAAGTAAATAAAACTTGCAAAAAGTACAAGGTTGCAACTAGTCTCAAATATGATAAACAGATATAAAAAGCAGCCATTCTTATTAATCTCATCCCCTCCTGTTTTCTATATTTGCAACCTCAATCAGAAGACACCCTACCCCCAAAACCCATCTCTGACCTCTCCCTAGATACTGGTTCCTCCTCTACTGCCTTCAAGCATGCCCAGGACTGCCCCAAAAAAGAACAAAAATGAAAACTTTCACTAGACCCCAGCACCGCCCCCAACACACACACACACACACACACACACACACACACACACAC
>NW_020954639.1:16597949-16611784 GCF_900497805.2 Vombatus ursinus | reverse complement strand
GACACACACACACACACACACACACACACACACACACACACCCCCCCACGATACATAGCTCTTCTTTCTCAAATTCCTACTCATAGCCATCTACATTTGCTGCCTTAACTTCCTGTCCACTCTCTCACTCCTCAACCCTTCACAATCTGGCTGCTGACGTCATTACTCAATTGAAACTCTTTTTTCCAAAGTTACCAATGATCTCCTAATTGCCAAATCTGATAGCCTTTCCTCAATCCTTGTCATCCTTGACCTCTGATACATTCACTTGACAATGCCTAACCACACTCTTCTTGGATATTATCTTCCCTGGGTTTTCATGACAACACTCTCTCCTGGTACTTTCTTACCTATCTGACTGTCCCTTCCCCATCCCCTCTGCTATCTCATCATATCAGACCCCCTAACCGTGAGTACTCACCAAGGTTCTGTCCTAGCCCCTCTTATTTTCTCCCTCTAGGAAAACTCATTGGCACTGGTTTAATCATCATCTTTCTTTATGCAGATCACTCACAGATCTATTCATCTCACCCTTGTCTCCTGCAGCTTCGGTCTTACATCATCATTTGTCTATTGAACACTTCAATGTGGATGTCCCAAAGTCATCTCAAACTCAACATCTCCAAAGTTAAACTTGTTCCTTTCCTTCCAAACCCTCCCTTCTTCCAAATTTACCTATTTCTGATGAATGAACCATCATCTTTCCCATAGGTTTGCAATCTCAGCATTATTCTGGACTCCTCACTCTCACATATCCAAACAATGGTGAAATTTTGCTGTCTCTACCACCACAATATCCTTTGCATCCAACTCCTCTCTACTCATACATGTACAATCTCAGTGCAGACCCTCATTACCTCTCTGCTAGATTAATGCCAACAATATCCAAACTGGTTTCTCTGCCTCAAGTCCTTCCTGACTCTAGTCTGTCCTATAAACTACTGACATAATAATTTTCATTAAGCACAGATCCGACTGTCATTCCCTGACTCAACCCGTTCCAATGGCTCCCTGTTGCCTCTAGATTAAAATATAAATGCCTCTATTTAGTTTTTAATGCCCTTCGTAATCTGGTCCCAATCTCTCCTTTCAGTCATATTTGATATTATTCCTTCACCCATCCTCAACAATCCAGCCAAAGTGGCCTTCCTCCATTATTCGCAAATCTTTCTATTTCTTCTTGTCTCAGCTATTCTGCACATGCAGTCCATATACCTAGAATGCACTCACCCCCACTTCATTAAAACCCCTTTAACATGCACAACTCAAGTACCACCTTCTACATGAAGCATTTCTTGATTTCCTTGATTCCTGCTAGTACTCTTCCTGCCAAAGTAATTATAATTAACTCCTTTATATTTATTTGCATTTATTCACATTAAATTTATACCACGTATACTTATATGTGTATTTCCTGTGACATCTATTAAAGCATAAGTTTTTTGCATATACAGATTTTCATTCTCTGTTTTCCTAGTGTCTGGCACTTAATAATGCTTACTGATTGACTGATTTGATTGAAGCTAAATTGTGAAAGGCTTTAAATGCAAAACAGAATTTGTACTTGATCCTAAAGGCAACAGGGAACCACTAGAGTTTACTGACTCAAGAGAGTCACATGGTCAGATTCATGCTGTGGACATCACTTTTGCAGCTGTGTGAAGGATGGACTGGGGAAAGAAGAGAACTGAAACAGGGAGCCCATTTAAGATCCTGCTGCAATAGCCTGGCCTAGAGTTATTGAGGGCCTACAATAGGATGTGGTTACATGAGTGCTGAGAGGAAGGGTTTGAGTAAGGTTGTAAAGGTAAAATCAACAAGACTGGGAAACTAATTGGATTCTGGGGAGGGGAAATGGGGGAGTAGAGAGTCAGGAGTCAAGGATACTTCATGATTGCATACTTGAGCATTTAGACAAGGGTGGTATCCTTGACATGAATAGGGAAGTTCAGAAGAAGAGCAGGCAGAGCGTTGAGGCAGAGGTAAATAACGAATCCTGTTTTGAACACTTTGGCTTTGAGATATCTACAGGAAATTCAGTTGGAAATGTCCAAAAGGGATCTTGTGATGAGGGACTGGAGTTCAGGAGAGAGAATTGGGTTAGACATAGAGATCTAAGTGTCATCTGAATAATAATGGCAACTAAACCCAAGGAAACTTGATGAGGTCACCAAAAGAGTATATGACACACTAAAGGTCAGTAGAGATACCAGTTTGCAAAACACTTTTGTGTATTATCAGTTGTTATAAATGGGGTAAGGAAAAAAATAATAATAGAATTTATATAGCACTTTACAGATATTAACTCATAGAATCCTCATGATGACCCTGGGAGGGAGGTGTTATTATTACCCCTATTTTAACAAATGAGGAAACTGAGGTAAGCAAAATCAAGTGACTTGCCCAGGGTCACACAGCTAGTTAAGTGTCTGACACCAGATTTAAACTCATCTTCCTGACTCCAGATCCAGCACTCTATCTGATTTGTTACTTAGCTATTTTATATTCATTTGTCATTATTCTTATAAATCCAAAAGTAAACAAACCCAGGCCATGTCTGAGTTATCACAAACTTGAAAAGAATGGCTTCAAATTAACGAGTTGTTGCTATCTAACTCTTTTAGCACACGTATAAGAGAATAACACTAATGAACTATCATGATTTGATCCTTTTCATACAGTAACTTAACCATTCAAGTCTTTTCCAGAAGTAGTAATGAGCTTGTGCACAGTCCTTATATAAGCAATACCCCTTTAGGATCCAAAGGCAATGTGTAACTTAGTCCAACAGTACTCATTAGTGGGCAGTATCCATATAATGACAGTTTTTCTTTCATGTGAAGCTAAATGGCTTTAAAATTTGATCAACTCACAAACCTCTGATTACTCCCAACATCATCCTTTACCAACTATATATACCAAGCAACCCAGACACAAATTTTAATTTTTTTAGGGGCAGTTGGGTGGTACAGTGGATACAGCAATGGGCCTGAAATTAAGAAGACCCGAGTTTAAATCCAGCTTCAGACACAAACTAGCTCTGTGACATTCAGCAAGTCACTTAATCTTTATTTGTCTCAGTTCCTCAAATGTAAAAAGGAGATAATAATAACATCTACCTCTCAGGGATGTCGTGAGGATCAAATGACATAACCTTTGTAAGGTGCTGCCTAGTAGGTGCTATATGTTATCTGTTTATATTATTAGCATGATCATATATATTCACACAAATGTCATATCTATATAATCTTAATGCCTCATTTACGTGATTCTGTCAACATGAGATAATATCAGTATGAGTTGGTAAATCGATCTGACTCCATAACACTCTAATCCATATTCCTTGTTACTATCATACTTAAAATCCATTCTTCACATAAGTGGGGGGAACAAAGAGGAAACACTGGTTCCCTACCCCTGAATAATCTTTCTGACACTCAGAGAAAATGAAGCAATAAGATCTACAAAGAGTAAAAACTGAACAATCACTCCAACACAAAATCCAGTAAGAGTCACCTTCCTATAATCTTCACAACTGGTAGAAAAATGTTATAAAGGAAAATAAAAAGATCTATGGCATCCTATTCTGATGTTTTCTCTTGGGTCTGCTACATATCACAAGATCATTAAAACCACCAATGTATAAATATATCCTTTTGTGCATAATCACAGCCAAAATATTTAATAAGTCCTGTTACCTGGATCCTAATCCACAGAAAAGCATTCTACTGTTTTGGCACCACTAAAGGAATGATATTGGTGGTAATTAAAGACACACTCCACACATGTCCACCCTGACCAGGAAGCAGGGTATCAGGAGAGGCAACATGGGTTTGTTATTAAATCTCATGTCTTCTACCTACTACTTGTATGACTTTGAGCCCTCTCTGGGCCTCAGTCTCCTTAACTATAAAAACAAAGGAATCTAAGATCTCATGATTTATTTCAGAGATTTAACAGCTCTGTTAGATGCACACTATGCAACAGAATGGTACAGAAGCAGGTAGAAATCCATTTTGGGGAAAACACTGGAAGGGCTGCAAGCACAGTAGATGCTCAAGTGAAAGTTTTAAGTTTTCTTTTATCTCTTCTTTACTTTTCTCCTCTCTATTTTCTGCCCTCTTAATTAGCTTCCTTCTTCTATTTTGTCCTCTGTGTTCCAGCAGCACTCATCACCATTTTAAAATATGGTCTGGCTTATTAAAAACTATCTTTGTGTCCCCAGTACTTTATGTTACTAGATAGCTAATAGATACCTACCGAATTGAATTGAAATAGTCACATGACTAAGATTGAAACTAAGGAGGTTGTTGGTTTCTTGTCCATAACTTTTTTGAATCTGCAATATAGGTCACAAGAGTTGGATTTTGACATAAGTTCTCATCTACTCTTAGGAGAGAAATTTGCAAATTATGAACCTCAGAATCTAAATTAAAAGAGACTTCAGGCTATCCAGCCTAACCTAAACAAAAATCTTCTCTACAACATCCCCTCAAAGGACCATCTAGCATCCATTTAATGATCCATACTGATGGGATCAAACTCATCAAACAATGCATTCCACTTTTGGCCAGGTCTGATGATCAAGGAAGTTAAATTGAGGGCTCAAATTGTATTCTGAATAGTTCTTTGAGATCTACTATCCTCTAACAATCATGTCATGTGATTGTGCTAGCTTACTGGGTCCTCATTTTTCCATAATGTTGTTACCTATCTAGTTTTAACCCGGATAGCTGACATTTGAAACTTCCACTTTTCCAAACAGGCTCTATAACTCAGGCCAGTTTTCTCACGAACTCTGATCCACAGAACTTTTGAGCAGAAAAGGGCTTCAGATAATCAGATAAGCACAACACTGTCTATACCTCACAGATGGAGAAATCAAAGATGCAGATAACTAACATTACCTTACAAAGGACCTGGAAGCATTCCTCAAACATTTAAACAGGAAATAGGAATTTAGTGGAAGGGAAATCAGGAGGCAAGAGCTTTGAACTAGGAAGCTAATATAATAAAGATAGGCTCTCCAGGGATGGTGTGCCCATAAAGGCCTATGCCAGCCTAGACTAGAAGTACTCATTCTTCTCCATTGCTTTCTTCCCCCATCTGTGAAATAGATAAGGCATTATTATCTCATTTCATAGACGATGAAAATGGATAGCAGCCATGTTCTTGATTATACAGCTAATAATAGGGAGATGGTAGGGAGAGATAACTGTTCAATCTGAAGGGCTCCCATTCAAAAAGTAAGACCAGGCTTGTTGCTTGGCCCCAGAGGACAGAACTAGGAGCAAATGGGTGAAGATGCAAAAAGGCAAATTGACAGCTGATGCAAGGAAAGACACTGAATAATTACCGCTATCCAAAAGTGGAATCAGCAGAGGACCTCAACCTAAGACTGAATAACCACCACCATACCTCCTCCCCCTTCACTCCCCCACATAGTGTATGAGTTGGAATTAAGAGACCTATAGTCAGATCAAGTCATCAGGTAAGATGATAGTCACTCTGACAAAATACCAAAACCCTGCCAAACACATATATGATCCCTAGCTTACTGAGTCATCTATCAATTTCCTGGAATTTCTGTCAAATAAAAATTTCCCTCTAGGATTTGCCTAGCTAAGGAATACTGAAGGGGACCTATGTCTCATAATTAAAGTTACTACCTCCTCTTTTAGATGATTGAGACAGATGATTTTAGATGTTAAATGAAATGGCAGAAATCAAAGAAATTTAGATATATTGTTATAACTTATTAAAACTTCAAAAGGAAAAAGTTCAAAATGTTATCAACTTCTTTTCTGTTTCCCTAACTATGAAGTTTACTTTTTAAGTTAATGGTAACATCTATCTTGTTCTTTTCTTCTAAGTTGCCACACAAAATCCATATTTTATTACTGTAATGTAAATCCATTAGTGAAAGAACTAGAAAGTATATTGATGGATCAATCTTGAGCTGGCAAGGTAGACTGGACGACCTTTCCTCATCTCTAATTCCTATGATTCATTAGTCTTTTGTGCCCAGCCCACATTATAGCAATATTTCTTTCTCCTCTCCACAAAATGGAGGCTGTTAATACAGAACAAAAATGAACTAACCATTAAAAGATGCATTTATTTGTTTTCTATCCCAACAACAAACACAGTCATGGCTGAAGTGAAAAACAAAAAATATATGTAATTTTCCACAATTAGCCTAAATTGGATACATTGTCTTTGACCATATATTAAAATAGTTAAAACTTTGATTTTCCCTTCAAGTCTGAAAATACAGAACTTTATAATGGAAGAAGAATACACAAAAAATGATCAACAACCTGTAAATAAATGATGTATAATTTTCAAGTTACTAAGCCAGGTCAAATTATAGTTATTTGGAACATAAACTATTATGTAGGTTTCTATCAATTCTTTAAGGAAGCCACTATGCATATTATTTCTGATTTATAAAAGCAATTTGGATTAGAAATACTTCATGCACTATTTATTGAGGAATACTGGGGGAAGGAGAGAAGAATAGAAAAACCCACCAGTTTTTGTCTATTTTTTAAGACAATTCAAAAGCAAGTGAGTTCAAATGAAAATGTAACCAGTATTTTTTCTTTTAACTCTCACCAAAGTGCTAAGATAACTGCATTTTCTCAAAAGGTGATCAAATTATAAATCATAGATTATTTTAAAGGAATTTCTATTTTATCGTTCAATAAAAAAAAGCCTAGAGCTCCAAAATACAGTCTAAAAGAAAACTGAGTGATTCCAGAATTTTACCTACCTTCATAAATATGCAGTATATAAAATGAATACAAACTATCTGACTACTCATTTAGTATAACATCAGTTCTGCTTTTTAAAAAACAGTTAATTCTGTGTCTCCCCTCCCCCATCAACTAAAGCTCTATAAATAAGCTCTCTTCTGCTTTACCTAATCACAAACAATTTTTTGAGAAAATTCAGACATACTGAAATAGACAATGCAAAAATAACTATTTCCACACAAAATAATACTTTGAAAGGTTGCCTCTAATTGTTAAAACATTGCTCTCAATTCCTCTGCAATGTTTTTTCCTTTTGCTTAAGAGAGTATTTAACACTTAATAAATAAGCAATAAAATATACTCAAGACAAACCTGACCACTCCAAGCACAATAGAGATTACACAAAAAACTCCAATTGTGGTTGATCATGCAGTCTAAAATTCTGAACTGGGCCATCACTGCTTATAGCGCAGTCTGCTTCTCTGCTCTGACTCAGCTTTTGTCCGTATGCAACTCTAAGAGCTATGCAGTGATGAGATTCTGGAATAGGACCTTCCTTCCCTCCCCTGTTTGTCTAAGTCAGCAATAACTAACTGGAAAAGCGACATCACACTTTTGGATACTAAACAGTATTTTATCAAACAAATGGTATGCTCCAGATTCTAGAAAAAGGATGACCATTTTTCTTATTTTATTAGGTTATTTTTAGGTCTTTAATGATTCCATTAGGTTTTAATTTTATTAGGTCTTATTAGGTTATTAATGATGTTTAAATAAAAGACTGCATTATTTTAAAGGGTGCTATTTTATTTGTTTTTCCTCCCTCTGGGTGCAATGAATTAATTACTCATGTGTACCAGCACTGTTAGTAAAAACACAATTTAGGTACTTTGAGATATTATGAAACAGTAGATATTAGAAATATAGATGCCTTGCTACATAAACATGACATCCTAGGTATCAGGTCTAGGTGAAAATAGGCAGATATCAGTAATTAAGAAAGCAGGCCAAGAGTTAGAAATAGATTACGTGGTCTAAGATGGAGTACATAATTCAAATCAATTCAATGCAAGAGACATTTAGCACCTTCTATGCAGAATTGTGCTAGGTGCTGGGAGAATAAAAATTAATTAAGACACAAATCTCATCTTCAAGGACATTAACACAATAGACAGCAGGGGAGAGTAGAGCATGAGATATATTCAGTTCCTAACAGAAGAAATCCTGAAAGAAAATGGCAGAGTAAATCAGATGATTATGTCATGTAGCCTGTGAAAAATTAGTCAATTTCTTCTTTAAATTCTGAGGAAAAGGTCCTCCAGATACTAATGCCTTCAATACCTCTGTATATGCTTTTCTTACCTACCACCAGGTACTCCCAAGACCTTCCCTGACACCACTGGTGATGCTTGCAAGCCTCCTCCCCTACACCTAATCCCTTCCATACTTCTAGAGGAGGCTTAGGAGCCCTATTTCTACTCCTACAGCTCAGTACAGTAAGAGAAAGTCACTGCTTTTGGGCTGCATGGGGGAAAGAGGGAAAGAAATGGACCACGTGTTCCTGGAATCCCAAACTCAAAAGGAATTTTCACCTAGAAATAGCTGTTAGTTTCTATAATGCTATTAGCACTTCAGTTTGGTCGCATTCTATGTTAAGCAGGAACTTTGGGGGTTACCTGCTCCATTCACATGGCCACCCCTCTAGTTTCAGCTCTCATCACCACTGACTTGGTCTCCCTACCTCAAGCTTTTCCCCTCTCCATTCCATGCCATACAGGCTGTGGCCAAAGTCCTAAAGCTCAAGTGTCACCATGTCACAGCCTCTACTCAATCAACTACCTTGGCTTCCAATTACCTCAAACGTCAAATAGAAACTCCTCTGCTATGCAATTAAACTTCTTCCTGTCTTGAACCCTTTCTACATTTCAAGTGTTGTCACCCATCACTTCCCTCCAAGCACTCTACAATTTAGCCACGCTTGCCTGCTTGCTGCTCTGCACACACATAACTCCATCTCCCATCCTCAGCACTGCCTGCAACCCGAGAATGCGTTTTTGCCACTTCCTCTTTTTTGATCTCTCTAGTGGACTCCTCCCAAAACTACCTGGTAATCATTTTGTAGATTGTATGGACACATCTCCCCCATTAAGAAACTCTTTGAGAATGAGGACTGTTTCACCTTTTCTTTAGGACATCAGCTAGTGGCTAGTACGCAGTAGGCACTCTGATTGATTGATCCTGAGGAACTTAACCAACATCTATAACATGGTTTCTATGGGAAAATGCATTCTGAATATATACTGGCAGACTCAAATCCTCCTACCATTCCTAATCTCTCTCTTGACCTCCAGTCTCACATCTCCAAGTGTCTTTCAGAAATCTCAAACTGGATAAACACTCCTTTCTTGCAAACTTCTTGCTGCTCACTGTTCCACAAACAAAGCACTCCATCTCCAAACTCTGGCCATTTTCTCTGGCTATTCCCCCATGTCTCTCTCTTTATTTCCTCCTCCTAGCTTCAAGTCCCCAATGAAATTCCCCTCCCCTCTTCTATATGAAGCTTTTTTTCAATCCCTCTTAGTTCTAGGGTCTTCTTCTGTTAATTATTTCCAATTTATCCTCTGTGGCTTGCCCCATTTTATCAGCGAGACAATGAGCATTTATTAAGCACCCGCTAGGTAGCAAGCACCATGCTACATACAGGCTGGGGATACAAAAAGAAGCAAAAGACAGTTCCTGCTCTTAAGGATCTCACAGTCTAATGAAGGAAACATAAATAACTAGGCACATACAAGATATTTTTAGAGTTGATAAAGATAAACAGCAAGGGGAAGGTGTTAGCTGCTGCAGGGACAGAGAAAGTCTTCCTACAGGACTAGAAGGTTTCTAGTAATCTATTTTCCTTAGCAAAATTAAATGATCCTTAAGATAAATCAAATACCGTTTTTGTTTAATTCTGGAGTTTTAAAGATAGCAAAATGATATGACTGCATTGATTTTTGCTCTAAACTGTGACACTACTGGTATAAGAAATCCTTTACAAAAAAAATTCTCCCCCAAAATGCTGATCTGCAACTATTCTTCAACTTGAAAGTTGTCGGAAAGTAGGCAGAAACACTGAACAGTTAAATGAATGACCTAAGGTCACCCAGCCAGTAGATGCTGACAACATAACTTGAACATATCAATTAGCCCACAATGCTACTCCCTACTTTGTAAGTACGTAATCTACTCTACTTTTTGAAAAAGCAAAAATGACATTGGTAAGCCAAAGCAGGTGTTTTTACCAGTGGCTATCATAATTTGGCATCTCTACTCTAAACAGTACTGGTGAGCTTTCGAAGCCTTAATTTTCTATATAGTTTGAATCTAACCAAACTCGAACATCCCACAGAATAACTAAAGATTGTAAAAAGGTTCAGATCTCCCTAATTTAAAAAACAGAACAAGACTTCCTCAAAGCCAGCTACAGGATTCCCCCTCCCCGCCCCATTCCTCATCTTTGCTGCTGCTGGTTGTCGTTCAGCCATTGCAGTCACGTCCGATTCTTCGTGACCCCACTTGGGGTTCTCTTGGCAAGGATACCAGAGGGGTTGCCATGTCCTTCTCCATCTCATTTAACAGATGAGGAAACTGAGGCAAACAGTAAGGCAACAGTAAGGTAAGTGACTTATCCAGGGTCACAAAGCTAGTCTGAGGCCAGATTTGAACTCAGAAAGATGAGTCCTCCTGACTCCAGGGCCAGTATTCAATACACTGGCCACTTAGCTGCCCCTAGGAGTGGTAAATGAACAACAGGGAAACAGTTAAAGGAATATGGAGAATAAGAGGGAAAGTATATTAAGGGAGGGATCATAAACAAGCAAAACAAACTCTTAAAGAAGGGGGATAAGAAACAAAAAGGAAAAGGAGAAGCAAATAGGATGGAAGGAAATATACAACCAACGATCATAACTATGAATGTGAATGGGATGAACTCACTCATAAAACAAAAATAGAAGAATGTACTAGAAATCATAATTCAACAAAAAACACACGTGAAATGCACAGAGATATATAGAGTTAAACTAAGGAGCTGGAGCACAATCTATTATGCTTCAGCTAAAGTAAAAAGATGGTATAGTAAACATTGTCTCAACCAAAGCAATAGCAACAACAGACCTAACTGAAAGAAATAAACAGGAAAAATGCATTTTGCTAGATATTACCATAAACAATGAATTAATATCAATACTAAAAATATATGCAAATAGCATAGCATCTAAATTCTTAAAGGAAGAGGGAAAAAAAACAGTGGGGGAACTCAATTTATCCCCTCTCAAACCAAGATAAATCTAATCAGAATGTCCATGGGACACAGTTCAATATGTCCAAAAAGCAACTGAAGATTCAAGACTGGAGGATAGGAGAGCTGTTAGGGCTGGATAAACAGATCTGAGAATCATCTGCACATTGATGATAATTGAATTTAGTAGGCTCAAGCTGGATGAAGATTCAGCAAAGGAGAGACTAAGAAAGAGCAGTAGGAGGAAAACCAGGAGAGATCAATGTCACAAAAACCTATAGAGAAGAGTATATCAAGAAGAGGGGGCCAGCATTGTCAAAGGCAGCAAGCCCAAGAAGGATGACATCAGATTTAGCAATTATGAAATCACTGGTAACTTTAGAAAGAGAAGATTCAGTTGAATGATGAAGTCAGAAGCCACACTGCAGAGTGTACTGAGATAACACTAAATGATTCCTTTCCTTCTTTCTTCTCCCCACAGCTTCAATTCTGTCTGTGAAAATTTCAGAACATAGCTGAGAAAGTAAAAGTGATAGCCCACTAATGCATCCTTAGAGAATGAAGTAATTCCATAGAGACAGGAGACTTCACCTAAGTTTTTAAAATAATTGGAAAGAGGCTTCTAGCTCATAAGCTACTGAACTGGCCATCATTGGCTTTGTTGGAGTAGCAAAATTCCAGCTACATCATTTTGCTTGCAGAAATGCTGAGACATAAGCATATACCTTGAGACTATTTTTGCATCATCAAGGTTTTCTACAGTTTGCTTTGTTGCATTGTACAAAATGAGTTAAGCTGCCAACTGGCTGTAATAATGTACTTTTAAACATTTTCCCACTATTTAAATAGACAATTTTGTGCTTTCCAAGATCAACACTTGCACTATCATCTGTAGAAGCATAAAATTTTAACTAGACTAGTGACAAATAATTCAAGTTGTATTTTTAAAAATCACGTAAAATTTTTATCTGTTATACTTTGAACATGGAAATGTTTTCTCTTTTTGTGTGTTTGTTTAATTCAATATACCTTTAAAAAAAATTGGCAGTATTTCTATGTGTATGGGGATGTGTGGGGGTGCTAAATTGTTGATAAATCAGTAGATTCACCATCAATAATATCTAACGCAAATTGTTCTCATAAAATTTAAGTATTAAATCCACAATACTGGAACCAAGATCAAAGGAACAGAGTAAACTATCAATATTCCCATTAGCAATAGTATTGAGTTAGCTTTTCTCAGAAAATAGGTCTTCTCCACAGGAGCGAAAAAACAAACAAACAAAAAAAAAAACAGTAACAACAATATCCATACTGATGTAACAGTTGAGGACATATAAAGTGTCTTATAAACATTTCTTACTCATGTTAACTTTTGGGACATCAGATGTTAAAACTACCAGATCACTAAGAACACTGATAAATATTTCCTCATCTTCAGTTCTCTCTATTTATGCTATCAAGGTGCTTTAACATTTCTTCCCCAATGTATTATAAAGCAGCAATCATCAAAACTGCTTGGTACTGACTAAGAAATAGAGTGGTGGATCAGTGGAATAGGTTAAGTATGCAAGACACAGTAGTCAATGACTATAGTAATCTATTATTTGATAAACCCAAAGACCCCAGCTTCTGGGATAAGAACCTACTCTTTGACAAACACTGCTGAGAAAACTGGAAAAGAGTACAGCAGAAACTAAGCATAGATTAAAATCTCACACCATATACCAAAATAAAGTCAAAATGGGTTCATGATTTAAAGGCTGATACTGTAAGCAAACTGGGAGAGTAAGGAATAGTTTACCTATCAGATTTACAGAGAACAGAAGAATTCATGACCAAACAGGAGATAGAGAACATTACAAAAAGCAAAATGGATAACTTTGATGACATTAAATTGAGAAGTTTTTGTACAAACAAAGCCAATGCAACCAAGATTAGAGGAAAGTAGAAAATTGGGAAAGAATTTTTATAACCAGTCTTTCTGATAAGGGCCTCATTTCTAAAATATATAGAGAATTAAGTCAAATTTATAAGAATACAAGTCATTCCCCAATTGATAAATGGTCAAAGGATATGAACAGGCACTTCTCAGATGAAGAAACTAAAGCCATCTATAGTGATATGAAAAAATGCTCTAAATCACTATTGATTAGAGAAATGCAAATGAAAACAACTCTGAGGTACCACATCGCACCTATCAGATCGGCCAACATGACAAAACAAGAAAATGATAAATGTTGGAGAAGATGTGGGAAAATTGGAACACTAATGCATCATTGGTGGAGTTGTGAAATGATCCAACCATTTTGGAAAGCAATTTGGAATTATGCACAAAAGGCTATCAAAATGTGCATACCCTTTGACCCAGCAATAGCACTTCTAGGGCTATATCCCAAAGAGATCATACAAATGGGAAAAGGACCCACATGTACAAAAATATTTATAGCAGCTCTTTTGGTGGTGGCAAAGAATTAGAAATTGAGAGGATGCCCATCAATTGGGGAATGGTTGAACAAGCTGTGGTATATGAATGTAACGGAATACTATTGTGCTATAAGAAATGATGAACAGGCTGACTTCAGAAAAGCCTGGAAAGACTTGTATGGTCTGATGCTAAGTGAAGTGAGGAGAATGTTGTACACAATAACAGCCACGCGTGCGATGACTAATATTGATAAACTTAACCCTTCTCAGCAATACAAGGATCTAAGACATAAGAACTATGGAGTTTGAATGCAGATCGAAGTATACTATTGGCTATTTTTTTTTCTTCCATTGAGTTTTGTTTC
>NW_020954639.1:16585461-16597808 GCF_900497805.2 Vombatus ursinus | reverse complement strand
TAAAAAAAATTTCTTCCCCAAAATATCTTCCAAAGCCAGTTCTTTAAAGTATCAAGAAATATATGATCACTTCAGTGACTAACAATGACTCCAGAAGGATGATAATAAATTATGCTTCTCTTCTTTTGGCAAACATATTCAATGTGTGTATTTGTTTTGTGTGACTATATGTACTCATTATAAAGGAGGATGTTTTTGATGCGACAGAGTTGGGGGCAATGGGAGGTAGTGATTGTAACATACACAAAAAGAAAAGAGCGTAAGTGAATCTTTTTTTTTTTAAACAGAAGAGAACAGATGGAGACACACACACGAAGTAGTGTTGAAATTACCATGTTAAATTTGAAACACAAATATAAACATATTTATATATAAATTATGTATATAATATATAAAATATATGTTGCATATGATATATATGCATATATATCATATATATACATACATATATATATATTCCTCTCCTATGAAGGTGTTATGTAGTAGAGATTCATATCTTCATGTGTAGTCATCTTTTTTCTGTTCTTTGTATCAGGAAATTTCATGTTTTCCAAATTCATAATAAAAACACAATTAAAAATCTTATCAAGGTGTAATTAGTTAAATTTACATTACAGATATAACATACATATGGTTATAGGAACTGGACCTTTGATTTCATTAATATAGATAACTAACTCTTACATCGCCTCTGGAACTTTGATAGTTTGGTAGTTGTGCAAAAGGTCTGAGAAGTTAAATAACTGAAGTGTGATTGAGCAAATCTATCAGGACAACTGGCGGAACACTCTGAAGGTTCAGAGAGTATAAATGAAGGCAGATCAGCAGGATGTCATCTTTATATACCACCACCACCTTGACACCATCTCCCCTCAGACCCTGATGGAAACAGCCTAGGACCCTAATCCCACAAATCCTTGCAAGAACAGTGCATCTAGCCGAGTTCTCTCAGACGTCATCCTGCAGGTGCTACAGTAACTGCTACTACAGGCTCAAAAAAGAAAATTCTTGTCACCCAAGTCCTTGGGTCAAGTGGTTCAACATTAGAAACTGCTATCATTTTTATTAGTGAAAATGACAAGAAAGAAGCATTACTATCTTTATTGCCACTGCAACCTAAGGACCATAAAACTTTTTCATTTGACTTGCAACTCAAATCTCCCATACATGTTGTCTCCCCTTTAGAGTGTGAGCTCCTTGATAAAAAGGACTATCTTAAATTTCTGTTTGTATTGCTAGCACTTAGCACATTGATTTGCACTTGGTCCTTCATTCATATGCAAAAGGAAATATATTATTAGGTACCCTTTAGACTTAAAACTTATACATATCTCTTTTGGTCAGAGTAATCCCATGTGATTCTACAGTTATATCTATTAGTATTAACATAAACAGTGGACAAATCTTTGTCAAGCTCTTAGCAGGCTGCTCTAAAGAACATTAATTTTATACCAAAGGTTCTAAGATTTGTTTGATTAAAACCAGCAATATTCATCTGATTCTTTTTTTTATATTCATCTGATTCTTGGAAAAATAAACAAGACTGATTCATTAAGGAAAACTCAGAAGAAACTATCTACCAAGAAATCAATAAGCATTGATCAAGTGCCACTCTCAGGACAATGTACACACTCTCTGAGCTCCTCGCTCTACCTCTTTACCAAAATAATCTTACTCCCTAGAGATTAGTTAATTAGACTCCATCCTAGAGTCTTCATGATCTACTGACTGGTGACTACTTGGCTGGGTGGCCATTGCATGAGGGGTCTGCCATGTTTATTTCACTCCCAAATCAAGTCACTCTTGGACTGCTTCATTTCTTCAGTAGTCCTGTTCCCGCATTCCCCTTTCCAGTGTCTCTTTAGGTTCTATTCCATTAGAATTTAAGCTCCTTGAGAGTAAGGGTTGTCTTGTTTGCTTGTATTCATATCCCCAGTGCTTAGCACAGTGGTTACAGGATTTTAACATATTGCTCAAATACAGAGGTAGATCCCTCCCAACAAGTCAAACTCTGAATTGGTCCAAAAAGGAAAGGTGGGCTCCTAGTTTCTCTTAAGTTTTCTGGAGCAAGGGTGTCAAATTTGCAGCTTATGACCAGAAGCCTAAACTAGATCAAAATGTAATTGGGAAATGCTTTAATAAAAAATACAATAAAACATAATATTAATGTGTGGTTTTTTAAGTCACTATGCTGCTGCAGGGGGTCCATTTGTAGTTGAATTTGACACCACTGTTCTAGAGCATACAATGGGAGAATTTTGGCATTTGAGAATTAAAAGTGACCTCAGTAGCAATCTAATTCCAACCAAGCCTGAGAAAAAGCCCCACTCCAATGTACCTGACAAGAAGTAAGAAAGTCAACTTCTCTTTGACCTCCACAAACATTCTAGGCAGCCCAATCCACTTTTCAATCAATGAGTCCATACTGAGCACTTAAATGTGTGTGTGTCACATAGGATGCCAAATCTTCAAACAAAAACACGTTAAGTGAAACAATCACTGCCCTCAAAGAGCTTATTTTGAAGTGGAGGTCATAATATGTGCACACGTAAACTGCAAATATGTGCCCGCGCACACACACACACACACACACACACAGGAATTGGACCTGTGGTTTCACTGACAGGAGATGAATTCCCCGATGGAAGGCCATCACCTTCTTTTGCAATTTTGTTTCAGAAAGTTGCCTAGAGCACTAAGTGGTTAAGTGACTTGCCCAGAGTTGTACAGCCAGTATAAGTAAGAGGAGAGACTTGAACCAGGTATTCCTAGAGATTTATCATATTGTCTCCACTGAGACTTCTCTTTTCTAGGCTAAACATCACCCAGTTCCTTCAACAGATCCTTATTTGCCATGGACTTGAGGTCTTTTACTACAAGCTTATTCTTCTCTGGATGCTATTCATTTTATCAAATTTCTTTACTAAACTGTGGTCTATTTGTATAAAAGGGTTTCTTTGGTAAAGGTGTGGAAAAAATGGTAAGGTCCTCAAAAGCTGGAACCAGATAAGCTCAGGTCCTTGTTGAAAGACTAAACAAAGGGTTACCAATGAATATACTTATATTATAGGCTTGTATATTTTCCAAAGAAAAAATGAAGTATAGTCCTCCATGCATTATTAAAAATGTACACATTATGCACAAAGCCCTTCTCTCTGAGATACTAAAGGGAGCCCGAGTTGATGGCTTATTTTCATTCTAAGAAGAGTCCTAAAACAACAGATGATACAGTAGAATACTCTACTAAGAGAGTAAAGGCATTTCTACCTTTCCCTGCTCATGTGCCTCACTCCAACCTTGGTAGAAAAAAAGCACTTTCAGGAATGTTAAAGAACAATACAACACTACACCCTTCCTTCCCTTCCTTGTCAGAAAACTTTGCAACAAACAGCAGTCCAGAAAATACAAAATGTGAGAGGAGGAGAAATGGTATCATATAGAAGTTTAAAGCAGAAACCCAAACTGGAAGAGTATGAAAGTTTCACTTTTAAATAAATCTTGCATGGCTTTCACTTCTAGATTTTAAATCCTTTTCAGGGGTGAAAAAAAAGGAAAAAAATTGGGGAAAGATGGTACAATATTTGGATTGTAAAATCTTGAATTTAACTACTTTGTATTTATTCACTTTATATTTATGCTGTAAATATGTATGTACTTGTTTCCCTCATTAGAACATAAGGTCATTGACAATGGAGACATTTTCATTCTTTGTACTTGTATCCTCAGGAGTTAGCATAATATTAATCCTGACACATAGTAGATGCTTAATTAATACTTGTTCATTGATTGGGTTTAAGGTTTAGCCTATCTAGGGAGAAGGGAACAGAAAAAAATACCTCAAATTACAGTTTCCCCAAGTCTCTAAACATAAAGGTTCTCATTAGGAAATTATATCAAACAAAATGTGGCAATTGATTCACTGGATTACAGGAATGGAAATTACTCTTAGGAGAACTAAAAATATTATCCATGAACTGAACAAAAGAGTTCACTCATGTGGCAATACTAACTAATATGGCAAACCTTCCTGGCAAACCAGGAAGTTATCAACTCTAAGCATCCAAAATGAGAAGTCATGAAGTCCATACTCTAATGTGCTTTGCTCAGGCTTTCACTCATAATCTGAGAAAGACCTTAGCTTAAAAAGCCCAAGGTCTCCCACTACATCCAGGGCTATCTCCAGTCATCCTGATCTATATCTTGCTACTGGACCCAGAGGGCTCTGGAGCAGAGAGTGAGGCTGGTGACTTTGCACAGCCTTGACTCACTTAAATCCAATTCACTTGCAAGTCATGACATCACCTTCTCCTGATGTCATGGTCCTCTTCAAGAATGAAGGACAAATAATAATGACAATGTGAAACAGAGTTCAACAGAATACGTTATTTAATTCTACACTTTCCAAACCCATCTCAGATTTGAATGAGCAGCTTAAAAAGGGAGTTAGTAAAGGCAGGCACATAAATAAGCATCAACAAATAAAAACAATGTTAAGCCACCAATTGGGGGCAGAAAAACTACTGAAGGGTATCAGATTTTTAAAAACTACAGCAGTATCTCAGTCACCTACTACTTAGACTGATCAGTCCTGACAAGCTTGTATCAATGTGTTTCTTGTGGTAGCTAGCATCTAATGTTCGAAAATTTAGAAGGCAAGCACTACCTGACAGAATTACTACAAAGACCATGAATCTGTGTACTCTCTCCTAGTTCTCCTGTACCTTCCAAAGCATGCCAACCACTACTTTTAAGGGTACAGGACAATTACAGTAACTTGTCTAGAGTTCCAAAATAGTTCAAGGACATCTATATGGAATTTTGCAACATGTACCACATACATATACACACACATAGAATCATATACTTCATGCCTATCTTTTTAAAGTCATGCTGCATCCAGTTTTTCATCATATTTGCAAATTTCAACACTACCTCCCCCCTTCCCATATCCAAACAATCTTTCAAATCTGGCAATTTGGGTAATGGGTATTAGGTTAGGAGCGGGGAAGCAAACAGACCAAATAATTTCTCTTATTTTAAAGTCATAATTAGAGAATAAACTTTTTTTTTAAAATTCAGACTGAGGGGAAGGAAAGAGGGTGGCAGAGGAGGAGAAGAAAAAAGAATGTAGCGAGATAAAACATACGGTTATGTATTCACTGAAGTTCAAGGTTCAAAACTGAACTTCATGGATAGTACATCATCTATTCTAGGGGGGCAGAGTACACAACTGTCCCTGCTTAGTCTAAGGAACCTGAGCTTTGAATCCAAGCTTTGGAAGTTAAAAGTTTTTTGGTTTCCTATTTAAAAGACATTCATTATGTTTTAAAGGCTTATTTGCTAAAAATATTACAAAAAGACTTACATCTAAAGAGGTGATTTTCCCAAACATAAATCTTACAAAGGCAAAAGCTGCTAGGTTTGGAGTATTTTCCTATCCAGACACAATGTCTTTTTACCTTTTTTCAATTAAAAACTTTGAGGTAAGCTGACTTGCTACCTGATTTCTTTAAATACCAAGCAATCTTAGAGGACTGCAGCTCAAATTGTCATTGTATATGGTCAACTATCTATACACACATATAGACATGTGTGTGCACATGCACACACACACAGGCACACACATAAACACAGAATTTTTGTACTGCATAACATTTTTGTCCAAGAAAAATATGCCCAAAATTTTTCTAGAAGCATTGGATAAGTATTACACTCCAGGCTAAGCCATGGGAGAATGAGAAATTGGGAGCTTCTTCTACGTAAGTCTTTTCCAATATGTGAATACAACCATTATGAACCATGTCTCAAATCCTCTCTTCTCCAGTCCAGGGTTTTTCAAATGATATACACATGGCATGATCTCTAGGCCTTTCACTATCCTAGTCACCCTCTTTGGGTTGTCCTTGAGTTGCAATAAGAAAAACTTTGGTTAATAAAAGGAAGAATTTCCTAACAGAGCTACCCAAAAATGGAATCATCTACTTCAAGAGGTAAATGGATTCTCCCTCTGTACAGATCTTTAAGCAAAGGCTAGAGGATCACTAAGTGTCAGGTATGTTATGCGGATGATTCTTATGTCTACCTATTTTGTCCCAAACTAACCTCCACACTCACATATTCAACTGTCTGTCAGAAATCTCAAACTAGATATCCAGAGAACATTTTAAATTCAACATATCAGATTAGATATGGAGGGTGAGAGAGAGAGTGAAGAGTATAGGGTGACTCCTTATTTGTGAGAGACTGAGAGACTAGGAGGATGGTGTGATCCTCTACAGTAATAGGGAACGTAGGACATGGGGAGACTTTAGAGGGAAAATTAGTTCTGTTTTGAACGTATTTATGTCCAGCAGACATCTTAAACTCAACATGATCGTAATGGAATTCACATCTTTCCTCCTAAATCTTCCATGCTCTTACCTTTCCTATTACTGTAGAGGACACCACCATCCTCCCAGTGCCTTAGGCTGGTATCTTAGAAGTCATCCTTGACTCTTTACTCTCTCTCAACCTCCACATCCAATTCATTGCCAAGGCCTATCCATTTCAATTTTTCAACACCTCTGGAATATGCCCACTTCTCTCTTTTGACACTGCCACCACTCTGTGTAGGCCCTCATCACCTCAGGCCTGGACTACTGCAATAATTAGCTGGTGAGTCTGCCTGCCTCAGGTCTTTCCCTACTACAATCCACCCCTCTTGCCCCCTTAAAGCCACTAAAGTGATTTGACTAAAACACAAGTGCAATCATGTCACTTCCCCTACTCAATAAATTCCAATGGCTTCCTATTGCCTCTAAGACCAAATACGAAATGCCCCGGCATTCCAAACCATTCTAAACCTAGCCCCCTCCTACCTTTTCAGTCTTCTTATATCTTACTTCTCCAACATGTACTCTTTGATCCAGTGTTACTGACCCTCCTGGCTGTTCCACAAACAAGACACTCCATCTCTCAGCTTCTGGAATTTTCTCTGGCTCTCCTCCACGCCTGGAACACTCTCCCTCCTCCACTCTCACTACTGATCTCTGCCTTCCTTTAAGTTCCAATCAAAATCCCAAGTTTTATGGGAAGCCTTACCTAATCCCTCTTAAATCTAGTACCTTCCCCCTCTATTACTTATTGATCCTGAATATAGCACTCTTTGCACATATTTGTTTGCATGCTGTCTCCTCTATTAGACTGTAAGCTCCTTGAGGACAGGGACTGTCTTTTGACTCTTTCTGTATCCCCAGCGTTTAGCACAGTGCCTGGCACACAGAAACACATGTTTGTTGATTGAAGAGGGAATTTATTTTAAGGTCTGAATCACAGGATCACAGATTTAGAGTCTTAAGATACCTTAGATTAGGAGTGGGGAACCTGTGGCCTCAAGGCCACATGTGGCCCTCGACGTCCTCAAGTGAGGCCCTCTGACTGAACCCAAACTTCACAGAACAAATCCCCTTCATAAAAGGACTCAGTCAAAAGGCTGAACCCAGAGATCTAGAAGACCACAAGCGGCCTTGAGGCAGCAAGTTCCCCACCCTGCTTTAGCAGTTATCAAGCCCAAGTCCCTCATTTTACAAATAAGAAAACTGACCACAGGATACTTGAAAATACTGCTGAAAGCAAGATACATTAGATGGTTTCTAAAGTGCCTTCCAACTCTAAAACCTGTGATCCTATGATATCCATGGCACCATGGTGATTTGAGGAACTTTACTCAAAAGAAAATATAAGGCATAACTTGTTAAAAGGATCACAAAACAATTACTTAATAATAATCCACGATGCTTTTTCAACTTATTTATGCCAAGATGGTTAGTCCATAGTTCTAAGAAGACATAAAACAGAGACATTTGTCTATATTTTATTTCTTCTAAAGAATCCATGAAAACATTATCAAGTGCTACTAAAATTTTACAATTGGTCAATGGCCCTAACAAAAAAGGTTCTTTATCCCTTTTAAAATCTTCAAAAAGAGGAACAGGTTATGTGTGAATGCAACATAAGATTCTGCAAAAAACTAGATGGTATCACACTCAAAAGAAATGAAAAGTAGATAACTGCTCTCTTTGTTATGTAAATAATTCAAAAAAATTTTTTTTCAAATTCTTCAATGATAAAAATGTTCCCAAACAACAACAAACCCTGAAAGACACTTCTCTTTCTTCAAGGACATGCATATCCATTAACAAAATAATCTTACTGAAAGGTTGCAGAATTGGTTTTTTTTTCATTTTTCAAATAAAAATTACTGTTGTAATGTTAACTGCAAAAAATATTTTATTTTTGAATGAAAGGAGAAAAATCCGATACCCAAAAAGGGCAAAAAGTGCTACAAATAAGGGAGAAAATTCATGAAAATGCCTATACATGGAAAATAGTGCTTTTTTCTGGGTAGTTCAAAAACCCCATCACTAGGTCACAGGTGGTAACCATATTTTGCTCAGGACAAAGAAAGGAGTTGGAAGGTGAAGCACTATATAATTCTTTTAGGGAACATTTCCTTCAGGATGACTTTTTTTTTCATGCCAGGCTGAAATAGGTATCCAAGAAGCTCAGGCAAGAGAAAAAGGGAGCTCTCTGGAAGACAGTGGAGCAGCCCAATAACCACTGGGAGAATTTCTGAGGGAGTTGTTAAATTAGCTGCTGGTTTAACTTTTGTTAATGACCCATGACAAGCCCTCTATTTTCCCCACTTAATTGAAAAGAGGAACAAATGACAACATATTGTATAAGAAACATACCTTCTTCAACTAAAAGTTTTATGATTCCCACTTAAAAGAGTTAGTTTTACTACTGACTTAAATTACATCACATAATCTTTTATGTACGTGAATAGTAACATTTTAGACTATTAAATGTACTTTTAAAAATCTTGGCTTAATTGGCCATTGGAAAACAGATGTAATCAATTAAACATGGTCAAAGAATGTATCAGCTTTTCGCCAATCAATCAAGTTTTATTAAGTACCAATACTGTGCCAGGCACTGTCCTAGGTGCTAAGGATACAACGACAAAAAATTAAAGTCCCTGGTTCTCTAGAACCTTAACAATCTAGGGGTTGGGAGAAGAAGCTGATGAGACAAAATATATACTATATAAATATATACAGAACAAGTACAAGGTAGTTAGAGAGGGAGGGAAGAACCTAGAAGTTGAGATGATTAGCAAAGGTTTCACATAGAAGGCAGAGAGGAAGACAGGTTTTATTTCTACATTTGTAGTAAAGTGATAAAGAAGAGAAATGTACTGAGAGTCCTAGCTCTTAAACCAACTACAAACATGAATTTAATTGTCGACATTCTAGATGGGAGATCTTTGACAATCTGCTACAACACTACTTAACAAAAATTCTTTTCCAGCAGTTTCTCCCACATGCTAAGATGACACAAAATCCTTAATAGAAACACAAATACAACTCTCATGAACCACCCTTTGATTACTAATATGAAGCAAAGCCTAAAAGAGTTCACATGTTTGCCAAAGAGTGTTCATCACTGCTATGGAAGATGCCCTGTGCAATATCCAAATGGAGAAGATATTCTCTCTACCTGGAGAGGTTCTACAAATGCTCCTGTCTTCAGGTAACACTATGCTTACTGCTTACACACCAGAATACTTCAGGCCTCAGCCACTCTAACTTGAGAGATTGGTCTAGAAAACTATACATGGGAAAACAAACAAACAAACAAGTAGAAGAACACATTGTCCAAATTATGGCATGTAGTTAGATGGACAACCTTTTAAAATAGTCTAGTTCTTCCATTAGAAAGTAGGCTTATGAGAGTAGGTATTATTTCATTCTTTTGTATATACACAGTAGTATTTGTAGCACATGCTCTCGGGCTACCCTTGCAAACCTCCACATACATTAAGCAGGCGAGATCCCCAACAGATAGCTCCCACTTTTCTTCAAGTGTCAAGGGGATCCTGGGAGTGTGAAGATGGGGTCTTTCTAATGCTACAGCTGAATCCCTACCAGTACAATTTCTTCTAATTGTTACGAATTAATTAGCTTTTAGAAATGAGTATTGACTAACATAGTATAGTGAGAGCTACTGGTAAAAAGCACCATCGCACATTGGGGGCACGCTATCCCACAAATACATTCCAGGGGAAAGTTGGCTCAAGCTTAGAAAAGCACATGTGGCAAAGGCGTGACTCACACCTCTTGGTTACTAACAGTCTTTTTCTCCACCTGTAGAATGCTTATGAAGTTCCCCTTGGGCATGGTGTAATTTTCTGTTGGACTCCTTGATCTCCTTTCTTCAATTTATCTAAATTTGTCCTTAGCTCTCCATGTAGACAGTACTGCCAGTTGCCGATGTCCAAGGATGCCAATGAGAAGTCCAAATCCTTCAACCCTCTTAAGTTTGTTAGATCTACCTCTCATCAAAAGGGACTGAGGAATGGGGAGACAAAGGATCTACTCTACTTTCATCTCATACCATGCAATTCTCTTTCAGTGGTTGGTGAGACACTCTCCTGGAACTTACCTGTGTTCCAAGATGGCTATTTTTATAGAAGAGCCACACAGCCAATACCAACATGCTTACATATTGTCAATTCACTTCATCCAATAGCCTTCACATTGATTCAATAAGCTATTTGATTCAACAGAGGTGTGCTCACTTGGTTAAGGTTTCAAGGCTAAATAAAGCATATTATTAGTTACTTTAAATGGGTTAGGTAATTAATTGGTTGATTCACTTTTCAATTATTATAGGATCTTTGATTTAAAGCTGGAAAGAACCTTAAAGTTCATCTGATTCAAATCCCTCCTTCTGAAGATGAGGAGTGTGTGCCCTCCCCCGACTTGCTTCAGGTGACTCAGGTAGTGAGAGAAGTGACATCAAGTCCTGACTCTAGAGACAGTGGTCTTCCCAGCTGCTCCTTTTATCTATCCCCTGCACCTAGCACAGTAGCGCTTGGCACTTAACAGAAATTCAACAAATGCTTGTTAACTAACCGACTGTGGAAAGGTATTGCAGACAGTCAATGGCCCAAAAGTGAACAACCAGAAGAAAGCAGAAATTGCATTTGGGAAATTCACCGCACTTTCAGAAAATGTCAAGCTGCTCCATCATGACACAAAAGCCCAGCTTTTTAAGAACCATATTCTCCCAGGGGAGAGACCACATGGTATAGTAGACAGAGAGCTGGCCTCAAAGTCAGGAACAGCTAGGTCCAAATCCTCCCTCCCTAATACAGACTGGCTGTGTGTCTCTGGGCAAAGTCACAACCTCAGAATGATCCGAGCAACTTTAAGACTATAAATAAGGGGCTGATCTGAATTGACAGAAGTCCTTCAGTGGAAGCTCCTAACAGAAGAAATCACAGGTCTGATAAAAAAAAATATTTTCATTGTTGATATTACAATCTTCATGAATCATGGAAACCATAATATCAGAAGAATCAAAACAAGCAAAAGCCTCAAAGTCATAGAATCACAGACTTAGAGCACAAAGGGATTGAAAAAGTTAACCCTCATTTTACAGATGAGGAAACTGAGACACAGAGAGCTGAACTGACTTGCTAATGGTTTATAGTTTGTCCGTGTGTGTATGTATATATATTATGTTATATTGTGTGTATATATATATACACACACACACATATACACACACACACATACACACACACACATATGTATGTATGTGTGTGTGTGTGTATATATATGAGAGAGAGAGAAAGAGAGAGAGAGAAAATGTTTGTAAGCATCTGAACCCAGGTCTTTGTGCCTCCAAGTCCAGTGCCCTATCCATCATGCCATACTGCTTCAATAGGTGCTGTCCCACTCCTTCTAATCATGCAAAAGTAGTTTCTTTCATAGTCAAAATCCAGAGCAATGGGGTAGGTAATTAGTGGGACTAAGCACCTCCAAGAGAACCCTGTAACTTCTCTCCCTTCCCACTAATGCCAGCAATGATGGTTAAAGTAAAGAATCCCGATCCAGACTCAAAAACTAACAGTCCTCCCTCTGCTTTTATGTTTCTCAGAAACCAAGAGTGGAAAAACTTGAGATTGATATTACTTCTCTCCTTCTCCACTCCTTGGACTTTGAGCCTTCATAGCACCATTCCCACTTACATCCTGCTACAGGGTGGAGGGCATGATACGAGAAGCTCCAGCACAGAGGTGACAGTTTTTAGATGTAGACCTTAAACCCATCCTCTGGCCAAGGACGGAAAAAGCTCAACATTCCAGGCTTCTCCAAACAGCCTCACCAAGGTCATACTCATTGCTATGGGAAAAGAGGTTGTGTAAAAAATATCATATTCAAAAGATGTGACAAAGACATATATAACCTATATTTAGTTGCTTGCCTTATCAATGAGGGTGGGTGGGGAGGAGGAAG
>NW_020954639.1:16583052-16585338 GCF_900497805.2 Vombatus ursinus | reverse complement strand
AGGGGGAGGGGTGAGATGGGGTGAAAATTTGGTACTCAAAATCTTGTGCAAGTAAATGTTGAAAACAAAAAATAAATAAAAATTAACAGGTAAAAAAAAAAAGATGTGACAAAGAATATCACAACTTGAGAGCAAAGGCTGTCACAGCTGTCCAACCAGTGACTGTAGCAGAAGCAGCTCTCCATGGCCAATCACATGATCATGAGTTCTACTCTACCTTTGTAATATGCACACAAAGAGGACCATTCTAGCCACAATTCAGGGTACACACAAGTATTTATACACAAGCAATATTTCTTCTTGAAGAAGGTCATTCCTTGGAGTATAACTGCAGATGAGTAAGGTGCTGCATATTACAAAAAACATCTTGTGCACAAAATTAGCTTAAAGGGCAACATCAAGGACATGTTAACAAGAAAAGAAAGGGGCAGTCATACAGTGAAAAAAAGAATAGCATAAGGACATTCCAAATCTCCAATGAAGAATCATGGAAGAACACTTAGAAAAATTGCAGATAAAGAGAAAAAGCAGACAAACTTTGATTTAAACTGGTAGAAAATAGGCAAACTAATGACATCATGGTTCCATCTAAGTACTGAAGTATTAACTTACTTGCATTGTCCTGTTAATTTCCCACTCTTAGAATAAGTTTTGAAAGGAAGCTTAAGAGGTCTTCCAGTTTTGCAAACCTTAAAGCTCTATGTAAATGCTTGGACTACAGGTTCCTAAAAGAAAGGCTTTTTTGCCTTATTTATCTTTTTATCATCTGCTCTGCCTACCACAGTGCAATGTATATAATGGAAATTCTAATTTTTTTTAAAGAAAGTACTATATTCTATTTCCAGTTCTGTTCCTAAACAGTTCTGTGACCCAAGGCAAATCATGTAACTTCTCTGGGCCTTTTTAAGTGAACTTGAACATTCCTTAGCTCTTAACCTTCTGAGGCTAAAGCTCCTTAAGCTAATTCCTTCTGTCCTTGTATAAATGTGACAACATAAATAAATCTAAAACAATACTGCTATGAATTGGTTGTTTACTTATTTTGAAATGGATTCATAGTTCAAAATATTCAAATTAAATGTTGTCACAGTAAAAGGAGCAGTGTGTTTATTAACACAAGGTTCAACAATTTTCAAGGCAACTGATTTAAGTTCAATGAATAATTCTACTTTAATTCTACTGGAGGAGTTCTTAACCTAGGGCCCATAAAACTGTTTTTAAAACATTTCAATAACTATTTTTCAATATAATTGGTTTCCTTTGGAATCCCAAGCATTTTAGTTTATGGACTTAGAAATATTATGGGATCCATGGGCTGCCAAAAGATTCCATACTTCAAAAAAAACGTAAAGAAACCTGCCCTACTAGAAATAAGCTTTTGGAGGACAGAGACTCTCAGTGTTTTATTTGTGCCCCTAGTTCCTACCACAATACCTGGAACATAACAGAAACTTGACAAATGTTGATTGACTGAGTTCCTAGTACTGTACATTGACCAAGTAACATTCACAAGACATTTTACCAGTGATTAAGCTTTTGACCTGCCTCTAATAAGCTCCTAATAATTAAGTCTATTATCTAACATCACAATTTAAAAAGAAATTTCACAAATGATACCTGGCGGTTATCCATAAATAAAAAGTTCTACATATGGCCATTATCTCACTTCAAATGAAAAGGAAAAAAGTACTAGTACCTAGGTATATCAGATAAGTGATAAACTTTCCAGTCGTGTCTGACTTTATGACCCCCATTTAGGGTTTTCTTGGCAAAGATACTAGAGTGGTTCGCCATTTCCTTCTCCAGCTCATTTTTATAGATGAGGGAACTGAGGCAAACAGTGTGAAGTGACTTGCTCAGGGTCATACAGCTAGTAAGTCTGAAACCAGATCTGACTCCAGGCCCTGTACTCTATCCACTGAGCCATCTAGCTTCCACTTAAACTACAAGGTGATAAATTCCTGCCACTTTCAAAAACCATATAAATCAAGAAAGATTATGATCTACATCAGTACTCATAAACTAAATCACAAATGCTTGAAGCACAAGCATATTAAAACGCTTTCTCTGAAGTTATACCTTTTATGAGTAAATTGGTAAAGATCTCAAAAGATGGAGTCAATATTAAAAAGGGGTTTGTGGGAAAACAGGTACCCTAATATACTGTTAGTAGAGTTCTGAATTTGTCCAATCGTTCTGGAAAGCAATTTCCAGTGGTTAAAGTATATATACCTTTTCACTCAAAGATACCTTCAGCAGCCAAGATCCAAGACAGAAAAAAAAAAA
>NW_020954639.1:16371132-16583042 GCF_900497805.2 Vombatus ursinus | reverse complement strand
TGTGGGGGGCGGGGCGGCCGCTGCCGCCGGGCTCCGGGGTCCCTGGGCGGGCTGGGCCGGGGGGCCCGCTCGGGCGCCCCGCTCGGACCAAGTGACAGTAGTGGCTTTCTCCTCCGCCGCGCGGATTGTTTCCCGGGGGCGGATTTCTCGCTTCTTCCTCCTGGATCCACCTCCTCCCACTCCCCTCCCCTCCCCTCCCCTCCCCTCCCCTCCGCTCCTCTCCTCCGCTCCTCTCCTCCCCTCCCCAAGGGAGGCTCGAGGGCTGGTTCTGTGCGTGAGCGATATGTGCGTGCGTGTGTGAGTGAGTGTCTGGAATAATACGGTCCTCCCCGCCGAGCTCAGCACACCCCCTGCCCGACTGAGCAGCCCGAGCGCCGCGAGTACGGGGACTAGCGGGGCCGAGGGAACGGACCGGGCGACGAGCACGGGCTCCAGGGAGCGCGGGCCCCGGCGGGAGCGGTTTCGGGTGGTCTCCGCGTGGGTGTGACCCCTCCCCAAGTGTTCTCGGGTGCGGGCTAAAAGGTATTCATTCCAGTTTTATTTAAGTCGTGGGGAAATCGGACCGAAGGGAAAAGCGAAAGGAGCCCAGCCCCGCTGGGAGTACAGCCACCCAGGCAGCGTCTCCTTCTCCGCTTAAACCCCCTTTTATCCCGATCCCTCGGCCCTCTCGCTACCTCAGAGCAGACCCCGGGGCAGCTCCCTCCGCTCGGCCGCGTCTCCCAACATCTCCCGCTGCAAACTGGCCAATGGGGAGGAAGCATGAGGGGCACGAGAGCCAATCGGAAGGCTCTCCTCCTGCAAGGGGGGGCGACGCCCCGCCCCTCGCGAGAGGAGCCGAGCTGGAGGAAGAGCCACCGCCCCCTCGTCCTCTATCTCCCCTCCCCACTCCACCCACGCCCCCACAGGAGAGACCACTCCCCGCGGGGGATCCTGGCGGGGCGGCAGCGCAGACAACGGCGGAGGCGGTGGGGCTGTGGCCACGCCCCCTCCGCCCCGCCCCGCCCCTCCCCGCCCGCTAGCTGGCTCGTGGGGCCGGAGTTGGCTCGGGTCATTGTTATCTGCCCTTGTGCGGAGGCGCCGATGGCTATTGTGTCTCGGCCGCTGCCTCAGGTTCCGGAGAGAAAGGGAGAAACACAGCGGAGGAGCCTCGGGCTCTGTCTGTCTCTCCACGAGCCTGCCTTCCTTCTTCCTCCCCCTCCCCTCCCTCTCCTCCTCCCCCCTCTTCCTCCTCCTCCACTTCCCTCTTCTCCCCCTCCTCCCCTGGGCTGGGGTCACGTTTGCCGATAACAAAAAGGAACCCCACCCTAAGCCTGGGTCTGTGCGCTTGGGGAGATTTCAGGTCTCCCAGGGGCTGGCCGGGGAGACCGCATCCTGATAAAATGACCCCGCCGCATTCCCAGAGCGGGGCTGGCCGCTACTGTAGTCTGCCGCCCTTGCACTTGAGTGTCCTCTCGGGGTGTCAGCGAAACAGTAAATAATTTGATCAGAGACAAAAGAATAGTGTCACCTCCCGGCTGGGGGAGCAGCTCGAGAGTGGCCGTCGGAGGACCTGGATTTGAATTCTGTCTCTGCTCTCTCATGCCTGGGTGACCTTGGACAAATCATAACTTCTCGGGGCCACGGTTTCCTCATCGGAAAAAAATACAGATTTTCCAAGGTTCCTCGAAGTTCTATAGTTTAAGATCCTACGAACGTTTACCTGGGTATCTTTTGTGATCAGGCAATATTCAGAATAATAGAGTGCTTTAAAGAAAGAGCACGGTTTCCAAGGGTTCCTCCCAGTAACATAGTTTAAAGATGCTATGAACGTTGACTTGAGCATCCTTTGTGATCCAAGTAATATTAAAAATAATAATAGGTAGCATGCGTACAGTGCTTTAATATATGTAAGCTCCTTACGTGTTTTGTCATTTGATCCTGGAGACAGCCTTGTCTGGTAGGTGCTATTATTATCCCCATTTTACAGATAACTAAGTAATATTTTACAAATGCCATGCCACGTGGAGCAGAAAGATATAAAGAAAAAGAAAGGCAGTTGGCATAGCTGGAGACAACATGGGAATAGACAATTTAAGAATACTTAGATAGCAGCCGCCCACAAATGCAAATTCAGAGGGTAAAAGGAACCACTCCACCAAACATGCTCCTGGTGGTTAGTTTTGAACAGGGTTTCAGGTTTTGCAGAGTAGGAAATGGTTTACTCTCTAAGAAAAGAATGCAAACATGAAAATGCATCAAACAGAACACATAAATGTATAAAGACTTATAGATAGATAGATTTTTTTTTTTTACTGGACCTACATTTTTGACACTCTGCGATTTACAGTCTTAAAGAATTTGCCAGGACACTGAGAGGTTAACTTGGCCAGGGTTACACGGGGGTATGTGCCAGAGAGGAAACTGGAAACTAGGTTTTTCTGTCTCAAAGGGTGGCTGTCTGTATCCATTATGCCATGCTTTTAAAAATAGTCCTTTCCCTCTTTATTTTCCCAAGGCACACATTAGACCATGTTATTCTTCTCCCAAACCTCTGTGGCTCCCAACTGACTCTAAGATAAATACAAACTTCTTTGTATTCCAGCCTTATTTCTTATTACTCTCTTTTACATACTTCATATTCTAGGCAAATTGTACATAGCAGCTGTTCCCCAAATTTGACACTCTTTATTTCCCACAGCATAGACCATTCCTCATTCCTGGAAGGCAGCATCATCTCATCTCTGCAGTTTCAGAAGTTTAGTTTTCCTTCAAAGTTGAGGTCAGATGTGTGACAGCTGATTCACTGTGTTCCTCTTAATTGTCAGTGTTATCTTCCTCCTCCAGTTACCTTATATTACCCTTATGTTGTGCCCCGCCCCCCCCACATGCCCCTCCATATATACCCAGAAAATAGAAGCTTCTTAAGGGCTGGCATTGTTTTGGTTTTTTATTGATGTCCCTAAAATCTAGCACATAGTACCCTGAACACAGAGTAGGTGCTTAATAAATGTTCATTGGATTGCTTTAAGGTTTTCAAATCACTTTAGACATATTACATCATGTAATCCTTAGAACCTTGAGAGGTAGGTAACCTGAAGGCATTGTTGTTGTTCAGTTGTTCAGTTGTGTCTGACTGTGCATGATCCCATGGACCATACATGCCAGGCCTTTCTATCCTCCATTATCTCTCCAAGTCAGTGCAAGTTCATGTTTGTTGTTTCCATGACACTATTTATCCATCTCATCCTCTGCCATCCTCTTTTCCTTGTCTTAAATCTTTTTCAACATCAAGGTCTTTACCAATGAGTCCAGTTTTCTCATTATGTGGCCAAAGTATTTAAGCTTCAGCTTCAGTATTTCACCTCCAATGAATGGCCTGGATTGATGTCTTTAAGTGTTGACCGATTTGCTCTCCTTGCTATCCAAGGGACTCTCAGAAGTCTCCAGCACCACAATTCTGAAGCCTTGATTCTGCAGCATTCAGTTTTCCTTATAGTCCAACTCTCACAGCATTATTGTTATCATTTTCTTGATGAGGAAACAGGCTCAGAGAGTTTGTGATTTAGAAAAAGTGTCAGAGCTATGATTTGAACCCAAATTTCTCCTAACTCCATGCCCTTTCCAGTAATACCACCCTACTATTCTATTGGATAGTAGGTCTGATAGAGATGAAGCCCATGTCTACAGAAGGTTTTAGCTCAGCTCTTGAAGAATTTTGCTTTTTTATCTAAAAATCCAGTATGACAATTCATTGTTGTATAGATTCAGATAACTCCACAGGTCAAATTATAAACCCTCAAAGACAACTCCACCCAGAGGTAGTGTGTCGGAGTGG
The DNA here is from genome assembly GCF_900497805.2 of Vombatus ursinus. NCBI lineage: Eukaryota > Metazoa > Chordata > Mammalia > Diprotodontia > Vombatidae > Vombatus > Vombatus ursinus. The sequence goes on along the minus strand of NW_020954639.1, from coordinate 16,579,228 downwards.
AAAGAAGGAGAGAAAGATCTTCAAGGCACTCCCTCAGATTCTACTTTCTACCACTGGTATGATCTTGAACAATTAAATTCTCTAGGCCTCTTTTTCCTTTCCTATAAATGAAGATAATAATACCTTGCTCTATGCACCATACTAGATTGTTGTGAGGATCAAATAATAGGTATGAAAACACTTTGAAAAATTAAAAGCCAGGTAAACAAACATTTATTAAAGGCCTACTATGTGCCAAGCACTGAACTATAAAAATAAGGTATAATTATTGTAACAACCCATAGGGCAGGAATTGATTCAGTTTTCCAAAAATAAGGTTATAAATATACTCAACTACATTTGTATCTAGATACTGGAAAAAAAATTTGTAAAATTAATCTTTTAATGATATTCCTGAGAGAAACAATTTTCTTTAACTTCAACCCATTTAGGAAAGAGATGTTTCCTTTCTGGGCATGTAATCAATAAAATGTTGAACAATGCTTGAATTTTTACTAAGGTAAATTATGAGTGTAGCAAACTAGATAGGAATGAAAGAATTCCTCTAGACAGGCCACTCGATGTGGAATCTGGTGGCTACAATCCACTACCCTCCATTTTCCAGGGCCTGATAATCTAATCTAGAGCTTATGCATACTTTTGATTTTTTACTCTTTCCCCCCCTCCTATGCCAGTCTCCACCAATTCACTCATTAGCACCTCCACCAGAGGGAGGGCAAGGGAAGGAAAACGAAGCAAAACTTTAGTCATACTTGGCTACTTTCTTGTTAACAACTCTAGTTAAAGTAGAAGAGATTGTACTTTCTTAAAAGTGAAAAGGAGATTGGACTGTCTGTAGATTTTACAGTGATATTCCTGTCCCTATTAACCAAGGATAATCAAGAAATGACAATACTGCCATCTCCAGAAAATGCAGGTCTTTTCGTCTTTTCGTGTTATCAAATAGATGCACAGGTTTCTTACAAATTAGCTTGCCATCATTTTTTTCATCTTCATGGTACTTCCTTTAAATACTCCCAGAAATTGCTACAGCTACATAATAAATATATCATTTCTACTAGAAACCTTACAAATGTGGTCCCCATCCCAACAATAGCCCAATGACATTGTTGAGGGACAAATATTATTCTTTGTGGAAATAATGTCGAGCCAGGACTACACAATCCAGGTGTCCTAGGTCCTAGACTAAGGTTGATCTGTTGTCGTAGAGAAGAGGGCACCAGGTCGGTTTCAAGAAGTTGGACAGTTTAGAGCTACAGATGGTTGCGTGTAAGCCAACAGATTGAATAGTGCAGATAAAACTTTATAATTTGTCATAAAGCGTTTTCAAGACTATGTCTCCAAGGCAGTTGACTAATAGTAGTCAAAAGAGAAAGACATTCTTGTGGTCATAAGAAAATACCATGGACTTTAAGTCTCCCTTTTATATAAAAACCAGAAGAATACCATTAGTATTTTCTTTAAAAGGAAGACTGAATTGAATTTGGAAAAGCTACTGTAACCCCACTCCTCTAGCAAAACCTTCTGACTACTGTAATTTGGAATGATAGCCATTCCCCTACAAAAGGCATTCTAGTGACTCTCTTCACTCATCTCCACCACCCCCATTAAATGCATTGCCTTGTTTTCTTATGCAGAAAGTAAATACTTTGCTTATTTGATTGATGGATTTGTTAAACAGTGAACTCCTTATATCTGTCTACATAATTATTTTCTTAGGGCATAAGTTCCTAGAGGGCAATAACTCATAGGATACCCTGAAAAGAGTCACATAATTCAATTTAATTCAACAATTATTAAGTACCTCCTATGGGCAAGGCACTGAACTAGGCCCCAGGGATACAAACAGAGATGAAAAGGAAACAATCCCTGTCCTCAGGAAGTTGTCCCCAACATATCATTCCAACCATAGTACCCACTACATTCCAACACTGTCTACTCATGTGAAATTGATTTTGTTGCCCTCTGATCATTCATTCATCTTATTCTCATCTTTGTCCAGGAGCCTTCAGAATATTTGCAGCCCTCTACCCAAGTTGAACTGCTAACCAAGTTGAAATTCAAGGTCACTCCATAATTAGAAATGTGTAGCTCAAGGCATAATCATTGTGGTAATACCAGACATTTTTCCTTTGAACTCACTTTGCATCCCTACACAAATGTCTTTACATCCTTAAAAATTTGAAATGTTTTCTTAAGAGTTAGAGAGGTAATCCCTCTTGTAATGACAATAACAATGTTGAGAATAGAAGTGTCAGTACTCAAGACATTTTTCTTTTCTAGAAAATGTGACTTTCATTTACACTGGCCCCAATTTTACCTTAAAAATCTGTGAAAATAACCACTTTCCACCCACCCAACAAGACATTTGCTGGAACATCCTGTGAAAACATGGTGTAATCTGTGTAGAAATTCAAGTTACAGCTGGAGGTTTGAATAAGAGTGTGTTTTTGTCATCTTGGGCATGGACATTTAAATTCCATCCATATTAGCCAGCAACTGGCTTTTAGTACTATAGGCCCAATTCAGGTCACCCCAGACTCTTCCAATATAATGAGTGTCCAGGCTTCCCATCTTATAGCTTCAAATGGAGTAAGTAGGGTGAGACATGCAAAGAACTCTTAATTCTTGAGTCCCTCTGTCACCTTTCTAGGTGGCTTAATTGATAGATTATTGGATTTAGAGTCAGAAAACCCAAAATTCAAATTGTGCCCTAGTCACTTACTAATCATGTAACCTTGGCCACATTATTTGATCTCTCTTTGCCTCAGGTTCCTCATCTGTAAGTCGAGAATAACAATAATAGCAGCTACCTCCCAGGGTTGTTGGGAGGATCAAATGAAGTAACCTATTCACAGTGTTGTATAAACATTAAAGTTCTATGTAAATGCTTGTATTATTTTAAAAAAAAGTCTCTTTTATATAGTCTCCTCTCTGTCCTGAACTACAGAGATTATTTATGGGGCAGTTAGTGGGCAGCTAGGTGGCACAGTGGATGGAGCACCAGGCCTGGAATCAGGAAGACTTGAGTTCAAATCCATCCTCAGACACTTACTAGCTATGTAGCCCTGAGCAAGTCACTTAACCCTGTTTGCCTCAGTTTCCTCATCTGTAAAATGAGCTGGAGAAGGAAATGACAAACTACTCCAGTATCTTTGCCAAGAAAACCCCAGAGTTGGTTACAACTGAATGACTACACAACAACATGAGATTATCTAGTCAGTCCCCTTAAATTCAAATGGCAAGATTTCTATTTTTCAAAAAAAGCAATCCTCCTTGGCCTGTGGCAATCCATACTTGGCCTTAACCACTAAATTGTTTCTCTTCAGCATTTAACTTAAGAAAGACAGCATGATATAGTGAATAGAGGACTAGCCTTGGAGTCCAAAAGACTGATACTCAAGTCACAGAATCACATGGACTTAGGGTGGATGGGGTCTCCAAGGCCATCTAGTCCAATCCCTACCTAAATAAGAAATCACTTTACTTTACGTCAATTGTATGTTCATCGAGCTTTTGCTGTCTTTCTACCCCCGACATCCAAATGAGGGAAAACTCAGTGCCTCCTGAAACAGCTCATTCTAGTTTTGAATAGTTCCAGTTATTAGGAAATTTTTTTATTATGTATTCATCTTTGCAGTTTCTACCCTTAGTTCCTTGTGCTGACCTCTTCTGCTACCAAACAGGTGAGCCTTTTGCCCAAATCTAGGCCTCCACATCTTCCTATCTCCACACCTATGCTGCTTGCCCTTCCATTATAGTCATCTCACTCCCACCTGAACCTTGGTCTCTGCCACTGGGAAGCCAGGCTTTGATAGGTGACTTTTCTCTTCATCTTGTCCCAAATTAGGTCTCCAGCCCATTTCCCAACAATATCCACACCAAGCCTTAGTACCTCTCACCTCCTTGGCTTTCCTGGTCTGCTTCATGTATTGACTTCCTCCATTAAAATGTAAGCTCCTTGAGGGCAGGGCCTCACTTGCTTGTATTGCCTGGCACACAGTATACATTCAAAAACTTTATCTGTATATCTAATCTTTCTTCCATGTGGCAGCCCATCAAGTACTGGAAGAGAGAAATGATATCCTCTCCTTCCCCTACTTTCATCCCCATATATTCCCTTCTCTAGGCCATTTAACAGTGTTTATACAGCACTTTCCAATACAGGGTTAACTATGCCTGGAATACAAGTATTCATAGGATCATAACTTTAGGGACTTTAGAAATCAACCAATCCAACTTCTTTATTTTACGTATTAGGAAATTGAGACCCAGAGAAGCAACACGATTTACTCAAAGACACACCGTAAGTTAGGAAAGGTGGATTTCGAACCCACGTCCCTGACTCCAAATTCAACATTTTTGTGCATTAAACCTCTGATCAATACTTGTTGTTCAGTCATTTCAGTTGTGTCCAACTCTGGACCTGTTACAGAGAGCTGCCAATCTTTTTTAGTGGAAGGAATTTGTATGCTGGGATCCCCTACACCCAATAAAATCACAGTTAGAAAAACAAATCTATCCTAAATCTCTTTGGCTTCAATTTAAACATGTATTATTTCTTTTTGGCACTAGTGAAGATGGGAAATGGATTGTGATTATTTTCCATGTACTACCTTTTCATATAACTGATACTCATTGAATAAGCCTTTACTAAGCTCCTATTATGTGTTAGGCACTGTGCTAACCATGGAGGATACGAAAACAGAACTGTCCCTGCCTACAAGGAGCTTACATTCTACCAGGGAGAGGGACAAAATATACTTCAAAAATTAAATATAAGACATATACAATATAATTTCTGAGGGAAATGTGTCAACAAATGGGGAGATCTGATTAAGTTGCTGGTGTGATGTGGCATTTGAGCTAAACTTCGAAGGAAGCCAAGGATTCTATGAGGCAGGGATGAGGGGAAAATACATTCTAAGCACAGGGAAAGCCTATACAATGGCAAAGACAGATACAGGAAATGGATCGTCATATCCCGGGAGCAGCAAGTAAGACACTGCCTTTAATATAGAGTGTATGAAGGAGAAAAGTGTACAATAAGCTTGAAGAGGTAGGCTGGAGCCAGATGATACAGGGGCTTTAAAAGTCACAAAAAAAAAGGAGTTTGTATTTTATTTTGTATTTACAAGAAGCAACCACTGAAATTTCTTGAATAGTATAATGTCATTATCAGACCTATGCTTGAGGAGTACTGTGGGAGGAGATACTGGATCATTTGTCAGCTTTCTTTTCTATAGGCTAAATGATCTCAGTTCTGTTCATCAACAACTATTTATATGTCTGGCTTGATTTAGTCTCTACAGGAAATTTATTTTTTTTGGTGAGGCAGTTGGGATTAAGGGACTTACCCAGAGTCACACAGCTAGTGAGTGTCTGGTCTGAGGCTGGATTTGAACTCAGGTCCTCCTGACTCCAGGGCTAGTGCTGTATCCACTGAGCCACCTAGCTGCCTCTCTACAGAACATTCTTTAAAAAAAAATATAGGGTGGCACCCCTACCCATAATAAACTTACAATATGGTTAAGGGACATAAGACACATACAGTCCAAATAAATAGAGAAGACTGCAATAAAGTGATCATTTGTATGATTCAATTTCATTTCCTTTAGTCATTTTTAATAGAATTCATACATAAACTCTCTTGTCATTTTCATAGCCTTGCCTTTTACAGAAAAATGCAGTGTGTTCTATTTACAGAAACTGCATGTGTCCTATTTTTCCATCGGGTTGCTTCCCACATCCCTGATGCTATATTACTACCTACTGAACTGTGCAGCAGATAGAGGCCTTGTTTCATCCTTTTATCTTCAGCACCCAGCAGGGTGTCCTCCTTACACAGATTGGGTGCTTAATAACGGTTCCTTGAATTGAATTGATTTTTTCTTGAGTTGTGGATCCCCAAAGGAAACATAATTGCCTGGTAAGAACTTGACTAAGAAAGAGAATTTGCAAAAATGGAAAGGATCTGTGATTTCCTCAGCAGGGGAAAATCCTGGTATCGGATCTCCCTCCACCCACTAGAAAGGAGTTGCCTGATGCACATCAGCAGGGGTTCTTAGCCTGAAGCCAGTGAAATTGTTTGCTTGTTTAAAAATTTTTTTTTGGATAACTATTTCAATTTAATCAACTTAATTAATGCAATTAAATCAAATTTGTAGTTCTGTGTCTTTATTTTATGCATTTAAAACATAATTCTGAGAAGGGGCTGAAAAAGTTCAACAGAATGCCAAAAGGGTCCAGCACACAAAAAGTTAAGAACCCCTGAAATAGATGCACAGCTAGAAATGCAAGAGGTAGGATTTGAGCCCTTTACAATCTGACTCCCACCTACCTTTCCAGTCTTATTTCATATTGTTGTTATTTTCTGCACTCACCATTCTGTTCAGACTAGACTGCAACCTGTTCCCCCCATACATGCCATTTTATCTTCCACCTCTGCACCTTTATACGTCCCCTCCTTACCACCACCACCTCCTAGAATCTCTCGGTTCCATCCTTCAAAGCACAGCTGGGGGCTACCTACCACTCAAGATATTTTCTGATTCCCTCTGTTATTTTTGAATTAATTTGTTTAGAGCACACAGGTGGATCACAGCTAGGGGTAGTTAGGTGGTACAGTGGATAGAGTGCTGGACCTAGAGTCAGGAAGACCTGAGTTCAAACCCAGCCTCAGACACTTACTAGCTGTGTGACCTTGGGCAAGTCACTTATCCTTGTTTGCCTCAGCTTCTTCATCTGTAAAATCAGCTGGAGAAGGAATTGGAAAACACTACAGTATCTTTGCCAAGAAAATCCCAAATGGAGTCAGGAGAAGTTGGACATGACTGAACAACAAGGACTTCCCTTTTATGTAGGTTCCCCTCAAAGTGGACTGGAATCAGGCAGTGAATATCTGGGCATGTACAGAGTGCCTCATGCTCAACCCCTTCAGGCCAGTTCATCCACAATACCCATAAGTCAGTCAAAAGCATTTACTAAGCACTTTGTACCAGACATGCATGAGCTTTGTATTTACTTGTGTATATGTGTTTCCTCTCCTCTAAATAGAGTGTTAAGTTTAAGAGTAAGAACCATTCTTTTTGTTTTCTTTGTATATCCTGCTCCTAGATTATTACCTTGCACATGGGGGCAGTGGGAGGCAGAGGGGGTAAAATCAGACCTGTGATTTCACTGGGGTAGGGAATTCCTGGTGAGGGAAAGCTGTCTGTCAAGGAAGCACAGCAACTGTCTTATAGCTTGCTTAGCAGTACTGACATATTCAGTAACTAGATGATGTCGCATATATTTATCAAAGTCAGGACTTGACCTCACAATGCCTCTCACCCATCACAGAGCCGGTGTTTACTGAATATTTTTTGAATTTAAATCAATTGAATTACTGACACCTAGTCTATGATTTTATCAATTATGTCATGATGCTTCTAGGGCAGAATATAATAATGGAAATTTCCTCGCATACCAGCAACTGCCATTTTTAATGGTAAATAGAATCATAAAAGTATTCCAGATTTTCCAGTAAAATCATGTTAAATCTTCCAGAATTTTAATATTTGTAGAACTTTTCCTGCCTATGTAAATTTGAGAAGATAGCTACCGCATTCTTTTTGTAGATACAATGTAGGCATTCGCTAGTTCCCAATTAAATTGAGAGCTCCCTGAGGTCAGGGACTGTATTTGCCTTTCTTTGTGTCTCCAGCCTTGTAGGTTCCTAAATGAATGTTCAGTTGACTCTGGAAAACTTGCAGTATCCACATCATTGTTGTTTTTCCAGCCTAGAGGGAGGAAGAGTTGAGTAATTCAGTGAGCTTATCTGCCAAATAGGTCTAGATCCTTGTCTGCCAGACTATTCCAAAGGGGTAACTAGTTTCTAAACCTGAGGCGTGTCATTCTAGGAGTAATTTAGAATTTCATTTGCCTTGTAGAAAATGCAGAATGATCAGACCAGGACTTTGGGTGATAAAAATGACTATATAACTGATATCCAAAGTAATCTTAAAAAGCCAGAAGGTAATAGGAAAAGGGACTGGTCAGACTCCCTGGGCTTCAAAACATGTTTAAAGCCTTAATTCTAAAGTTTTAATCCTAGAACAATAAAAGTTTTAGGAGGTCTTTATTTAACCAAGGAATGTGAGCTGTTCCATTGAGGCTTTATAAAGCCAAATGTGGGCAATGTCTCAATAGAAGCAATTTAACCATCTGGCCCTGCAACAGGAAGTGATTCTAGATTTGTATAAAATGAAATAGGTGGGGTGGGGTAGCAATTAAAATTTCATCAGAATAGCTTTGGTTTTCAGAGTAGTACAGAAGGGAATTTATCCACACAAAGGTTTTTTGGATTCCCTCCACCTCCATATTTCCATAGAAAATATTTCTAAAGCGAAGATTTAATTGAATTGAATTGTAACTATTAATGTTCCAATGTTATGAAAAAATATAATGAATTCTAATTCTTCGAAGACCTCAGTTTAAAAAAAAATAGAGTGCAACTTTCTTATTGTTCTCATAATGAAAATGTATAAATCCAATTAATACGCATTTGTAGTATATAATGAACTGTTAATAAAACTGTGAACTACTTAAAGGACATAGTAAGGGCTTGACTAGGGCTAAACATAATTGGGAGGAATTACCTAGTATAATAGGAAACTCACTTCTTTAGTATGCTGTTTGCCGTGCTCATTAGCTTTAGATTATGTTTGAGCCTTCTTGCTGCTTCTCCCAGATGAATTTCAATCTTTGATCTCCCACATCTTTGCAAAGGTGTCCCCATTCCTAGAATGCATTCCTTCTTCCCCTCTGCCTCTTAGAATCAATGCCTAGTTTCCTACAAAGCTTAGCTTAAACACTACCTGAGACTTCACACATGAGGTTCTTTCCTGATTCCTTCTGCTCTGGCACCTCCCCCAGCAAATTATTTTGTATTTGTAATAAAAATAATAGCAGTAGCCAGCATTTACAGAGCACTTTAAAGGTCACAAAGTGCTTTACCTATCATTTTATTTTGTTTATATTCTCTCTATAGTTATTGAGTATATACTTTTTATGCATTTACTTTTTCTTTATAATTTGCATTTGTTGTTGTGTAGTCATTATCAGTCATATCTGACTCATCCTGGCCCCTTTGGGTGGTTTCTTGGCAAAGATACTTGAGTGGTTTGCCACTTCTTTCTCTGGCTTATTTTACAAATGAGGAAACCGAGGCAAACAGGATTAAGTGACTTGCTCAGGGTCACACAGCTAGTGTCTAAGACCAGATTTAATCTCAAGTGTTCCTGACACCAGGCTCAGCACTCTTATCTACTGTGCCACCTAGCTGCCCTATAATTTGCATATGCTTATTTAATATAGATTTTTTGTGTGCATCTTGTCTCCCTCTATAGAATGTAAGCTTTTTGAAGGTAGGGACTTTTCCATTTGTCTTGGTATTCCCAGCACCTATAGCAATCACTAATTTCTCTCTTTTCATCAAAACTTTAAAGAATATTTTTATATGCAACAAAATATTTGAAAATACAAACATTTGGGGGAAAGCTAAATGCTTTCTCCTACTAATTCTTGTTACTAAGTCTTGCTTAATCTAATCTGGTGTTTATGGCCCAGCCTCCCACCTCGAGTCAGAAATCTTCTGAGTCTGTACTCAATCTTAGAGGGCTTCAGAAAATATGAAAGAATAAAGTTCCAGCGTGGTTCTTTTTCTATGTTCCTCTTTCCCATTATCCTCCCCATTTTAGTTGCTGTTCATTCAAATTACTCTGGCCAGGAGTTCATGTAAATGGCCACACCAATGGTCTCCAGGTTTCTCCAGTCTCCCTGCCAAGAGAACCTTCCCTCAGTAAACTGTTTTCTGCTCCACCAGTATTCTCTCTCCTAAGCAGAAGGAAAACCCACAATCACATGTATTGTGACCATCAGTGGTTACATTGAATCAGCATGAGGTATCTTCAGCAACCAGTCTGGTATTGTTGTCCTTCCCTATGTCATATGTTATTTTGCGTATAATGCTAAAGCTTATACTTTAACTGGGCTATCAGTGTATCATCCCATTCCAGACTTCTTAAAGTGCCTTTGCCTTTTTTCTCACCATTTTGAGATAATAGGTACAAAACTAAACACACATCATTTTTAGCATGTAAGTCTATAAGTTTGCTAACATTCATCTGAGGATTGAGGAAGTTGGGATATGGGTTAATACTTAACTAATATGCCTAGCCTTTGTTTGAATTTATCCAGAATCCATTTCAGTTTTAAAATCATCAATTCTTGATTACCTGTGATAACATCAGACATCTATGGCATGGAGAGTTAAATATACATACATATAAATATATATGTGCACATACACACATATATGCCATATATTTTGTTTCAGAAAACATTGTTATACAGTTTCTTCCACAGATTTGGTTTCCAAACTGGTTTCCTTTTGACTGATATCAAAATTATTTTGTGTTAATTAAATTTATACCACTGGTTAGCATTAAAAGGTGTTGCTTAGCCTCTTAACTATAGAGCCCATCAGAAAGATAATAGGAAAGGAAGTCAGGCAATCTGCTGTGGCAGTTAACAATAGGAATCGTTGCGGGAAGGAGAGCCAAAAATAAGGGAAAATATCAATTTCAGCAGGAATGAAAGATGAAATTAACATTCTAATGTCCCAAAGACTGTGTCCTGACCGTGTTCATCTCACAGGCAATCAGTAATTATATGTGCGTATCTGTTAGAGGAGACAGAAAAATCTTGGAGGAACTTCTCTCTGCCTTCTGCACCTCCCCACCCCCCCACCTTCCATCCTTATTAAAGGCAATAAAGCAGAAAGGAGAGGTGCTTATAACAAGACAAAGGAGAATTCATACCAGGAGCTCTCCTTGACACAGAAGAGTAAGGTAAAAGAAGGATTTCTGAGGAACATTTTCAAAGAGGACCAGTGACATCATGAGGTGATGTCTTGACTTGCTCTTGGATTGGATTGAAGTGAGATCATGTGCCTACAGATAATGTTATATTCAGGATCAAAGGAGGTGAGTTGAAACCCCAGCTCTGCTATTACCTGACTACATGACCTTGGGCACTCAGTCGACCTCTAGGGTCTCAGGTCCTAGAATCCTGTCTCTAGAATATGTCCTCAGGGACCTAATGGAGAGATTGGGCAATTCCAAAAATTCTACTGATTATATTATCTGAAACATTCTGGAAACAATCTCTAAAACAGCGCCTAACTTTTTGTTTTCCTGTCATCGACCCCTTTGTCAGTCCCATGAAGCCTATGGATACCTTCACAGAATGTTTTTAAATGCAAAAGTAAAATATATAAGATTATAATGGAACTCATTTATATTGAAATACAGTTATCAAAACAATTTTTTTTTAAGTTCATGGACTTCGAGTTAAGACCCTTCCATTCCTTAGATTAGGAGGACCTGGGCAGGAAATTACTTTAGGGCACAGTCGGTGTAATCATGGAAGCATTTGAATGCAGGTACTTTGGAAGAGCTAGAAAGAAATGCTAAATGAACAGCTGGCTAGGAGGATGGTGGCAGAGAAAGGGATTTGGCCTTCTAGACCCTGGCTTAAGATACAGAAATTATGGGATCTGAGCCAGGTACAAAATGCATCTAAAGCATTAAATGAGGACTGGGGGATGCATTTGTGAGAGACTGACTGACGTGATTAAAACAGCTTTAGATTTGAAAGGAGAGGGAAGGAAGAGAAATGCCCGATACAGTTGCTAAACCAGATGCTGAAGAGAACAGTAGGTATAGCACAGGAAAAAGAATATTAATAAAGGGGTTCTATAATTCTCAAGAGAAAGGAGTAGCAATGTACATCAGTTATTTTGACATTTAATGATATCCTGTCTTATCCTGTCAAATTAGATTACAACGGCCTGGAAGACTGGGACCTCCACATTTCATTTTCTTTTGTCTTTGTCAAAACACCAAAATACTGTGTTGAGTACATCATTTCTTAATTGCCAATATTTGTATAGCCTTGTTACAAAGTGTTTTTACATTATCATTTCATTTCCTCATATCTTCACAATCACTCTATGACATAGGCAGAGCAAGGATTTTAATCTCAATTTTATGAATCTGAGGTTCAAGCAAATACAATTATTTACCCAAGGTCACACAACTGTTAAATAGCAAAACAGTGGCTTGAATTATTTTTTTTTCTGTTCCAAGTCCAATGCTTTTTACACCAAACCTTGATTGCAGGATTAATTGATTACAGAATTGCCTTGATTACAGAATTAATCAAAATGGAAAAGAAGCACCACTTAGGCTATTGGTCAAATCTAATCCAAAATAACTGACTTTTTCCTCTTGTAGGAAATTGATGTTTTCCTGCTTCAAACTGGCTCTGCAGGTAAGGGAAACCTTAGGACCTCAGAATGATTTTATCTTGCCCAAGACAAATTCTTTGGAGCTGTTCTGTCTTGATCACAAGTTCATGGCTTGTAGAATTATTTCTCTCTGGGGAAAATAGTCTGAATGAACATTTATTCCACTTTGCTGGAAAACTGGCAAAAGACCTTCAAATAGTGGTTAGCTGCTGAATGGCTAATTAAGTTTCAAAAGGCAGTGATAACTTTGACAGTCAAACAAGCTGAAGGTTATAAAAACAGCATAACTTGATTAATAGTCTCATTTTGGAATCTACTGCACTCTCGTCTCTGTTTCTGTCTTTGTGTCTCTATGTCTTTCTTTCTCTCATCCTTTACAATTTACAATGCTCTTCCCTACAATTATCTCCTTCTTAGCTCTCCTCCCATCTTTCTCTGCCTCTCATTGTCTTTTCCTTCTCTCTCCCCCTCCATTTTTACTTTCCGTTTTCTTTCTCCTTAGTCTTTTCTTCCCACGTGCCACTCCTACCACCTCTGATTGTCTTCTTTTTAACTGGCTGTAATATAGAATTGAAGTACAATTTTTTCTATTTGTTTTATTTAATCAATAAAGCAGGTGAAGAAAGAGCTTTATATTTTTCCTTCTAATTTACTACTCCCTGCAACAAAACAACAAAGCTACTACCCTTTATTATGTTGCTTTTTTCTAGGTTCATTAAGTACATCAGATTAACTAGACAGGTTTTTTTTCTGTTTACAACTCAAAATTGTCATCATCCACTCAGGATCCAAAGTTTGTTATTTACGCAGTTGTGTGCTCACAGCTTTAAAAATGAGGAAGAACGTTTATTTTTACCTTTAATTCTCAAAATGTAGATCAAACTTAGGTACAACACCATTAAGAGATAAATAAAAGAGATTAGAGGGGCCTCTTCATAGGGGAGGTATAAGTAAAGCAGGGAGCAAGGACAGGTGTTTGAGCAGATAGCAGTTTTAGTAAGTAGGTGAAGGAGGTGAATAAATAGAAGGGGAGGTAGAGAAAAAGTGGTAAATAGAGGCTTTTCAGTGTTTTATGCTGTGAATCCAATGTTTTGAAAACATTATTTTTAGCAGAGAAAAACTGGTAATGAATGTGGTTTGGCTGAAATTTTAGGAAGCAACAAAGTAGTATTAGGAAAGGAACATGACTTTAAGCATGCTGGCATCATCAACATCAGAAGTTTTTCTAAGATGATCATCTTCTGTGTGCCTTGTAATCATCAATATTTTCATTCTATTTCCAAAGCAATGATATCTAAATCAATAGAGGAATGACATTTTTTGCTTCCCATGGTCAGTGTTCTAAAAATCCAAATAGAAGGATTTATTTTAATTTTAAGGTATACCGAAACTCCTCAAAGATTAAATATGAATATATATTCATACATATATATGTATATATACACATATATGAAATAGCCTCAGGGAAAAAATAAGCCCTTACAGATTCAGTAATTTGCAAAGATCGGAGAAACAATGCAGTAGAATGTTAGCTTCTTGAGGGCAGATCCATTATTGGGATTTCTTTTTCCCTTTGTTTTATCAGCCATTTTGCTTTGCATAGAATAGTCACTTAAATTTCTTGAAATAGAAACAAATCAATATAAAAATTTTCAGAGAGGAACTTAATAATAATTGCATAAATACTCCTAAACATCTGTTTGAGACCTTTCTGTATACAAATTTTCATAACTGGTAATAATAGGTTCTTCCTTCCTTCCCAAATTGAAGAATGGCTGAATAAATTATAGTACGTCCTTGTTTGGGATGTTATGGGGTCACAGAAAGATACATATGAAGCATACAAGAACAAAAAGGCCTATACAAAGTGATTCAAACATATTAACTACAACTCTATTTTTAAAAAGAAAAGAGAGTCAAGGATAGTGGGATAGAATAAGTCAAGTCAAGTCAAGAAGCATTTATTAAGTTCCAGGCCCTTCAAGAAGTACTGGTAATACACAGAAAAGGCAAAACAAACAAAACCTAGCCCGTGGTCTCAAGCATTTTTTTTGCTTGTTTGTTACATCATTTAGTTCCATTCAATTAAGTGCCAATAGTTCTATGTAAGATTTTGCTTATTTTGTATGTTCATTTTAATATTTGTTTTGTCAATTCTTATTCATTTCATAATAAAAGATTTGTAAAGGTCCCCTTGAAACTTATTGCAATGTTGTACTTTACCTTCTACCTTGAGATATGCCTCCAATGCAGAGGCCAGAAGTCAGAACTCTGAAATGAATATTCACTTGCATTTATTTACAGGCATCATTACAAATGACATAAAGAGCATGTCTGGAAAATTTTAAAACACTCATAAAAAATGAGAGCCAACCTGCTTAAGAAGGAATCCAAAGTCAGGGAATATAGGAACCTCCTAAGCTATTAAATGAGGGTGCCAAATTTGTATTTGCTTTGTTTTCTTAAGGTATGGTAACAATAACGTTGAGCTGTAAACAGACATGGCAAAAAATCAAAACAAAACAATAATTTACATATGTACGTTGCATTAAGGTAAGAGAATGATTCTCATATGTGATCACAGACTAATTCAAAAGGAACTTTGAACTTATATATTAGAGGGAAAAAAGAGTTTATAGAGAAGGTCAAAGTGAGCCTAATTCAGAACAACCACAATGTTGATAAATGGATGAGGCTACAAAGAGGCTAAGTAGCTAGAGGATTTATTATTTGTTTTTTGAAGTTATTAAAAAACCCTCAAAAGCCTGAAAGCTGCTGTAGACAGGTGAGACCTCTGCTGATAGCATTGCATCTCTGTGCCTTGAGTTTCTTATATGTTTATGTATAAGTGCTGACTTATTGTTCCTATATTAAACATTTAATGTATGAGCATTTAAAGTGCCACATAATATATAGCCAACTACTCCAGAGTAAGTCACAATTACATCTCAAATAAAATTACACATATAAGCTGATTTTTAGGATCCATCTAGCATTGGAGAGAGAGAATTCACAGTTTTTGACCAACTTGTCAATTTTATTAGCAGATCATAGAACTGGTACTACCACTATCCTTGTTTTCTAATAAATTTATTTTGCAGAAGAAGTTTTGTAACATTCCAGGGCTCAGTGTAATTAGTTCAATGTACACAGTTGGTTGATCTAACCATATGTACTAGAAAAACAAAGTGGATGAAAAACATGTTACCTGATTATGACATGCAACTTGTACCAGCTTTCCACTGAGTTAATCCATTAGTTTATACCCTTATGTGGATGTTGCATATGAGTAGTGAGCTGATCCCATAATTGAGTAGGAGGGAAGGGATCAGGGTGGATATCATTTGCTTTCAATGAGCTCAATCTGTGTGGAATTTTTGTAATTACTTATATGGTATGGAAGATGTAATCAAGGACATGTTTGACTGGAAAAGATGATGAACTGATCATGCAGCAAGGATGAACTACTACGGATAGACAACCCAAGTGCTATAGTGATACCCCTGAGATAGTAAAAGAGCCTGAGGAAGTCCTGCAGTCCACTGGATTATGGTGACTTTAGAGAAAGACATGGATACATATCACACAGGGTCTAAAGGCATGGGTTTGTGAGATGGGCGAATGTTGCTTGCTGCACTAGGGGAAAGAGTTTCCTGCACTGATAAGATCAAGTAAATTTACATATATTTGAACTTAAAGTTTGTTTATATTGAATATGAAAATGCAATGTAGAGAACTAGAGTATATTGTGTATTATTACATGGCAACCCCAAATGGCAAAGTATGACATCAAAATTCATCTCTATTAGACAGATATATAGCCTGACCAACAAAATAGAAAGATAGGAACTAAATTCTGAGATTTGTATGTGAGGACCAGGGAATTCCTCTAATCAAGACAATCCTATGGTTTTGGTTGCTCTGAGGGGCTGAATGATGGTGGAGAGGAGTATCTGAAGCTAGCAAGTTAGTACCTTCAAAGTGGTAAAGGTCTACCCCCTATCCCACTCCGGCACATCTTCCCTAAGTATTACAACACCCAGCATGCCGTAGACTACCATATTATTTCATCTTAACGTCATCATCATCTGGCATTTTGCACCTCAAACTAATGTTGGTCTTATGATGAGATACATTTCCAGCATTTTAATGGGTCACAATAGGGAAAGGTCAAATTTGCTTAGCAGTTAACTTTGCTGAAATGTGCCTAGTCTAAATTAAGGAATACTTATAACATAAAAGTAGTCTCAGAAGACACTGGGTAAACAAAAAAATCACTAAAACTACAGAATAACTATCTCTTATCCAACATTTATAATTCCTACCTAATAGCTTCCTTCAGCTTTTTTAGTTCTATGTCAAATAAGTTCTTATTCTCACTAGAATGGTTGGAATTGTTGTGGCACTGCAGGTATGCATGCACAGGTGTATGTTTCAGTGACTTACTTGGGTTGGTGTAAGTCTGTGTTTGTCCTATTTTCCTCCAATTGGTGAGTTCCTTTGTAAACCTCCATTTGAGGAAGCACCAACCTGCCATCATGTTCTCTTCTAACCCAGAGAATCCCATGCTGTCCTGGACCATCTTTCTACCTTGTCCCACCTTTTCAGCTCCCTTTTATGTGTTATTTTTAAGTTCCTTGAGGGCAAAAATTGACTTTTGCTTGTAGTTGTATACCTAGAACTCAATACTTAGTATAGTGTCTGGCAGATAGTAAGCTTGTAAAGAAATCCTCATTCATTCATTCATTCACTCTTTATCTATCTATCTGTCTATCTAATTATCTTTCTATCTATCATCATTTATCTCTCCTAATAGAGTTGTCTAATTTGTTTATAACTCCCCATAGCGTTTCCTATAGGACTGTACACATGATGTCTAGTCAATAGGCGTTAATCACTGACTCATTTGCCCAATATAAATGAATTTGATATAGAATGTCTATACTACAATATTGCCCTGAATTATATATATAGTTTAGAGAAATATTCTTATAAAGATTAGGAGTAGTTTGATAAATGTATAAGAAGCCATTTCTGTCACACCAAATATATACTTCATTTTGTTTATGTTATGTTAGCCTGTTCAAAGAATACTAAGGTATAAATTAAGAGAGGAGAAATAAATGGAGGGCAGTAAATAACATGAACAAAGGAACAAAAGAAGGAAGTTTTACTAAAGACATCTATTGGAGTATTCAGTTAGAGTTTGGCAAACAGGTAGGGTTGGTTTTCTGCTCTCTACTCTTGGTCTATTCTTACGGCTGGATCCATTTTGGCTGTTTTAACTTGGATGAAAAATGGTAGAGTCAGTAAATTTGGTTAAAGTTAAAATTGATAATTTTGGGTGACTGAATCTGGTTCTTTTTTTTTTAACTTTGAAAACATTTTGTCAATCAGTCAATAAGCATCTAAGCCCTGACTATGCTCAGCATGATATTTAACATGGTTTGGTTTGAGAAACAGTTTGTCTCTCAAATCTCCTCTGAAATGAGGGAGATGATTAAGTATTTCAAGAGGCTGCTCTATGTGTTCTAGGATGAAGACAGCACCAAGCAGGGGACCTGGAGTCCTACCTCTAAGCCCTGTGAGGATTTAGCTCTCCTATATGCAACTTGGTCCATATCCTTACCAACTGATGTGCTACTTGGTCAGAGATGAATGACGATCTTTCAAATCCAGAGGAACCCAACCAGGTGGGTTGGTCTTAAACAGATAAGCTCAAATTGCTTGAGCATCAAAGGCTGCAGAAACTTTTAAGCAGTTGTCTATTACCAAAGACCTGTCTTGGTTGCTTTAATAGTTGACTTTTAGAAGCTTTACCATTTTAAACCTTCTGGCCTGTTTTACAGCTCTTGTTGATGGCCTGGCCTACTTCCTTGGACTTTTCAAACTAGAGACAATGCCTGTCTTTTTTTACCCTACTAGCTGACTTTGTGGCCCCATGATTAACTTAGTCTGGCTAACCTCGCTATTGCCTTACTTACACTCCTTGTATCCATCTCCCAGTGATCCAAACCGGTTATCTTAAAACACCAAGATCCTTAATAAGCATTAATGTCCTGTCCTGTCTAGACATAGGTAATATTCTGATAGAAAGCAGAAAATCTGCCCACCCCCAAACAAACAAACAGTTTAAGTAACTGACATAGTCAAGGGTTGAGTCACAATGACCAAGAGAATCTGGGCAAGGTTGCCAGACAATTCCTGCCAAAACATTTGCTTTTTCCTCAATTATCTGAATAATTCAGGCAAAAGTAAATTTGTTCAGTCTGAGTTGCCAATATATTTAGTGTGGTATAGACGGGGCCCCAGGGAGTTTTTGCTTTCCCACTGGCTCCCTGATGAAAACCCAAGCCAACAAATAGCGGCTCCTGGGCAAGTATTTTCCAATTATATTATAAATATTTAACGACAGCCCTCTCAGGAAGGAAGTAGGAGAGCTAAAACGCTCCCAATAATAGCATCGATTTATGTCGAGGTTTAAATTTTGCCAGACACTTTATGTATGTGACCTCATTTCTGCCTCACAACAACTCTGTGAGGTAGGTGTTAGAGATATTATTATCCCCATTTTACATGTAACCTCACTCCTGTCTAGGGATGGGACAGCTCCTTGAAGGGTAGTCCAGTGACACTCTGGGCTGCGTCCTCAGAGGGAGAAGGGTCTCGTGATCGGTGCCCAAGGGGCTTTAGTGTTGTGGGTTCAGCAGTCTCTTAATCACTCAGGAGTATCACCTCTGTCCAAGCAAGCAGCACTCAGCATCACAAGACTGTCGTTCAGGCAACTACTCCACACCTGGGAAGGAGTGGGGTTATATGTAAATGGAGAAAATAAGGCTCAGAGAGGGTAAGAGATTTGACCATAGTCACACAGTAATTATGTAAGGCAGAATTCAGACCCAGATAAGGGAACAAGCATTTACTAAGTGCCTACTATTTCTGGATAGAAAGCAGTAGAGCTCTTTCACCTTAGAGCCCTTGCATCCTAGAATACTAAATTAAGAATAACAGTATCTGATTGCTTTTCCTCCCAGGAAGTCTCATTGATTCTATCATTCATCATTGTGTGGAGAGTGTGGGGCATGGTAGGCAGGTGGGTCAGGGAATAATGTTTATTATGCCCATCTTGTGTTTCAAATCCAGGACCTTAGTCTGTACAACATACTGCTTTTCCAAAGCCCTATATAGCTCTCTGCTGAAGACAATTAAGAACCAAAATTCATCTTCTGTCCTGGGCTTCTTTTTCCTTTCTTTTAGGTATAAATCAATCAACCTATTAAGCAAGCATTTATTTGTCATTTCTTATGTGGCTTATGTTGTGCTAAATATTGGGATGGAAAGACAAAGGCAAAACAGGTCTAACATGTACACACACATACATATACACATATATAATTTTAAGAAAAGATATTACATGCTCCCCACCTCCTGCTATAGCAGTAAGGACTTAAAATGAAGAATGAGACATACATTTTTGGACATGGCCCATACAGAAATTTATTTTGTAGGACTATGCATATTTCTTTATGAGAGTTTTCTTTTTTTCTTTCCTTTTTAATTGTTTAATAGGGGTGGGCAGCACCCAAGGGAGAGAAAATAAATGCTTGTAAAAATTAAAATGAAAATATCGGTGCAGTAGCTTCTTCTAATAATGGTAGGGCTGCTCTGTTGCTTTCATCAAATACAAACAGACCCTTATATTACCAGAGGTGAAGAACTGCTAGAGTTGAACCAAAATTATTATATGTTTTCTAAACCAAATTAATTCCCATAAGGACACCTAAAAGGTGATGCAGTGGTGATGCAGTGGAGAGAACACAGTTCTTGAGGTCAGGAAGACCTGAGTTCAACTCTAGCCTGGGGCACTTTTTAGAGCTGTGATGTTGGGCAAGTCACTTGACCTCTTGTCCCAGTTTCTTCGTTTATAAAACAGGGATAAATAGTGCCTATCTCCCAGGGTTATTGTGAAAAAAATGAGATAATATTTGTAAAGCCCTTAGCACTGTACCTGGCAAATAGTAGTAGCTTAATAAATGGTTGTTCCATTCCCCTAATGAAAAGAAGGTAGAGAGCTCTCGAGGTAGTGCTATCTCCTGTAGTATGTGATCATTTATGTTCACTTTCTCGCTGGTGACCAATCATCTCTCCATCTCTTATTTTTCTTTCTGAAAAAAGTGGTGATATGCCAACATGCTGCATTTTCTGTCACATTCTCCAAGAGTCACGACCTCCTTGGCAGGGGGACAGGACAGTCGTGGTTGGGAAAGGATCCAGAACAAGCCAATAAAAAAATTATGAGTCTTTAATTGTCAGTTTTGGGTTGCTGGTTAGCAGTTGACTGCTAGGCTGACTCTTCTGATGTTTATTCAGTTTTATTTATTGCTTTTTCCTTTTAGGAAATCATAGATAAAACATGTTCTCTCCCGCGGCAAAAGGAAACAGTTTGTTACAACTTAGCACTTTTGCTTTATGAGCAGATTCCTTTAGAAAGCAACAAGAATTCTGTAAGAGGAAAACAAACAGATTAATGTGGTGTTGACTGTGAAAACAGGCTTTCAAAAATGGTTGTGAAAGGGCTAGGCAAGAGACACTGGATATAGGTAAAGTATTTTTAACTCCATGCCAGAGACATGCTTCTAGTTCCAGCTTTCCTGGAAGTTCAAGGAATAGGGTCTAAAGAGAAGACCTCTGAGTTATTTCACTATTGTTCATATGTTGCGACTTCATTGTAAGGAACAAGAAAAACCATAGGAGGTTTAGGGGTCCCTTCTAGCTATAAAAATCTGTGATCTGTGATACAGTGGAAAGAAAATTGGGTTTAGGGTCAGTGGATCTGGGTTCACATCCTGACTGTGGATGAAACATTGAACCTTACTAGGCCTCACTTTCCCCAGAACTGTGCTTGGCCCCCTGTTCATCTCTCTTACCCCACACATTCTCTCTCTCTCTCTCTCTCTCTCTCTCTCTCTCTCTCTCTCTCTCAGATCTTCTAGTCTTTTGGCTTTAGTTAATACTTCTGTGGAGGTTATCGCCAACTATAAATGTCCAAACTCAATTACTCCTGAGTTCCTGAGTCCCACGTCTCCAAGTTCCAGTTAGACATCTCCACTTTGATTTCCCATTTGTGTCTCAAATTAACACGTCCAAAACTGAACTCATTATTCCCCGTTAAACCTGTCCCTTTCCCCAACTTCTTTATTCAATGATACCACCATCTTGTCATTTTCTCATGGTTGAAACCTAGGATTCATCATTGACTCCTTCTCTGTCTCTCTGTCTCTGTCTCTCTGTCTCTCTCTGTCTCTCTGTCTCTGTCTCTCTGTCTCTCTCTGTCTCTCTTTCTCTCTCTCTCTGTCTCTCTCTCTTTCCCCTCACCCAAATATTCAATTAGTTGCTAAGTCCTATGGATTTTACTTTTACCATACATCTTGCCCCCAACCACTTTGCTCCATACACATTGCCACCACCTTAGTTCAGATCCACATCACCTCTCACCTGGATTATTTATTATTTTAATAGTCTTCTAAATAATCTCCCTGCCTCCAGTCTTTCCTCTCTCCAAGCCAACCTTCACAGAACTGCCAAAATATTCTCTCTAGTTCAAGGATCTGACCATACCACTCTTCTGCCCATCAGCCTTCAGCAACTGCTTCTTGTCTATTGGAAAAAATACAAACTCTTCAGCCTGGCCCTTAAGGTCCTCCGCATTCTAGGACAGACTTACCTTCCTCAGGTTATTTCCCAAATATTTTATGAAGTATGGCGTAACGAATGGAGGGTTAGACATAGAGCCTGGAAAACCTGGGTTCAAAACTTATCTTAGTTGATGATTAGATTCATAACTGTGGGCAAATTGATTGACGTCTTTGAGCTTCAGTTTCCTCATCTATAAAATGGAAATAATAATACCCGTAGTATTTACCTCACAGGGTTGTCATGAGGCTCAAATGAGATCATGGGACACAAAGCATTTTACAACCAAATCTTTGAAGCGCTGAATAAATATCAGTTGCAACTATTATATTTATCAACATCTTGCCTCTGATATTTACTAGCTGTGTAAATGCTTATAGCAAGTCATTTAACTATTTTGGACTTCCATTTCCTTATCCATAAAATGAGAATTTTGATACCCATAAAAGGCAGCATGGTAGAGGTCTCCACTTCAGCTAACCCATCTACATTTCTGAAAAGCAGGAGGAATCAGGCACTCTGTCATTGTAGATATAATGGATCCCTAATAGGTCACTAGGATGCTTAAAGAAGGTGAAAAAGGCGAAAGAGACACAATCCAGAACCTCTATAGGTTCTGCCCTCCTCTATAGGTGTACATCAAACAATCAGTCAATCAACAAGCATTTACCAGATGCTTCCTATGTGCAGGCACTGTGCAAAGTAATGAGGATACCAAGAGAAAGGCTAAATAGTCCTCAACCTCAAGGAGTATGTATTCCAGCAGGAGAGACAACGTAAAAGTGTATATGTATTTTCAAGACACAGACAAAGCAGTTCATGGTTACTTTGGATGGGATGTCACCAGTAACTGGGGAGACCAGAAAAACCCTCAAGCAGAAGAGGTTCAAAGAGTTTTCAGCCTTGTAGGGGAAGGAAAGACCTGTTTGGTTTGCATTTCACAAAGGAGAAATAGGGCAGGCCCACAATGGGGAAAAACCAGCCAACCCAATTAAAGTCTGTGTGGGAGGATTACAAACCCAACACATTCGGTCCTTCCTACTAATTTCCTGGAAAAAGATCACTCAGTACTTCCCTGTGGCATATGAAGGACGGTTTGCTTTTGAAGACAGGGTAGCAGAGGTCTATGGGGGAGGCATGTGATTGATTGACTACCGTTCTTTGCAACAAAAGGAATCCTTCTGAACACAGAGCTTGACATGAATCAATTGACAACAGGTAAAAGGTCTTTTCTTTCTGGAGCCTCTTCATTTATCTCAATTCCCATGCTCTTTCTTTTTTCATTAAGGGAACGTTGATGCCTTGTGTTAAAATGGCCTCTAATTGTGTGGACAATCAACTTGGGCTTGCTAACCTGACATGTTCCACTTGTGCAAAAAGATAGTTTATAAATTGGTCCCATATCCAAGGAAAACAAGTACTGCTTTCCCAGCCTCTCCATGCATTTTCTCCTCTTCCCTCACAGCAACAAAACACTGAGACAGATTAGCAAGCTGTGCTGCATCTTGGTCAGGCTACAAATACATGACATTTTAAGAATCTTAAGCTGTTTTTTTTTCTTTTCATGCTCTTTTAATAATTACAGTTTGGGCTGCATTAAGAAGGGCCCAGCTCCCAGAAATAAGGAGGTGATAGTCCTACTGTCCACTGCTCTGGTCAGAGCACATCTGGAGTACTGTTGGCCGGTTTGGGCACCACATCTTGGGAATGAAACTAACAAGATGAAAAGTGTCTAGAGTAAGGGAGTCTGACTAATGGCCTTGAATTCATACCATATGAGCACTGGTTAAATGAAGGAGGCTATGTATAGTAGACAGAGCACTGGGTCTGAAATGAGAGGAGCTGGGCTCTGTTGTTCTCACTCTGTTGTTTACCAAGAGTCAGTGACCTTAGGCAAGTCACAACCTCACAGTCTCTATGGGCCTCAATTTTGGAATTCGGAATCGTCAAAAGTCTGAGTTCCCTTCTAGCTTTAAATCCATGATCTCACACGTGATTTTATGAACTGGACACTTTTTAGCCTGGAAGAAGGAAGACTCAGAGGAGACATGATGGCTGTCTTCAGGTATCTGAAATCTATTTCTTCAAATATTTGAAGTCAGTGGAAGAAGGATTGGATTGGTTCTGCTTTGGCCCCAGAGGGAAGAGTGAAGAAGAACCTTTGGAAGTTGCCAAGAGACAAATTTAGGCTTGATGTAAAGAAAAACTTCCTAATAATAACTAGAGTTACCTCAAAGTGTAATGGAGGGCCTCATCACATGGTAGGTCTCATCTTTACTGAAGACCAGTGACTTGTTTTGGGGGTTCAAATTAAAGATACTCTTTTTCAGGAGAGGCTGAATGGTGGCATCTTTGGTTCCTTCCAATTCTAAAATTCCGTGGTTCTGTGATTTTATCTGATAGTGGGTAGTCAGGGTAGAAGGGTAAGGAGTGGGTTTGGTAGGGGGAAGAGCACTGTGTAGATTAAACAAAGTCCTACTTTGGGGCCTGAGTTTGGAAAGAAAAAGGAAAAACAATAAACAAACCGACTAACCCGTAAGCACAGCCCTGGTATTTTCTTGGAGATATAATGAACTGCTCTGCAACTTGCTTTTATATTTGTTTTTCATTCTAAAAAATAATGAAATCTTTTTTTGTGTGTATTTTGAGGGGGTAGAAGGAGGAGTTCAGGTTTTATTACTATTTTGTATTTTCATGCAAAAAATTGAGAGTCCAGGATTAGTATTTTTAAGGGCAGATAGCAAAGATCAGAAAGAAATTTCTGTGTTGATTGTTAGTACAGCCTCCTTCGCCTTGAGTTGAAACCCAATAATCATAACCTCTTTTACATAAATAGCACGTATCAGCTGAGTGTCAAAAAAGCTTTAGAAAGCAGCCATTAAGCCTCAAAACACACCAGTAAGTTGAGGTGGCTATTGTAAGATTTGCATTATAAGCCTGAATACCTGAGGTTAAGTGATTCACCTAAGTTTACACAGTGGCATACTTGGTAATAAACCCATCAATCTTGACTCCTTCCCCAAGATGAGACAGAATGCTCCCCTAACTTAATTCAATTACTTCTGTAAACTGTTTAGAGTACATTCAGTAGCTGTATAAAGTATCAATAGCTGTGGTTCTATTACCTTCACAAAGATACACCACTTTCAATGTCACCTGGAATCCAATAGGAATAAGGACTTTGGCAGAGATATTGAGGTAAAAAGTAAGATATTATCCAGAATTCCATGGACCTCAGAGGCTACTGAGTCTAACTCACACCTGAAAAGGGATTCACCTTACAATATACCTGACAAGATGTAGGTCATCTTGTCATCTAGTCTTTAATTAAAGACCTCAAGTAAGATAAGACAGAATCCACTTTTTCCAGGGACGGCCCATCCCACTCTGGGACAGTTCAAATTTTAAAGATGCTTTTCCTGACGTCATACCTAAATTAATACCTTTGAAAACCTCCATCCTTTGCACCTAGTTCTGGTGTCTAGGGCCAGATAGAATCAATTTAATCCTTCTTCCATATGACAACTTTCCAAATACTTGAATATAGCCATCATGTCTTTGCTAAGTCTCCTTTTCTCCAGTTCCTTCCACTGATCCTCACATAGCATGAACATGAGCCCCTTCCCCCTACCATCCTAGTTGTCCTCATCTGGATACGTTCCATCTTATCAATGTTCTTCTTAAAATTCAATTCCCAGAACTGAATCCAGAACTCCAAATAAAGTCTGACCAGGGTAGAGTCCAGTGGGACTATTACTTCCTCAATCCTTTCTTAATGAAGCCAAAGATTGCTTTAGCCTTCTTGAGTCACCCTCCTCACTCATAGTCAGTTCCTAGAATCTACTCATTTCATGTGGTCATACACATGAATTGAATCATTTGCATTTTTAACTATAATCTGTTATAAGATTACAACAACAATATAAAACAATATAAGATGGTTGACCTACAGGAAAGAGCCCCAGATGAGATTGGGAAGACCTGTTTCTAGTCTTGATTTTGATGCTTCTCAGCCATACGATTGTGGGTGAGTTACAAATTCTGGGTCTTGGTTTTCTCAGTAAGAAGTTGTATTAGATAAAATTTAAAGCCCCTGCCAGCCTTAAATTCTCTGGGTCTAATAATGGTATATATTTTATAGATCTTCAAAGTCATTGCTACTGCTGCTAATTATGAATATAGACATGCTGGTAAAGACTAACATGAAACCAACAGTCCTCTTCACGTAAACATATGTGAAGATTGAAGAGCTAATTACAAGTGCAGAGAATCATAGTCTTGGCCTTATAATTAATCAGGTTGGACCCCTTCATTTTACATAGGAAGAAACTTAATCTCCAGGAGGGTGACATACTAGTAGCATGTAAACTCTTTGAGGGCTAGCATTATTTCTGTTTTGTCTTTATATTCCCAGCATCTCTAATAGTGCCTTTCATGTTTTTTATTTTTGTTTTGATTCAAATATAAGATTTGGGTTCAACAGTGTAGAAAGAATTCTAGGTGTGGAAATTCCTTTTACCAAAGAAGATCGGCAGTCTGTATGAATATCTATAATATATGGTCCTAATGGGGCACCTTGCACACAGAGAGGTTAATTGGCTTTCTTATGGTCACCCAGGCAGTATTTGGCAGGGGCAGGACTGTAATGTATTTCTGACTCTCTCTAATGCAACCCACCTTCTCTCATCCTGCACACAGTAGGAGCTTAATAAATATTTGTTGACTTGAATGAAATTGAATACCCAAAGTTAGTAGTAGAGGCAAGGTCAGGACCGAAGTGTCCTAAATACCAGCTCTGCTCTTTCCACTACTTCATGTCCTGAAGCCTGTATGTCACACAATTTAATGGACAAGTTTGCCAGACATTTCCCAGGCTTTTACCTTGTGTCACCCATACAACAATACCATTAATTGGCGGACAGGTTAATACTCAAGAGTTTATAACATTTGTCCCTTGGCAGCCTAAATCTGTCTTCCCTCCAAGACATGTAACCACTCTGACTAGGATTTTATTTCTCAAGGAAAAGCAGTGAAAAGAGTCTCTGTCTCAAAACTGTTGTGTATCTGAAATACTATTTGATAAGATTTCTATGGCAAGAGCTTTTCCAAAACATGGATTTCACCTCTGGGTGATAAGGAAGTATATACTCAAATCTGAAATAACTTCCATAGAGATTACATTATTTTCTCTAGAGTTTTCCTTGTCAAGTGGGTTTTCATTCTTTCTTCCATCATATCTTTTATTTAGTTGGCAAAGGAAGAAACAATAGGATAGAAATGTAAGTATTTTGCTTTTACAGGATCAAAGTGAAAGTAAGAGCCTTGGCATATAATTCCTTATGATTGACTAACCAAATGTGGAAGAACTGGTAGAAAGATTGATAGACCTGGAGTCAAGAGACACTTGGGTTGAAACTAACCTGCTTCTATGTGGCTATATGATAATAGGCAAATCATTTAATATCTCTGAGACTCATCTATGAAACAGGGTTGCTTTATAGCTCTATCTACCTTTTAGAAGTGCTGTAAGAATCACATGAGAATATATGTACAGCATTTTTGTAAACCCTTATTCCGTCATAAAAATCGAAGCTACGATTATCCGTGGTGGAAATACATTTCCCGTAGCATCCTTAATCTGGAACTAGAAAGGATCCCAGAGGCTGTCTAGTTTAACCTCCATTTAAAAGGTAAGGAAACGGAGACCTAAGGACGTTAAGTGACTTGGACATGGTCACGTGGATAGTGAGAGTCAAGATTTTAACCCAGACTACCTAGGGAACAATGTTATGGGCAATGTTTAGATTAAAATTACTTTGTACAATCACATCAGGAGTTAAATGGGTTTTTGAGAGCTAGGCTAGGAACATACCTACCATTTATAAACAATGCTTCCATGAGAAAGTGAATTCCAAGTTCCAAGCAATCCATTTCCAATATTTTTCAGGACTTCTTGTATTTTGGTCATATTTAAATTTGATAGTATTTGTCATTTAATAAAACTTATCTTTGTTTCTGTCATTGGAATAATCGGATAATTAAGACAAAGATAAAATCTAATGAAAATAACAAATTTACAATTTATGACTGATGAACATATAACTATGGAATGACCCTGTAGGGCCTGCCTATACTCAGCCTGATTACTAGCAGGACTAGCAGTTAAGTGGCTCTATGCCATAGATTTCAGAGCTGAAGTCCATCATGTAAGAATTGTTCCAACCCTATTTTGTCCAAGTTAGCCCCCGGGAAGCATAGGAGTAGGTTTTGTCCCATCCATTCCAATCCCTGGAAATGGCCACACATGTAATGAACAGAGATTTGTCCACTGAGCTGCCACTAGGGACTCCCTGCAGGCTCAGGGATCTAATTAATGATGTGCACAAGATGTGGGAGGTAATGTGATGTGAAAAAAAATCTAAACTCTTAAGTGTCAATGCAAATGAAAAACTAGCAGAGATATTAAGCCAGGTGGTACAACATTGACCACTAATTAAAATGTCTTATTTTTTTAAAAATTCAGTGTTTTTATGGTTGATGTTTATGTACTAAAGATGCAAATAGTCTGATTTCAAGCATATTACTGTCTGTTTTATTTTGAGGCCTAGCAAGGTTCAGCGATGAGTCAGATCTTCTGCTCCCAAACTGGATCAGTTTTGAAGGAGACCTATTTCTAATACTAGCTGATAAATGTCACTCATAATAGGAAACATTTGCCTTCTGGCTAGATTGGTGAATTTAGGTAGACAGTAATGAGTTGCAGCTGAAGGGTGGAGTCTGTTTAAAAGCTGTATTTTTTTTTTTGCCAAATATAATGAAAAAAGTATGACTTCCAGCTAACATTATTGATATTCATTCAAAAAAGATTCCTGCAATGTGAATATTTCATACAAAAAAAAAACTGGAAACTGGAAAATCAGAGGGAAGGAACATTAGAGCTCAGTACACCGGATGTGAGAAAGTAGGCAGAAGAAAAATCAAGAGATTTATCACTATAGAAACAGAGAGACAAATTAAAACAAAGAACAAATATTCTTGGGGAGAAAGGAAAATGAAGTATATTAAAATTACATCTGTTAGAGGAAAACTTTTATTTGTGAGAAAGAATTCTAGAGTGTTGAAAAAACCAAGCTACATGATGGCATCAGATTATTGTTCTAGAGGGGAAAAGGACCTCAGAGGCTTGTCAGTTCCTCCATCCCCCTCATTTTACAGATGAGGAAACTGAGGCCCAGGAAATTTTAAGAGGCTTGCCCAAGATCACAGAGGTAATAATCCAGAGGCCCCAGATTTGAATCCATGCCCTCTGACTATAAATCCAATGTTCTTTCTAGTATTGTTGAATATTTTCCAGTCATGTCATACTCTTTGTGACCTCATTTGGGGTTTTCTTGGCAAAGATACTGAAATCGTTTGCCATTTTCTTCTCTAGCTCATTATACAGATGAGAAAACTGAGGCAAACAGGATTAGGTGACTTGCCCAGGGTTACCCAGCTAGTAAGTTATCTGAGGCCAGATTTGAACTCAGGGTCTCCACTGTCCCATATTGGATATATTTGTTTCTGAAGACTAACCTGGAAGTTTGCCTCTAAGAAAATGGCGTGCCCTCAATATGTGCCTAGAAAAAAGTAGGTGGAGATGTTGATGAACACTTGTGGAATAACTTGGTGACATAGCTTTACAGGCAAACTTAAACATGTTGTGTATGCCACATAGTAGTTTTCTGTGTGCTCAGTCAGTGATAGAAAAAAAAATTCTAGTCAGTTTTGTAAACCAGCATGGGCTAGCAGGGGTATAGAGGCTGGGGTATAGCCCTTTGACTGAATCCAAACTTCACAGAACAAATCCCCTTAATAAAAGGATTTGTTTTGTAAAACTTGGACTCATCAAAAGGCTGCTATGTGGCCTTGAGGCCAAAGGTTCCCCACCCCTCATTAAGGGAAAGAATTCTGAGCAATAATGGTTCTAGACTGAGATGAGAAGGGACGAGTCATAAACTGGAAGAGGGCTCTGGAGAAGCTGCACAACTTCCTTGCCTCTCAGCTAATCTGGATATTACCGGCTCTTTAATGTTGGTGTCTGTGTATACAGATGTGTATATGTATGTATGTGTGTATATACACATGTAAATATATATGCATACATATGCATGTGCATATACATGTATATATACATGCTATGAGAATGTTTATATATTCATTTCTATATATGCATACAGACACTATCATATAATATTTTTATTTTATATGTATAATAATATATAATACATAATATATCTGTTCTCTAATGCCTCAATAATTCAAGGCTTTTTTTTTTAATCCATTGGGGATGTCCTGCATCAATGCAGATTTCAACCTCTCTATTGCTTAGTATGTTGTCTCTGAAAATTACTTTGGCCAAAAATCCATCGCCTTGTGGCCAACCTTGTGATGAGACCCTGAATTGAGTTTGGCCAGTCCTTGGACAACAGAAAATGTAACTATTTCTAGGTCAATATTCAAAATCTTTCCACCATGGTAAAATCTAACAGAACTTACGTTATGTTGGCCTATCCTTTGAAAACTCAGGGTCACCTCTATGTAACTTAACGGTGAAGCAATGGTATAGTGGAAAGAGGTCTGGCTCCAGGGTCAGAAGGCCTGGGTTCGAATTCTACCCTTATACTACTCTTGGGACAAGAGACAAATCACTTAACCTTCTTGAGTCTCAGTTTCCTCAACCGAAAAATAAGTGGGTTGGATTGGATAGCCTCTTAGATCCCTCCTCCCTCAAGCTCTGTGATTCTATGAAATGTCAAAGCAAGACTTTAATGGAGAACTGGCTCTTGTTCTTTCTCGAAGAAATATTGTAAGGAGGAATGTAATAATGACTAGATCTGTGATAACCAAAAACAAACTCTAGCTCTTTCCAGTAAGGAACAATAGTCGGCTCCTAGCAAAAATGAAGGGAATGAACATTCTCTGACCCAAGAAAGAGCACCCTTTCCCCTTGAATCATGGGGATTATTGTTAAGTGTATCCTTTCCTTTCACAAGTGGAGGGGCTCAGTCTTGCCTTAGAATTAACCTAGTGTGGCACCACAGCCACCAATGGATAAGGTGAGGATAGCAGTGATGTAGAGGGAAGGGGACTGGACTTAAACCAGCAATGAATCCTGCATAATCAGAAGCAGGGAGAGCCTTATCTGCACATGTTCAGAAGGGGAGTCAGTCCCTGGGCTAGACTGCAATGCCCCAAGGTGGAGTGCCGTGAGGTGGGGATACTACATACATTGTTAAAAAATCAGTCACTGATTTTTTAAAAAATCCATAACAAAACAAAACAACCCAAAGTGACTAGCATTAAAGGCTTCTGATCAGCTTAGACTGACCTATTATTCTGTGGCTCTCATAATGACCTCTCATCATAGTGGGCAGCTTCTGGTATAGTGGAGTCAGGAAGACATGAGTTCAAATCACATCCTGGTAAAATTGTCTCGGCAGATGGGCTAACCCAGGTTGAGGGTAACTGATAGGCTTCAAACCCATCAGTGAGTTAGGAGGATGTCTACCTCAAGCACATGAAAACTTCTCCAGAGGAATGGGCAGATGAGAACAATTTATTCCAATGGCCATGAAGGAGGCTGAAGTCAGACCCTAAAGACACCAAAGACCTCTACTGCATCTCGGGGCATCGTCAGTCATCTTGACTTTTTTCTTGCCACTGAACATCTATGACTTTGGCCCAGAGAATGAGGGTGATGACTGTGCAGCTCTGCCTCACTTAAATCCAACTGATGAGCAAGTCAAGATATCACCCAGTGATGTTGCTGGTGCTCTTTGAAAATGAAGGACAAAAGGGGCAGCTGGGTGGCACAGTGGATAGAGCACCGGCCCTGGATTCAGAAGGACCTGAGTTCAGATCCAACCTCAGACACATAACATTTACTAGCTGTGTGACCCTGGGCAAGTCACTTAACCCCGTTGCCTAGCACCCCCACCAAAAAAAAAAAAGACAAAGAAAAGAAAAGAAAATGAAGGACAAACAACAACACTTTAAAAATCTAATCTCGTTTGATCTTCACAATAATCCTGGGAGGTAGGTGCTAATATTATCCCCATTTTACATATGAGGAAACTGAGGCATAAGTCACTTGCCTAGGATCACATAGCTAAGAAGTGCTTGAGACTGGATTTGAACTCAGGTCTTCCTGATTCCGTTGGCCAGCGTTCTATCCATTGTTCCACTTAGCTGCCTCTAACTGCTACTAAATGCTCCTGCTACTGTGCACTGGCTGTTTGACCATGAACAAGTCACGAAGTCTCTGAGGGAGACTCTTTAAGTTTGTGATTTATAGAGCAGGTGCTGATCTGCATTGGTAGAAGGAATTTCCTTACCAGAAATTGTTTATCACAACAAAAAACCAGGTCTTACTCAGAAACAGAACAAAAACAAATCAAGACCTTATTTCAGACCCCATTTGTCTCAGTGCCCTAGAGAGGAGGAGAGCTGATAATTGAGAGTGTGATGAAAAAAGCACCTGACTGAGAATCAGGACCCATGGGCTCTAGTCCTGGCTATGTTTCTGACAAGTCATGTGGCCTTGGGTGAGTCACTTAACCTCAATCAATTCATACATAGATTCATAAACATTTACTAAACACCTACTTTGTGATAAACCTTGGCCTCCTTGGGCTCCAGTTTCCTCAGTTATAAAGGGAGAACTACGTAACCCCTAAGTCTGAAGTTCCCTTCCAAGCTATCATTTAAAGAAGCGAGTCCCTTTTGACTGAAACCAAGGCCCAGGTGGCATGTTCGAAACTCTCCAGTGGTTCAGAATAGTGAGAGGAGAGAAAGGTCTTCCAATCCCTGGTTGCACCAGGACATGGTATGGCACAGCGAGTGATGGACTTGGGGGTCAGATGACCAGGCTCTGCTCCATACTGCTGCTGCAGCTTTGGCCAAATCTCTCCTCCTGCATGGGCCTCAGCTTCCACACCTGTAAAATGAAAGAGTTAGACTAGCTGGCCTCAAAATGCCTGTTGACTGTAGGTTAAAATACATACTCCTCCGTTTGACATTTAAAGCCTTTTCATGTGCAAGTCAAGACCTCGCCCTCCTGATGTCGTTAGGACAAACAGCAACAGCAACCATACCCTTCGCAATCGGCCTTCATCCTCACTTTCAGGCTTATTTGCAAGTTGTGCCTCTTCACGTGCTCCATGCTGCAGGCAAACTGGCTCACTTGCTGTTCCCCACAGACAATGCGGCATCTCCCGACTCTGCTTTTACATGAGCTGTCTTTCATGCCCTCCCTCTTCACCTTTTCCTTTTGGAATCCCAAGCTTCCTTCAAGATTCAGCTCAAATGTAGCTTCCCAAATATTGTTGTTTAGTTGTTTTCGTGGCGACCGAATCTTTGTGACCCCGTTTCGGTTTTCTTGGCAAAGATACTAGAGTGATTTGCCATTTCCTTCTCCAGCTCATTTTACAGATGAGGAAACTGAGGCAAGCGAGGTTAAGTGACTTGTTCAAGGTCACACAGCTATTAGGTACCAGACACCAGATCTGAAATCAGGTCTTCCTGACTCCAGACCTTGAGTTCTATCCACTGTGCCACCTGACTTCCTATATATACATGGTCTGTTCTAACGGACCCCATGTGTTAGGGCTCTTGGCACCCTGATATTACCTTGTATTCATTTTATATTTATTCATCTGTGGCCACATTGTTTCCTGCTTTTTGATGACTTGAATTATTCCATTCGTGTCTGTATATTCCCAGTGCCTTGTATAGTACCTGGCATTTAGGAGACCTTTAATAAATGCTTATTGGGTTTATGTTAAATGAATGAATGAACTATTTTGGTGACTTCTTGTGTATTTCTTAAAAATTTATATTAAAAAGGAAATGTAGGAAAAGGTGAATAAAGCGTTCCTAGGAAAATCCACTGGCTGCTGAGAGTTTTGCTATTGACTACGAGATAATATGGCTCATAATCACCTCCTTGCCCACCTTCTCCTGGCTGTGGGTGACTTGAGTAACAAGAGCGTCTCATCTAAGTCGGGATCCACAGGTGTGTAAGGAGAGGAGGCCTGAATTATTCAGAGCATTCTGCTTTCTTCAGGAGCCATGCCCTTTTGTTTCGTTATGATCAGTGCCTACATCAAAAGCATTCTCTCTCTTTCCCTCCCACCCCGCCCCTTGCAGCAAGGCCAGCAGCATCTAGTCCATGTGTCAGGGCAGTGAAACAATACCAAATTTCATGCAGAACAACATGCTGCTAGCGTGCCCTGCCAGCCCAAGAAAACAGTGTGCCCATTGACAGACACAAAGAGCCACTGTCCTCTCCTCCTTTTCCATACACTGTTAAAGAGGATGACCTTCTTTAGAGATAACAAAAGCTCATTGCAGACACTGAGAGTTACAGTCATTTCACCTGTAGCATTCCAGTCCAAACCAATCCTCAGAGCACAAAACACTAGATGGGAGCTGCCTTTCACTGGCGTGATTGTCCTTCATCCTATTGCTTCTGCTGTGAAGTGATAGATGATTGAAAACTACTGGAAACAGAACGACCTTTGGTTTACCTTTAAGTGTCTCTCTTTTCCTGACCACCTGGTACCATCCATCACCGTCAGAGCAAAAGCTGGTTCCATTAATTATTTCCACGTAGTGCTTACCGTCGTTCGACGTAAGTGCCCTGTGGGAGAAACACAAGGAGGAACAGATATTAGACATAAACCCAGGAGGTGTTAAGGCAGGATGAGCTTTCTGGGATGCTGTAGCTCATCTGAAAACATGATAGGTTTAAACTGATGATTTGTGGTGTTTCTTTCAACAGCATGATTCCGTAAGTTAGAGGAGATGAATGGGATATACTATGACATTCGCTTGCTCCTCCATACACTGTTTTTTGAAATCATAAATCTGACTACTGTTACTCCCTTGATCAAGAAACATCTATGGCTCCCTATTTCCTCTAAGATAAAGAATAAATTCCTCAGTTTGTCATTTAGGGGATAAGGAGTAGATGTGTGATTTCAGTGATACAGAGAATTCCCTCGATGAGGAAATTTCTCCTACTGAAAGCAGGTTGTGACTTCCAAGTGTGGCTCCTATCTTGCAGATTATACGTGCTTGTTGGATTAGATTGGATTGAACCACTTGGACAGCTGGATAGTATATTAGTACCCAAATGTCTCAGAAGTGGAGAATGGAGAGACAGATGCGAGCAGAGAGAGAAGAGATGCAGAGAAAGAAAGAAAAGAAGAAAAAAGACAAGAGGAAGTGCTGGTGTTAGTAAGAAAGATGTTGGTCCCCTAAGCAGAGAAGTGGGGGGAAATCTTTGAGATCCTTTTCCTTCACTCTATTTTCTTCAGCACCCTCTTCCCAAAAGGGACGTCCTGAGATCTGATAAACCCATTTATACTCAGTGGTTAGGACCTACCTTTGTCACTCCTTCCACAGCAGTTTTCATATTTTAAAAGATCACAAGGATGGGGCAGTACTTAATCCCAGCATCTTCTTGGCCCAAGATTTTTCATTTGTAAAAGGGTTGTAGTGATCCATTCCGTTGTCTTAATAAAAATGTGAATGCTTTGGGAAAAGTACTAGGCCAAGAAAGACAGGTCATTAAAGTTTAAAACCACACTAAGACTTTTGGGACACCCTGTGTGGCTACCATAGCTGTACATAGCTACAACACAACACTTTAAGGTTTGTGTAGTGTTTGACATAAATTAACTCATCCAGCCTACACAAAAGACTTGTGAGGCAAGTGCTCTGGAAATTGTTATCCCCATTTTACAGAAGAGGAAATGGAAGATTAAGGAAGTTCAGTCACTTGTCTCTGGTCCAGTGAATGCTCAAGGCAGAATTCCAGTTGGCTCTCTTCTGATTCTGAGTTCAAGACCATTTTCCACTATCCCACATGAAGAGAAGTTAAGTGAGCATCTGAAGACCTCTTAGGGATTAGCTACTGCTGGCCCAAGACATTCCACTACATCTGACTGGCAGGTAGAGAGTTCAAAAAGCAGCCTGTGACTTACTGTTATTTCAGGAAAATCTAATTGAACTTTAAAGTAACTTCCCCGTTACATGGATGGATATAAACAAAAGTGCTTCATTTTAATGTGTAATATGGTAGTGGATTCCCTGACAAGTGTGGGAAAGGGAAAAAAATGGGAAAGGAGAAAATGTATTGTATTCAAGTTAGTCTGAAAGCAGAAAATCTTAGTGAGCTAA
Organism: Vombatus ursinus; assembly: GCF_900497805.2. NCBI lineage: Eukaryota > Metazoa > Chordata > Mammalia > Diprotodontia > Vombatidae > Vombatus > Vombatus ursinus. The sequence continues at coordinate 16,542,957 of NW_020954639.1, read as the reverse complement.
TATTACCTGTGTGACCTTGGGTAAGTCACTTAACCTCTCTGACCTTCAGTTTCTTCATCTGTAAAATGAAGAGATTCATCCAGATGACCTGTAAGGTCCCTTTCAGATCCAAATCTATGATCTTTTGATCCTAATCAGAAAGGTGAGGCAATATTCTTTTGTTATTGAACCTCTGCCTTTGACCCCTACATTTATGTGCCTGAAAATTGTCTCATGTGATGAGAGAATTAAAAAAATGTATTATTATCACCTTTCAACTCTTTGATGGTTGGGTGGGAGGAGGAATGGAAATGGGCGGGAAGGATGTGGAGGAATTATAAACCAGGTTTAAAAATGAGAGAAGTACAGTAACATTGAAGGGAAAAGATGCAAGAGAAACCATTTATTCTTCAGATGTGAATATTTTGCTTCAACATGGTGGTTTAATGTCAAGAATCTGCTCATTAAAAGAGTAGATATGTTAAAGTTTAAATGCGGCTCTCTCTTGAAAATTGTGGTACATTAGGTCACTTCATCTTTTCTGAACACCTGCCCTGCTGCCTCCAGGGCCGTGCTCACTGGGGAGCTCACAAAAGCCCAGGAGAGGGGGTGGGCGGAGGAAGAGACAGCTCCCTGCAGCCTGGGTTTGGAGCTCCCAGCAGCTTCTTTGTTCTGTGTGTGTGTGTGTGTGTGTGTGTGTGTGTGTAAGGGAGTTGGGGAGGGGGAGCTGCTCAGCGGCCAGTGGGAGCCCCTTTCTTTGTATCCTGATTGACAGGCATAAATTAAAAGTCACACCAGTGGGGTGATCCAATTGGCCAATGAAAGACCATCACCAGGAGCGTCCATAGGAAGATGTCATCTGGCTCTACAAGGTTAGCATTTAGAAAGCAAGCTTTTTTTCCTCTGGCTAACCCTAGTCTTAACAAGGGCAGAGGCCTTGTTGCAAACCTTGAAATGTATACCTCTGTCTTTAGCAGGCTTACTAAACAAGGAATACCCCGGTCATAAACGCGGGAAAGAAGTGGAAACCGATGCGAAGAAAAATGTCCAGGGAAGGAAGGGGTCATTTTCTTCAAATTACCCAAGGTTTCCATGACCTTTTTTTTCTCTTAAAACTCTGTTCTAAACTGAGCTTGGCACTGGCTTTGGACATTTTTTCCCTGCTAAGATTGTCATAGCAGCAAATTATGCTCCTTTTGACAATGAGGAGGCTGCACATCTGATACTGCCCTGGGCTCACACTGCACATCTCTGAGAATATCTTGCCTTGAGGTCCAGGAAAACCAAAATTGTTTGTTGAGGAGCAAAGCAGAAGAGGAAAAAGGGAACAGTTGGCAGCCACATTCTGCTGAGTCTCAAGGCAAAGCAGCATGGTATCAACTAATGAGAAAGGGGTATTCTGGGAGATGAAATGTTTCCTGTGGAGGTTACTATGGATGAATATAGGAATGAATTTGAGGCCTGTAGGAGAGGTGGTGGGGAGATAGTTGAGTTTGATAACTACCTAGCATGGTGGTTGTTAATGAGAACATTCTCAGCATTGACGATGTTCATTATCAGTCAGGGCGTTTGTTTTGTGAATGGCCTTTGCCATTCCAACATGAAGCACAGTGTCATTTACGTCAGAAACACAGATCTTGGGGCTATAAAGCAAGCTTGACACCTAACAGTGCCTCTAGTTGAGTTCATAAGTGAAGAATCATTTTAGGGCAATTATTTTGCAATTTTTAGCTGCTAATTAAAATGGCCTCTGCAAGAGGTGAAAGAAGAAATCCTTTAGTGCCAGATCCAAGCCACAGGCTACAGGTACTTGGTGACTGGTGTTTTGGGGAAGATGCAGTAAAGTCTGCATCTACCATGAGCTCAGATTGGTCTTGAGGATCAGCAAAATGCTGGTCAGTCCAAGGCAGGGTGCTTACAGGCAGTGACGTCTGAGTAAATTGTGGGTCAGATCCAGGAGGACAGATAAAAAACAGGGAAATTAATAATGATGATAACCAGGATAATGCTGTAAGGTTTGCAAAGCACTTTACATATAATATCTCATTTTATCCTTACAAAAACCCTGGGAAATAGGTGCTGTTTTTATCACTATTTTACCAATGAGGAAACTGAAGTTAAGTTGTTTACCTAGGGTCAAACAGCTAGAAAGTATTTGAGGCAGGATTCAATCTCAGAGCTATCCCAGTTCTAACACTTTATGTAGGGCTTATATTTCTTCTTTATAACCATCATTATTCTTTGTAATATTACAGCATTCACTTTTGATTTTCATTTTTGTGGGATTCTTTCCATTCATATTGTTGTAATTGGTGTGTCTTGTTTTCTTGGCTCCACTTAACGTCACTCTGCACGAGTTCATATATATATAATGTGTATTTCATGTATAGTCTTTCCATGTTTCTCTGTATCCATCACATTTGCTTTTTTACATCTTGGTAATATGCCATCATACTCAAGTGCCACAATTTATTTAGCTCTTCTCCAACTGATGAGCATCTATGGTAATTTGTTTCCAATTCTTTGCTATCATAAAAAAGTACTACTTTATCTATTTTGGTAAATATTCGGACTTAATTCTTATCAATGCCTCCTTGGCTTGGGATACAGGCCTAGTAATGTACTCTCTGGGTCAAAGGGTAAAGACATTTTAGTTACTTTATTTGCGTAATTCCAAATTGTTTTTCAAAATGATTTTACTGGTTCTTAGCTCCATCAACAATGCATCAGTGTGGCTATCTTCCCACAATGCCTTCATCATCAGCTATTACTTTCTTTTGTCATCTTTGCCTATTTGCAAGGTGTGAGACAAAATCTCAGGGCTGTTTCAATGTACATGTCTTTGATTATTAGTGATTTGGGGCATTCTTTCATATGGTTGTTAATAGTTTGCAATTTTTTTCTGAGAACTGTTTATGTCCTATCTATTATGGGATAACTTTTGGTCATATATAAAAATATATATGTATGTGTACATATGAGTATATATAAAGTATATATTGTATATTATACATATATACATATATAAAAATCTTTGTATCAAATTTCTCTGATCCATACATATGGTCCCACATAGCTACTTTTTTGGAGAAAAGTCTATAGAGTGACAAATCAATTTTTTTCCCCTAGAAAATAAGGATAAAAACAGAAATAGCTTTTGTGTACTCTGCACCTCTCAGTTGTTTGACTGTAAAGATGTGGTTTGCTGTTGAATATTGTTGGCAAAAGCCTGCCTGTCCCCTTTTCATTCCATCGTCGAGGATGTCCTTGATAAGAGTATAGGTTATTCCAAGCAATATTTTGTAAAATTAACAAAAAGGAATATAGTCATAGGAGTTAGTCATTATTGATATTTTCTTGTTTGTCTTACCTGTGATTTTTAAAGAAGTGTTTGATACCCTCTCTTTCATATAATTTGAGAGCTGATCCTTTACCACATTCAAAAGAGTGTCATCTCCTACATAAACCTCTTTTGTGTATATTTGGTCCTTCCATTTTTTATTTCTTTAGAACCATTTCTTCTTGCACAAACAGCATGATGGGGATAGACTGTGATATATAGTCTAAATATGGTGGCACCACTCTCATTGATGGATAAAATAATGTTACAGAAATATTGACAGATCTTTTCCATTTTTTTTCAGTTTGTTCTCCTCCTTCCAGTTTCATTCTTAAAAACTCTGTGGATGATATTGCTTGACTGGGTCTCTTAATAAGCTTTCTGTAAACTTGTTTTTTCCTTCCATTGTTTCTATATCATGAAGCAATGCCACTCATAATCTCCCACCATCCTCCTCCAGAATATTTTATAAATGAGTTTATGTTGCAAACCACCATTGCCCTCGGCTGCTGTATCTCTCTATCGAAAGATTATTTGCTTTTTATAACCTGGGTTATTGTGCAGGAAGTTTGGTGTTAGGGCATGTGTCCTGCCAATTCTCAAATTCAAGCCAGTCTATTCTATTCTTCACGTCTGGGCCCAGCTCATGTTCACTCTCTATAGGGAAAACCTCTTTCATCTAAACTCTCTGCAACAATGGCAGCTCTCTTTTATTGGACATAGGCTTCCTTATGTTGGGCCATGCTTGATAACGATTATCAAAGAAAGGATCCCAGAACAGGGTTATCTCTGTGGTTGGCATCTCTCAAGGAGCCTTGAGATCCCTGGAGGTATACCTTCAGATATATTTCAGCCTTACTAGTTCGGAGGAACCTGCTAGACTTTGTAGTTTGCCTACATGTCCTTTGAGATTCTGGGGTCACCTTCACGTCACAATGAAGAATCAGAATAGGACTTTTCTAGGAGAACCTAAAGTCCTACAGCTAATAAATGGCAATGTACTGATTTGAAATCAAGTTGTCTGACCCTAGTCTAGTTTTGTTGTTGAGCCATTTTTTTTTCCAGTGGTGTCTGACTTTCTTGACAGAGATACTGGAGAGTAGTTTGCCATTTCCTTCTCCAGCTCATTTTACAGATGAGGAAACTGAGGCAAACAGGGTTAAGTGACTTGCCCAGGGTCACATAGCTAGTAAGAATCTGAGGCTGGATTTGAACTCAGGTTTTCCTGACTCCATATCCACTGCACCATCCTAGCTCTCGAGATTTAGTATCGAGAGAGGAGCTTAACCTAAGCTAGGGAATTTTCCTGTGCCACAGGGATTTCTGTGGACTCAGGAACCCGCCTCAGCATAAGGCTGCTGGAGCAGTAGTACCTGGTAAGTGAGGACAACTGGCAGGAAGGGGTAGGAAAGAAAGCAGTTCCTGGCATCTGAGAGGACAACTTGTGGTGGAAATGATTTTATCTGTGCTCTGGAAATGGCATCATTCCTTTTGGGTTTAACATTTTCCACATGCAAAAAAAGGGATTTTCCCACAAATTTAAATAGCTGTCTAGGGAAGTTCCTTCTCTGGAAACTCCACAATATGAATGTGAACATGGATGAGCTGGTTAGGATGGTGGTAAAAGTGATGTGTCACTTGTCTCCTGTATCTTTGGCTAGCTTAAATGACAAAGCCGGTTCTTAGAAATCTGGAGGGTTCGACTCAGTTTCCTCCATCTCTCAAGTCCTTTCCAGCTCTAAAATTCTATAACTCTCTGTCTCTACTAGGAGGAAACATGAGTAATAACAGATAGGGTTTTCTAGCAAAACAGGCTCTTGTTCGGCAGTGCCATACATATCCTTATCCCATTTCATTCCTTCTCAAAGGACACAGGATGGCTTGGCAAACAGTTTTCTTGACTAGATCTTTCTTGGAAACAAATTGGCAAGTTCCAATGTCCTAGAGATTTCTGATTCCCAAGGTCCCTTTGAAGTGGAAGGAAATATTATATGGGAGAGGGCTGAAAGATTGTGATAGGGAGGTATTAGGGGAATAATTAATATTTATATAAAATAAATGATTGATAAAAGCACTTTACATATATTATCTCATTTGATTCTTATAACAACCTTTTTAAGGAGGTACTATCATTATCCCCATTTTACAGATAAGAGACCGAGGCTGAGAGTGGTTAAGTGACTTGCCAGGGTTACAGAGCTAGTAATTCTCAGGTCTTCCTAATTCGAAGTTCAGTGATCTCTCAACCATGCCAAATGGAGATGAAATGGGCACCAGATAAGTAGACTTGGAGTACAGAGAACTGAGTTCTAGTTCTACTTGATATGATCTGGGTGAACTCACACAAGATTATTTTGAGGAAAATATTTTAAAAACTGAAAAGTGCTATACTTTGAATATGAATTATTGTTAATAATTTGGATCTGGACTCTCGTGATGGTCTGAATGGCAACAGTCTAAGAGGTGGAGCTGTTTAGAATCTTGTGTAGATTTGTCAATGTGGAAATCATGTATTTTTGTGTCTGAAACCACTGGGCTTCTATTCCATTAATCCACCCTGTTAGAAATTGTCATAGCCGTCCCCTTCTTGAAAAGACTTGCTTTATTTCTTAGGAAGGAACTTAGTAATTTAGAGGTATAGGCAGGTCTTAGGTTGGCATGCTACACTGCTTCCACCATGGGACATTGTCTGCTGTACTACAAAGCATCATAAATAATTCAAATTAAATAGCTCTTGTGAAAGCAAATTAATAAACTGTATTTTATGGCATGGTCTCTTCAGTTTCTTCATGCTTGGTGGCTTGTTCACCCATTTGCAAGCTCCTATGATCAGCACTAGGTCTGCTCATCATTAGTACAAATTAGTGAGGTCTCCTATGAATGATGAAAGGCAAGACAAACATTCTAGAGGAAATAACCTCCTGCAAAACAAATTCTTGTGAAAAGTGCCAGATTGGCAGGGCTGGGAACTACGCCTTTATTCCCAGGCCCCAGACTTGGCTAGAGCAATCCAAAACTCCTTGCTAATTAATGAGCCTCCAGAGGGGTGCCTGGTAGAATAAATGTTGGGGATAGGAGGGGACATTGCATTTCCCAGAGAATTCTGTCATTAGTCTCTTGGTTTAGGCCCCCAAACACATACCCCCTGTGATGTGGACATATTTTCCCTCTGGCTGAGTCTCTGTTTCCTATTCATACAGCAACTCTCCACTGGTCAGTTATCTGCTTAGAATGATTCTGAGCTAATTCAATATTCAGGTGAAAGACTCTTCTGTATTCCTAGCCTATTCCTGAGGCACCATTTCTCATGATGTGCTGGACACTAATCAGAAAGAAAAGAAAAAGAGATGCTTATTAGCTTTGTAGAGCTCTCCAGGAAAAAGTTATCACATATATTTAAAAAAATTATTGATACCTTTTGTTATTTATAAATTAAAAGCTCCTCCCCTCTCTAGCCCTCATTCATTGACCCCTCCCTTGCAACAGAGCAAAGAAAGAAGACAAAACAAAATGAAAAACAGCCAAAACCAGCCAAGGAAATGACATCATCATGTGCAACTCATAGTCTACTACAGAAAAAGGAAGTATGTCTTTTGGTCAGTTTTCCAGGTCTAAGATTGCTCATTGTAATTAATGATTTTGGACACTTTTAGTATTGCTTTCATTTACATTATTGTAGTTATTGTCCTTTTGTCTCTGCTTCTTTGGCTTATAAGTCTTCCTATTTAGAATTCTTTATATTTATTATCTTATTAAAATAATATTAAATTATATTCACATACCATAACTTGTTCAGCCATTCCCCAACTGATGTATACCTACCTTATTTTTAATTTTTTTTGCTATCACAAAACTGCTGTTATTAATATTTTCATTATGCATGGGACTTTTATGCCATTGGGTTAGAACCCAGTAATGGGATCATTGGACCAAAGAATATGAAGTTTTGTGACTTTTATTCCATAATTCCAAGTTGTTTTCCAGAATGCTTGAGCTAATTTATAGTTATATCAGCAGTTTATCCATCTTCTCACAGCCACATCCATTATTGACTGTATTTTAACATTTTGAATATGTTGCATGATAGTTTGCTTTGCATCTTTTGAAAACTATTCATATCATTTGACCATTTACCTGTTGTGAAATGGCTCTTGATCTTATATGCAGTATTTGTGATAATTTCTATATATGCTGGATATCAGAATTTTACCAAGGCTATTTGAGGCAAAGGTTTTTTTTTCCCCACTCAACATTTTCTTTCTTTTTCTAGCTACATTTATTTTGCTTATGCAAAAGTTTTTGAAATTTTGTAATCAAAATTGTTTATCTTTTATGTTGCGTCTATCCCTTGTTCCATTAAGAATTCTCTCATGTTCTCCCTCCCCCAGCCATTTTTGTGAAAGGTATCCAGTTCTATTTCCTATTTTTTAAAATGATATTATCTTTTATAATTTAGTTACTTATTGGGAGCTTACTGTGGTACGTAGTATAAGGAGCTGGTCTAAATCTGTTTTCTTCCAAATTGCTTTATTGCAGTTCTAGTTAGAGAGTCCCTTACCCCAGTAGATAGTGTCCAAGGGTACATCAGATGCAATCCAAACACTTATTAAGTGCTTATTCACAAACAAGGTACTATGCTAAGTGCAGGGAATACTAAAACAGTTGGTTCCTTCAGAGAACTTAGATCGGTTCCTAGGCTATTGTGTTCAATTGTTTCTAGGTTACACATATTCCTAAAAAGCTAAAGTAATCTATCAGTGTGATCTTAGACAATGCTCTTTGAACTTCAGTTCTTTCATCTGTAAAATGAGGGGTAAAACCAGGTGATTTCCAATATCATTTCTTAAGAGTCCTAAGAGTCTGAGTATATATAGTCTTGTATAGTCACTAGAGAGTACCCAAGTCACAAAGTATCCCATTGTAGTGGTCAGATCATATCTAGACTGTCATGTTCAATGACACTCTATTTTAAAAGGGACATTAACAAATTAGAATGAGTCTGCATAAGTAAAGAGGGCAGTGAGAGGTTTGGAAACCACGTTTTAGCAGGAAGAATTGAAGGAGTTGAGTGTATTTAGCTTAGAGAAAAGGAGATTAAAGGAATACATTCTAGCTGTCCTAAAGTGTGTGAGTAGCTATCATGTAGACTAAAGCACAGATTTGTTCTGCACTGTTCCTGAATCCAATATTATGATGAAGTTATAATAAGACAGCTTTTTGTTGAACATAGAACTAAAGTTAAAAGGGACCTCAGAGGCCATCTGGCCTAACCCCCTCATTTTACAGAAGAGGAAACTGAGACCTACAGAGGATTAGTAATTTGGCCAAGGTCACACAGGTCATGAGCAAAAAATATTTTCTAGTGACTAAAGCTGTTTAAGAATGGAACAGTCTGTTTTATTAGATAATAAGCTCCCCATCTGTGGCAGCTTTCAGGTAGTCTGGAAAACCAGGGAGATAGCAAAACTGACTGCTATGTTGCTTGGAAGCTGGACTAGATGACCTCTTGGTCCTCTTCTAACTCTCAATTCTTACTCCATCGTATTGTTTAGAAATAGGAGCAAATCCAAAATGCAGATATCATAAGAAAAGCACATTTTGACTTTTAAAAGTAAAGGCAGGGCTCCAACTTACTGCAATAGACTCTTTGAACTCACTTTTGGATATGTGAATACTAATTGTCTGTACCTGTTGGTTTTACCTGACTTAACTGGCTACACCTTGTTCGTTACTTTTACTTTCTTTAGATTGGTTTTAGGAAGACTATAATTAGTCATTTTTGCTTCCAGTGCAAATATCACAAACTGAACCTGAGGTGATCAGAACAAAGAATAAAAGAGAGACACAGACAGACAGACAGACAGACAGAGACAGACAGAGAGGCAGGATACCACTTAGGGAGTTAGGGAGAAATCTCTCAGCCCACCATATGGTAGCTTCTCATTTTAACTAATTATTCTTAACTGGGTGATAATCTCTATTGTTTTTATGCAGTTGAGGGATTATACCTTCTAATCCTAAATTTAGGCCAATCTTAAATGGAGTGATGATTCTGGTTTGGGGCCTTGATGACTTTGAAATGTTTTCATATCTTAGACTCAGCATTCATGGTGTCTACTGATCTTAGTTTGTGACTGATGACAAGTGATTTTTTAATTAATTTTTTTCTTTTAAAAAGATTGATTTTTTTTTACTCTTTTACCTGCTGCCAATATCAGAGCAACACAAATCTAAGTTTGTGTAATAAAGTCCTAATCTGTACTTAATGCATGAATGGACCTTATCAAGAAGGATCCTATAAAGTACCCTGTGACGTACCTGGATTTCTTCTTTGCTTTTTTGGTCAGAAAATGTCCCTTTTTGATTTTTTTTCCACGAATAAATGTCATATTCAAGGGGGAAATTTTTATTAGATTTAGTTTTGAATTGGTGACCTTTGGAGAAGAATGTCAAATTTCTGGGGATATTTTGCTCAGGCCAGTATGAAACATCAGGCCTCGTGGACAGTACAGAAATGAGGCTCTTCTCATTGAGAGAGATCAGGTGTCTTTGAGAGTAATCCTTAGCCAGGAAAGTCCAAGTAAGAAAGTGTCTTAACCACATGCACTTCTTCACTCAAGACTATAAGTAGAAGAGACAAGTGTGGCGTGGTAGAAAGAATGGAATGAGAAGACCTGATTTTGAATACCCTCCCTGCTATTTGCACATTGTAGGGCTTTGGTCATCATTCATGATCTCTGAACCTCTGCTCCCTTGTCTATAAAAGGAGGATGGTTTTTTACATGATCTGTCTCCTAGATCTACTGTGAAGCTCAGATGAGCTAATATACTGTATGTAAAATACTTCTACCTGAAAAGTGATATGTAAATGTAATCTAGTATAAAGAAAAGTTGATGGGAAGAGTCCCCAATCAATTTAATAAATAACTATCCTCTCTATAACAGAGGTTCTTAAAGCTTTTTTGGGTCATGGATCCCTTTGGAAAGAAGGAAGGAAACAAGCATTTATTAAGTTTCACTATTATGTGCTAGGCATTGTGCTTTGTACTTTATGATTATTATCCCATGTGATCCTTGTAGCAACCCTGGGAAATAGGTGCTATCGTTGTCCCCATTTTACATTAAGGAAACTGAGACAGAGGTTAAGTGACTTGCCCAAGGTCACACAGTTACTGTCTAAGGCCGGGTTTGAACTCAGGGCTTCCTGACTTCAGGCCCAATGTTCCGTCCACTTCAACACCTAGTTGCCACTGTCACAGACTGCTCTTTTGAAGCCTTTGGTTCCATTCTCAGAGTGATGTTTTTAACCTAATTAAATTGCAAAAGAGACCAATTATATTGAAATATAGTTACCAAAATATTAAAAACAAAACAAAAACTCATGGACCCCAGGTTAAAAATTCCTGCCCTATAAAATATAGGACATCCCCATTGGCATCTTGTTAAGAAGACAAAGATAGCTCCCATTTCTTTAATAATGATTGGGCCTAAATCCAAGATCACTGGTTGACTGGAAGTCTTGGAGGGATGGACTTTTGTGGGAGGAGCCATCTAATGGTCTATAAAAGTGAGCTGACAGATCTGCTCAGCCATTTTTTTTTTTTTTTTTGCCTTTTCCCTATTCAGATGACAGACCAGCTTGCAGGTAAAGCAGACTTGGATTCAAGTTGGGTGGTGGTTAGGAGGACAGTAAGTTTATATAAGTGCATATTCTCATGTCCCCAGGAACCAGTAATAATAGTAATAGTAGTAGTAGTAGTAGTAGTAGTAGTAGTAGTAGTAGTAGTAGTAGTAGTAGTAGTAGTAGTAATAGTAGTAGTAGTAGTAATTATTATTATCTAAGTTCACACATGTAGCAAGAAGCAGAGTAAAGATTTAAATCAGCTCCTCTGACCCCAGATACAAAAGTTCTTCTATGTGCTTTCTCTTAAAACAAAAACATTTTTCTAGGGAGTTTGGGGCTGTAATTTGGGGGGGAACAGAAATAACTTGCCACTGCTGACTAGACCAATTAAGCTTCCGTTCTGCTCCCATCTATATGCGCATGCCTACATGAGTTTCTAATTTTCCTCTCAACTCTTGACGGCAGATCACCTATCTATTTGCATTCCATGCCACCACTTCTTGTGTGCAATATTTCAAAAATGATATTTTACCATTGAAAGTTTTAATTAATTAATATGCAAACAGCAATACACGCAGTCATCCAATTCAGTTCTTTTAGATGTGAAGGATCATTAAGGTTCATCAAGGTATCAAAGGGGTAATCTGAAGGACATTAGCACCAGGGTTTTCCACATAGCAAACAGGAACCCAAGAGAATGACTCTACCTTCTTGAATCTGCTCTTCAACTTATTTTTCATTGGGTTGGGGAGGGGAAAACCTTGGCCAAATCCTCATTTCCTGGATAGCTTCTGTTTCCTTTTACCTTTAAATGATAAGTTATTTCAGGCTCTTCAGAGAACTAATGTTTACCTCCATTTTGTGCACGTGAGAGAAAAATATCATTCTCATTCTCATTCTTACTTCTACTTGTATCTTTCAATAACTTTCCATATTCATATAGAACACAGCTTCCTGTCACCGCAGGTCCCAACTTCCCAGAACCCATCTATACTATTTGACTGCTCATATGACTTTGTTAAGATGGGAGTCACCAATTCTATTCTTTCTGATGTGATGGGGAACCACCAGGCCTAATCATCTCTGTATCATCAAAAGTTGGTCCTTACCCTGATCCAGCCCTGGAGGTATTGGTCCTATGCATTTATTCCAGTAAACAAGTTATCCCTATCTGGTTGTAGGTTGGGATAATTCTGGAAGCAATCTGAGGTTTCAGGTCATGTCCAGAGTGGGCTCAAGGTTCAGTTTTGTCTTGGGAACTCAGGCCACTCTACAACAGACCTAAGCACTGCAACAGGGCAGAAGTACCCAGCCTTCCTAAGGTCAATTAGACAGACCTGTTAACCTGAGCAAAACCAGAGTTCACAGTAAGCATCTCTACTACTGAAGAAAAGGCAGTTATCTCTGTCTCACTCTTCCATTCCTATCTGTGCATCGCTGTTTTATTTCTTTATTAAATATGCCTTTGCTGTCACAGAGGATTTTGTGCAGACATGATGAACTAGAAGGAACCATCTTTACTTGCACGGAATTTTATTTGGTTTGGGTTCACCAACAGGTGTCCAATGGAAAGAATAATGAAATAAAAAGTAATGTTTGTTGCATTCTGCTCTTATCACTTACCAAGTTGCGTCTGAGTATCAACCAATAGAATTTCTGGGTTTGACCTCATAATTAAATTACTTTGCAGCTAATCTAATCACTTATCAGTCTTGATGTACTACATTGTCTCAGAGGAAGAGGGGGAGGAGTAGAAAGAGAAGAAGCTAAAATAAATACATAGCATTTGAAAAGCATAAACAAATTTGTTAAGCAATTGTTGGGAAGTTTATAATGAAAAAAAAACATAAATGCAACCTTAATATGAGACAACAGCATGAAACGTGCTAAGAAAACTCACCCAATATTAGGCTGTATAAACAGAAATAGACTGCTAGATATGAAATCAAAGGACTCGAGTTCAAATCCTGACTCTACTACTTACTACCTCTGTATTCTTGGACAAATCACTTCCTCTCTATGGCCCTGAGGCGCATAGTCACTTTTGCCTGGCACAGAGTAAATGATTAATTAATGCATATGGACTGAATGAATGACTGAATGAGCATGACCCCAGAATCTCACCTGAAAGAGAGTGGATATTTCTTAGCATCAGCCTTGGAGGTTGCCTCAAGAGAAACTCCAAATTTAAGGGTTTGAAAAAGTGACCTAGAGCAACGGTTCTTGACCTGGGGACCAAGGACCCATCCATGGTTAGACTTTGAGGGGGTTGTCCTTGAACTTGGATGGGAAAACAGGGTATTTTTTTCACTAACTATAGATTTCTTTTATAATGCTATGTATTTTATTTTTGCTTTAAAAACAGTATTCTGAGAAGGGATTCACAGGCTTCACCAGACTGCCAAATGGGTCTATGACATATAAAAAGCTTAAGAACTCCTATTCCAGAGCGAGAAAAAGTGAGTTCCTGAACAACATACTGCTTGGAGAATAAAGAGGGTTGCTCATATGCTTCTGGCAGCAGCAGAGTGGTAAAGGCCTTGAACTAATTCAATGGGGGAACACTCACTCCATACTTTACTCCCCACTATTACATGAGGAATTTGGATAAGGCAAGTCTGTTGGGAAAAGGGTTGCCTAACAGCCCGAAACTGCATTTGTCTTTTCAATAAATCAATTGACAAGCATTTATTAAAGTGCTTTTTAGTATGAAAAGCATTATGCCTTTTGGTGTGAGGTGGGGTGAGTTGAATCTGGCTATGAATCTGGAAAAGAACCATGGAGGATCCATGGGAGAGTCAGGGATTCATTGGCATGTCAAAGTGTTCCCCCTTGGCCGTTCTGAGTAGTGCTCCTTGTGGGTTCTGTGTCTATTTATGGGTTCCTCTGAGGCTTTGGCTATGGTGACCCATGAAGGGATTGCAGAGGGAAGATCTACATGAACAAGATTACAGAACCATGGAAGTATGGTCTCTGAATAGAAAGTGTTGTATTGGTGGGGGTCTTTCGGTGTGATGTGAATAACTGATTACCCAAAAGACCTCACACCACACTTGGGAAACCTAGCAAAAGGTTCCAGAGTCAGTTTCCAGAGGATTTCAGGGAATTCTTTTTGATCACATGAAATCAGTCACTAGATTGTGTTTTACAGATGAAGTAGTGCAGGCATGGAGAGGAGGGTAATGCTCCGTTTCACTTTGACAATTCCATTTATTCCTACGGTGTAGCATTTTAATGGGTCTACATTGTCACTGAGACCAATATTAACTGGGTCTGAGGGATTTCTGTAGCAGCACAAGATGGGATTGGGGGAAACTCTGGGAAATGCTTCCATGTGCTGACTTGTCTGTTAGGGGCCAGAATGCTTCTCCAGCTTGGAGCTATTTCAGAACAGAGCTGTTTTCTCCACTTCTTGGGAACAAACCAAACAGAACATGCTAGTGAATACAGAAAGTTCTTTTCAGTATGTGTTGTGTGCCAGGATCAGCCTCCTACCTATTTTTAATTACGGGTGATATTTTAGAAGTGGATCTTCATGTTTACAGCATGAAGTATTTACCAGGGGGCTAGATTTTCCAACAGCCTTCCTTCCTCCCCTCATATCTCACCCTGGCCATCTTTCTCAGAAGGTTTTAGGGAGAATCCTGCCCCAGGCTTTCAGTGAAATATTTGGCATATCATTTGTATATTGGCACCTATCATTCGTAGAAATCCAAAGACTCTGAAAACATTAGTAAAATAAGTTACTTAGTACCTCTCTTAATGAAAAATGGATTACGGTTATTAGAAGGTCAACATTTTCCCAGCAGTCTCTAGAATCAAAGATTAATCATCAGTAAGTATATTTCTCATCTGCACTTGAGGAAAGGTTTTGGGTACTACTTTGCCAGACCAGTTTCTGGCCACTTGGTTATTTCTATCCCTGGTCCTAGATCACATGACTGACTCTTCCCTTTTAATTTGAAGAATTTAGATTTTCATGTCCTCAACTGTAACTTAGTTCAACTAAGTTGACCCTCTATTAGATAATCAAGTTGGAATATTGCTTTCTAGTTCCTATCTCACAAAGAAGGAAGTGCAGTCCATGTGGCCTGGGATGGAAGTAGGGTTGACTTCTAATGAAACCTCAGAACCTCAGGTGGTTTCCAAATGACTGCTGAGCTTCTGGAGGTCATGGAGAGATGCCAGAGTGCTGAGAATTGTTGACATAATTTATCATTTTGTTGAGTATATTTGGAGGGGACTGTTATCATTTTGAGGTGTGCAGAGCACTATGCTCACAACAATCCTGTGAAGTAGGGAGTCCAGGTGCCATCATCCCCATTTTGAGAAGATGAAGTTTTGGATGATTATGTAATTTGTCCAGGTCCACACTGCTAGTGTATGTCCAAGGTAATATTCGAACCCGGGTCTCCTAATGTTAAGTCTGCTCTGCTTTCCATTTTATCATGATGCTCGTCCATTAATCTGTATAAGTGAGTATATGCTGTTTATTCCCATAATTTGCAATAAAAAGTTAGTTTGCACCATTGGTGTCTATTCTGTCCCTGGAAACCTTAGAAAATGAAGTTTCACTATCACAGTCACAATGACTCAGGTCAGTTTCTTCATCATCTTATAGGAAGCAAAAGCTTATGGTTGCCAGGACATATGCCAAGATAGGCTTTAGGTTCCTGATTATGTGATGAGAGAGAATACCTTATAGCTTTGTTTTTTAAAAATACCATTCTGTTCAAAAAATTTTAATGTGAGAAAAAAGGCACAATCTTTTTTTTGAAAGGATCTAGGTTTGCTAGTGAGTGATTATTAATATTTGTTAAGCAAAATAATTTTTAAATCACCTCTGGGTTGTAAAGATCAGCTGAGAGTGAACAATAGCAAATGAGTTAAAGAACTTGACTGCCAAGAGAGCTCTTTTCTGATTGGAAAAACAAAAAAGACAGTTATTGCCCAGGCATGGTCAAGCATGCTTGCAATCCCTGCTACTGAGGAAGCTAAGGCTGGTGGTTTACTTGAGCATTGGAGTTCTGAATTCTAGAAGGGCTAAAGTCCATTTGGTGTCACCACTAAATCTAGCACCAATATGATGAGTCTTCAGGAGCATGGAGGCCACCAGGCTATCTAAAGAGAGGTGAACCTGTCCAGGTCTAAAATGGAGCAGATCAAAGCTCCTGTGTTGATTCAGGCTGTGAATGGTGTGCTACACTTTCAGCATAAGTGAGATAGAGACCTAGCCTCAAAATAAGAAAAAGAGTTATGGAAGAATGCATTGCATATATTAATGGTCTTTGGACTCTTCCCCGTACCTTCATGGGAGGCAACACATAGGGCTGGAAACAAAGAAGTGTCATGTGCTGGAGAAATAGTTTCCTTTTGGTGAAGAAGATACAACTATTTTTAAGTATTTGGGATTATGAACCAAATATGAGGTCCTTTTGCTAGGGCAGTTAGAATTAGGATAGAAGGATAGAATTAGAAGGATAATTAATTTTAACAATAAGAAAAAAACGTTGTAAGGTCTCTTAATGCAAAAGTAGCAGCAGAGAGGGTGAACTCTAAGCCAGAGCTGAGTCCTGGAAGGCTTTAGACTCTAAGAAAAGGTGTAATGGTCAGTGAATATTTTTTAAAAAATTCATTCTTGGTAAGAAAAACTGGAGTTAAATGCCATTAATAGTAGAAGTTTCAGAAGTACTTATGATTTCATATTTCTTTAAATCTTCCTCTAAATTTTATCTTCTCCTGAAGTAGGTAAAATAAAATGTCTCATTAAATATTTGGATATTTAATAGGAAAATAATAGGTGGCTAGAGCTCAGGCACTTTGCTATCATCCATGCCTAGAGAAAGCTTAGATGGTCAGCTCATACAAATATACCTCAAGATCCAACTGTTCACCTGGTGGCAGGTACCTAAATTGCAGGAATAGTACCCAAGAGGAAAGAGGCCTTTATAGACTTGGCTTTGCAAATCCTAATGTTAAAGTGATGACAAATGTCAGCACCATCGTGTGTAGAGGTGTCAGTAGCAGAACACTGGGATGGATGTTTGGTAATGATCTCCTAACACCAGTGTTCTCCTAGAACTTCTGGTCACACGTGGGAACCTGGAAGCCATCACCTAACACAATCCAGCAACACTGGTCCCCTTGTTCCTCTCACAAGGCACTCTTTTATGCCTGGAATTTTCCCTGGCTTCCTTCAAGTCATAGCAAAAATCCCTCCTTTCACAAGAAGCCTTTCCTAATTCCTCAATGAGATTATTTCCAATCTATTCTGTCTGATATGTATATGGTTGTTTGCTTGTTGTCTCTCCTATTGGACTGTGAGCACCTCCAGAGTAGGGGCTCCTTTTGCCTTCCTTTGTAAGTCGAGTGCTGAGCACCGTGCCTGGCATGCAGTAGGCACTTAATAAATACATATTGACTGACAGACACAAGGTAACATATACACCACCAGGGTTTTGTGAACTTGTTTTTTAAAAATACTTTTATAACTATTTCAGTACAATTAGTTTCTGTTGTAACCTTAGGTATTTTATTTTATGCATTTAAAAACACTCTGAGAACGGGTCTGTACACAAGCTTTACTAGATTGTTGAAGGGGTCCATGACACAAGAAATGTTAAGACACCCTCATAGACTTCTAAGGAGTCAAATTGCTAAGCGAACTGTTGTCATCTCTGCTTTGACTGAAAATAGGACATAACGCAGATGCATAGGATGATAGGGGTTTTTTTTAAATTGTTAGAGGTTATCACTTTAAGAGAAAGGCTAGTGTATGTCATCTATCCCAAGAGACACCTTCCCAGGTCTGGGCCAAAAAATTGTGAATGGAGATTCCATATGGAAACTGGGGGTTATAATCCCAAAGCCACACCCCTGGGTAGCTCAGAGGTAACACACACATCAAAGCAAAACTCTATTTGCTTGTTTTTGTTGGCCATAAGAAGAATGTTAGGGAGCCCAGGACATTCCCAGAGAAATGTAAGGAACTGACTTGGGATGATGTTCAAAAATTCCTTTCTCAGTTAATTCCACAGCAGATAAACTGGCTCTCGCACAAGTGTTCACAGCTGCGTGTAGGATGTTGCAGAGTACATAATGGCCACTGTGTTTGCTAGAGTACAAACAGTCCCACAGAGGCATGTACCTCCTAACTCAGAGCAGTGCCTGAGAAACAATGCAAGAGCAGATACACAAACAACACCTCAATACAACGCTTTTGTTTCCTGGAATAATATTTGGTTCAAGGAGGCCCAGTCAGATAGCTCAGCCTCATCAAAAGGCACTCCTTTGGAGGCCTCAACGTTCATCAATCATGAAAAGTTCTGGCACAAGAGTGGTGGTAAGCTTTTGGTTTTTCTATTCCACAAGGTATAATTACAAGCACCCTCTTTTTTTCTGCTCAGATTAAACACTGGGTTAAAAATAACTACGGTGGAGTCAGGAGGTATTAGAACAGTAAGTCTTTCTGACACAAATGCCCATGATTCACCATCACTGATAAAAATACAGACAACCCATGGCCAGGACTTCCCAGAAGCTGTCTGCCAAACATCTCTCACCTGAGCTCACCTTGCTTCCCCTGCCTGGGCTTCAGATCTCAGGTGACTGTCAACGGATTTCCGGTCAGCTCCTTAGCCTTCACACCTTTCAACAGAAACCCTGATTCCCCTTCTCCCGAGCTTTGCCTCATATTTCCTCCCACCCTCCCACTTTCCTATACCTCTTTTCTTTCAGAATAGCACATAGATCCTATGCAGATACATTTACATCATCACCTGCCTCTGCTGCCAGATTACCCACATAGGTTCTTCCCTCCACCCTTCAGGCCTCCAGCTGCTTGGGTAGCCTGCGCTGTTCCCAAGGCCAAGCCAAACAATTCTCTTCAAACTGTTGCCAGGCCCAAGGCCGTAAGTCACATCTGACAGAGCCTGTTCAAGCCCAGCCAATGAACCCCACCAATGAACCCCTTCCCTGGGCCACACTCCTAGGCAGTCTCTCTTGATCATCTGTTATGAAAATGGCGCAGACATTCATCCCACAAGAGAGGCACAATTTGAGGGTGTGTTGAATGAATCAGCTTGGTTTCCAGGGGATGGAGAGGCAGCTGGAAGAGGAAAGGCCTTGGAGGGACTCTACCATGGGACCATAGCATTCTTTCATTTCCAGGCTTGGACTGAGACTGCTCAGAAGCCTTAGATGGTCAACAAGCGCAAGGATGTGGGAGCTTCTTAACAGCCATGAGTGAAACTCTCCCATCTTTAGCCCCATTCACATAGCCCCCTCCCCATTACTCCTGACCCTGCAGGCTTTTTACTTTGGCCTGACAGTAAGATTCCAATCCTTATCAAATACCTGTTCTAATCCAATAAGCATTTACTAAATGTTTATGTGCTAGACAATTTTGAAAAGTCAAAAATGAAAAACAGTCCCTAACATACTAATGTGCCATTGTTAGAGTTTTGAACTGGTTCAATCATTATGGAAAATAATTTGGAATTACAGGATACCCCTAAAGTCACCAAACGCTGCATACCCTTTGACCCAGCAAGGCAACCAGTAGAGATATACTATAAAACAGAGGTTCCTAACCTTTTAAAAATTTTTTTGCTTGGACCTTTTTGGAAGCAGTCTCGTGAAGCCTATAGGCCCCTTCTCAGAATAATGCTTTTAAATACATAAAATAAAATACATAGGATTACAAAGGAAACCAGTTATACTGAAATACAGTCATTAAAATATTTTTCAAAAAACAAGGTTAGGAACCCAAGATTAAGAACCTCTGCCCTAAAGAGATAAAAGAAAGAGGGAAAGGATGCAGCTGTACAAAAATATTAATAGTAGCACTTTTTGTTGTAACAAAGAATTGGAAACTAAAAAGGAGGTGCCTATCAATTGGAGAAAGACTAAATGAATGAAAATAATGGAATATTATTGTGCTATGACAAATGATGAAAGGGTTGAGGTCAGAGAAACCTGGGAAGATTTGCATGATTTGATAGAGACTGAAGTGAGCAGAACCAGGAGAATGATATGTACAGTGACAACATTGTTTCTGATTTACAGACCTGTCCAGATTCTAAAGTCAGCATTCTCACTACGATGCTACTGAACGATTACTCCCCAGGTGATCTGTATTTGATCATCTACCCACCCTGCTAGGGAGCCAGGTAGTAGAGCTCTGGACCTGGAGTCAAAAAGACTTATTGTTCAGATCTGGTCTCAGATATTAACTTAGCTATATAACCCTAGGCAAGTCACTTATTCTCTGCCTCAGTTTTCCCATTTGTAAAATAGGGATACAAATGGCATCTATTAAATGAGAAAATCTTCGTAGAGTGCTTTGCCAGCCTTAAAGTCCTATACAAAGGCTGGCTGTTATTATTTTGGGGGAGCTTGGTATGACTCTTTATATTTTATAGAGGAAGAAAATTAGGCTGAGTAAGAACTAGTGAATCCATAGTACTACCCTAGATATTGACAGGATCAAGATTACAGCTGGGAGTAGTTCATCTAGGGGGCTTTCTGGGGCTTAGCTCTCCTTCCCTCTATCCAGAAGGAGGTGGGGATGGCATCTATTGGTTTTGGCTTCCTGAAGTTAAAGCTCAGAGTGATCATGAGATTTTACTCTCTGCCTGTCACTTTTTTTTTGTGACCAAAAGGCTTTTGTAAAAGAGTATTTCATATGACCTTGTGAAACTGAGCTGCCTACGCATAAGGAGGAATGTTTGGTGCTAAAAAGATATACAGCTATTCTAACTCTCCAATTAAAAGTTGGAACTTCTTTCAAAAGCCCTCACTGGTCATCGGTTCCAAGATGGAGTGCCAAAAACTGGGTGTTCTTCTTCTCTCTTTTTTTTTCCTTTTAAAGGTCATCTGTTGAACAGTACAGAAGGCCAGAGAGAAACACAGACTACCAGGGCAGTTTTGAAAGCTCTAAGTTGAATTAATGATACAATTGAAGAGCCAACTATCCATAAGAGAGATCTACAGTTTCGTGGTTAATCCCCTTTTTCTATTTACTTTGTAATAACAATCACAGCATTTATACAGCACTTTAAAGTTTGCTTTATGATAACAATCTTTGTAATAATTTCTAATAAACTTTGTAATAATAATCATAGCATTTACATAGTACTTTAAAGTTTGCAAAACACTTTACAAATATTATCTCATCTGATCTTCACAACAACCCTGTGAAGTAGGTGTTATTATTACTCCCATTTTGTAAATGAGGAAACTGAGGCAGGGTAAGTGACTTGCCTAGGCTCACATAGCAAGTAAGTATTTGAGACAGGAATTGTACTCCAGTCTTTCTGGCTCCAAGCCCAGCATTCTATTCGCTGTGCCAACTAACTACCAAATACCCATGTTATTTAGTGTTTGTTAAGTTCAGAATAAAAATAAATTTTAAAAAATAACTATAAAAATAAGGTTGCCTGTTCAAATTAGAACATCTCCATAATTCTTTTTAACTGGAACACCTATTCAGGCTTTTTTTCAAAGCTGAGATTTCTTCCTTTATCAGTCCGTCAACAGTCAATCAACAAATATTTATTGAGCACATGCTACATGCCAGGCACTGAGCTATTTGAGTTATATGTTTTTCCTCAATAGTTGAAGGCAGGGATTTTTGTCTTCATATTTCTATAACCTAGGTTCCTAGATGCTTAATCAAAGTTTACTGAATTGAATTAGAATGAAACCAAGGTTTAGGAAAAAAAATATGTGTTTGTGGAAATATTTGACAATTGTTTAATCTGTGAGGAACGTTGGGAATTAAAAAGGAATCCTGGCAGAATACTCTAAAATGGATGGCAAATTAAGAGGGCATTACTATCTATTAGTGAAAATTATGCTAATTTTAAATAGTTTGTCTTTTGAAAATGAAATTTCATGGTTTTTCCTTTTTCTATCCATGAAACATAGATGATCTCCCCTTCCCCCAACCCCCACCTCACCTCCCAATCCCCACCTTTCTATATTTTTCAGTGCTCACACACAGAGTTAGGATGAGTGAAGATGAGAGCCGAGGCTTCCTGACTCCTTGTCAGTTTATTTCATCAAACATATCCTGAGGGTCATGGGACAGAGTCTTGGAATCATTTTGCTGTTTTTGAAATGCAGCACCTGACTAGGAATATCATCTTAGACCAGATTTTTACTGAGAAACCGACATCCTTGCCACCAGGGATAGTACCAAGTGCTTCTCAGCACAGTCTGCCTAGGAAATGTAAACAGAAAACACATTGCATCCTAGGCTACCGTCTACACTAGGGAAGAGACATAGAGACACATCTACCTACATAAGGGAAAATCTCCAGAAATAAATCCTACAGAAGCTGTAGCTTTCCTAATCCTAGCCTTCTGGATCCTAGCAAGACTCCTGCCTGGGGCTTGTGAACAGTATGTGTTCAGTCATTTCAGTCATGACCGACTCTTCACGGCCCCATTGGGAGTTTTCTTGGCAGAGATGCTGGAGTGGTTTGCCGTATATTTCTCTAACTCATTTTACAGGTGAGGAAATTGAGGTAAACAGGGTTAAGTGACTTGCCAGGGTCATAGAGCTAGTAATTGTCTGGGGTGGGATTCGAACTCAGGTCTACCTGACTCCAGGCCTGTGCTCTATCTACCACGCCACCTAGCTGCCCTGTGAACAGCAAGAGCCACCTAAAAGTAGCAAGATTGTGGTCTGCCCAATTATTCACCAGTAGTTGATAGATGCACTTTTTCCTTAAATAAATATCCCAGCTACTTCTTCTATTTGTTGTAGAGTTAATTTAACAGAAGCAGGAGTAAGGACCGGTACTCACAACAACAGAGGCATTTGTGTTAGCAAGGATGTTTCTCATCTGGTTTCACAGCTTTTCCTTATTTCTTTCTCTTGATTAATTTGGTTAGTTAACTGTCAGTTAATGAATCAAGACAACACACACACATACACACACATTTGGGAGCTGTCCTAGTTTAATCTTAGAAATCCCAGCAATTATTTGTGGAATTTTGCAACTACAACAACAAAAAAAAAATCAAAGGAATAGCCATAGGACCAGCTGCCTCTGTGCTCTCCTCCCTTCATTCAGTGTGGCCAAATTAATCTTACTAAAGGACACATCATGCCACATTACTCTTCTGCTCAAAAAGTTTAATCAGTTCGTCATAGTCTGCTAAATAAAATCCAAATGCTTTGATCTGGAATTCAAGGCACACCATAGTCTGAGATATCTCCATAGGCTTGTTCAAATTCAAGGAAGGAAGGAAGGAGGGAGGGAAGAGGGAGTAAAGGAAGCAAGTGAGGAAGAGGTGAGGAAAGGAAGGAAGGACAGAGGGACACAAGGAAAGAAATAAATGCTTATTAATTACTTGCTATGTGCCAGGCACTGTGTGATGCCCTGAAAATACAAATATGAGCAAAAAGAAAAACAGTCCTTGATCTCCAGGAGTTTTTCGATGTTATTCAGTCATATCAGTTGTGTTTGACTCTTCGTAACACCATTTGGGGTTTTCTTGGCAAAGATGCTGGAGCAGTTTGTCATTTCCAACTCCAGCTTATTTTACAGATGAGGAAACTAAGGCAAACGGGGTTAAGTGACTTGACCTTGGTCAAGCAGCTAGGAGGTATCTGAGGCTGGATTTGAACTCACGAAGATAGGTCTTCCGGACTCCAGGCAGGGCACTCTATCCGCTGTGCCACCTAACTGCCTCCTCCTATACTTATTTTCAATTATGTTGTATTATTGTCACTTATATAGGAGTGTTATCTCAACAAGATTTGATTGAGATTACAAATCACGTCTTGTTTATCTTTGAATACCCCCAGAACCTGGCTTGGTGCCTTGTACCTAAGGCTGTAATAACGATAACAATAATTAGTAATAACTAACATTTATATAACATTTTAAGATTTGCAAAGTGTTTTGCATATATTATCTCATTATATAATAAGTGTATTGTAACAATAATTGTAGTATTATAAATGTTGAAGGTATTGCATTTACGGTTTGGAGAATGTATAAAGACTGGCCTCTCAAATAAACCAGTTCCTGTCCTTTGGTGGAACCATGGAAGTCCAACATCAGACTCAAAGTGATTGCAGAACTAGCTTATCCAACTGCATAAGGCCACTTCTTCAATTGATTTGGCTGCTTCCTTCCTTGAAAGTGGTTTTTATTTCTTTCTTGCCTTACAAGTCAATGTCATGAGCTTCAATGTACAAGAAAATCATTCACTAACTTAATGGATGATAATCGAGTGATGAGATATTCTGAACTTAGCTAGGTTATTCCTTTGACAAAATGCACATGGTCTGTTTCCAGTTAATTTTTAAAAGTGTTTCAAATGTCATAGGAGTTAGATGAGGGCAAGCCTATAATTTCCAATGACAATCATATGCCCATCCCACCAGGAACTATATTTTTCATGAGGATCTAG
The DNA here is from genome assembly GCF_900497805.2 of Vombatus ursinus. Taxonomy (NCBI): domain Eukaryota; kingdom Metazoa; phylum Chordata; class Mammalia; order Diprotodontia; family Vombatidae; genus Vombatus; species Vombatus ursinus. The sequence continues at coordinate 16,518,583 of NW_020954639.1, read as the reverse complement.
ATTGTAAAAACTAGGTCTACTACTAGTCTGATTTCTATTCTATTCACACTACTAGTCTGATTCTAGTACCTTCAGAGGGACAAGAAGGTTAAGATTCAGAGATAAAGGCCATATTCATCAGGACTTATGCAACATGCACAGAGACTGGAATATTTATTTATTTTTTACAATTGTGGACTAGATGGGCACACACATGCCAGGTGCATGTGACATATATGAATTGAGAATTGACTTTTCAAAAGCTTAATTTCACTAGGTCATGATTGGAGAATGGAGATAAGATCAGGGACAGGGGCTAGCCCAGACTTGGAGAATGTAAGTCCTACCCCACTAACCTTTCCTGGGTCCTTTAATAGGACCCCATGAAGAAATTACAGTGAGGATAGAAAAGTGTTACGTTGGGTAGGGGATTCCATTTGATGAACGATCATTATGAAAGTATCCCATTATGATTTTGGGCAGCTGGGTCATGACAAAGTTCTGGAGCTGGTATAAAATAGGTTCCACTAGTCCTTCAAGATGGCAGCAGATGTATGAATGAATACATGATTAAAAATACTTTTATTATGATTTGTACTGAGTGTTGGATATATAAATAGCAAGACAGTACAAGATAATACAAAAGATGGTCTCTGATTTTGAGCAGTTCACATTTGAATGGAGGAGGTGACACATGTAGGTTTTGGAAAGGCACCATGGTCCTTAAGGTGCAGAAATAAAGCCTATGCATCTTTTTTAATGTCATTTTCACAGATAATCATATCTGTTTTTGATGTTGGACCATTTGACCATGCCACAGACTTTGGTGACAAGAATTTTATTTTCTAGGTCTTCAGTAGCAATGGTTATTGAGAAGGCAGGGGCTGTTATACCTGCAAAAGCAGTTACCAAATCATGTCTCTAGGATGATGGCTGCAATTGGTGGTGGTGGTGGCAAGGAAAATGGGCCCCTTCTACACAGTGATCTCTCCCCTCAGCTATGTCCACAGAGCCTGGGATGAAAGCAGAACTGGTGTCTTGGAGGCACTGCTATTCCCAAGGCTCTTGAGTTCAGTGTCCTGGGGCTGTCTCCACCAAGATCTGAGGGGAGATGATGGTTGAGATAATGGTGGTAGCTTGACTTGCTTGGCACATAATTCATACTGTTTCTCCCTCAGGGTGCCTTACTGTTTTAGCCAGGCTAGCTTGCCTGCCCTGTGGTGGCAGCTGGTGGAAATGGCTGGCTCGTTTTCTACAGTAGAATATATAACGCATAAGAAATGTGAGACCTCTGTGTGGTCTGTGCAAAGGAAAATGCTACGCACTTAGATTGTTTTCCTGGAGAGCATGAGCAAAAGCCAGCCTTTGGTTCTGGTGTGCAAAGTTATGCTATCTTTGAAAGGGAATTGAAACAATATAAGCAACATTTTAGTGATGACAGACCATTTCACCCAGTCAGTCAGTGTTCACAGGCTGACCCAAACAGGAACCAAATAGTTTCCACAGTAACTAAAGTGTTCTGGGGGATGTATTTCTCTCTAAATGACTTTGCTGGTGGAATCCATTGTAATCAAGCAGTAGCAGGAAGAAGGAAGAAGCTTAAAACTAAAACAAATTAAGAGCTGACACTGAGAGAGGACCTTAAGGTTCACAAAGTCCTTTGTGCACACTCTTTCTTTGAAATAATTACAGCTGGTATTCTTTTCCTTTTTTTTCTTTCAGATAAGGAAACTGAGGCTCAGAAAATGTGATTTCTCATAGACAAACAGCTAATACCAGGCATTCCAAAAGTCTTAGTGTGGTTTTGAACCGAGGTTTCTGGTAAGAAATGAGTGTCTATACCTGAGTTAACATTAAAGGCTACTGTTTCATATTGGAGTGGAAGTTCAAATCACATAGGGTACACTTACAGATTTTTTTTTGGGAGAGAGCTTGATTTGGATCTCTTATTTTCTCAGCACATGGAACTGCTGGCATGGAAACTGCCTCTGTCAATGCAGATTACCAATTTAAAACAATAACTAGCATTTATATAGTGCTTGCAAGGTTTGCAAAGAGCTTTATAAACATCATACCATTTGATCCTCACAACAAGCCTTGGGGGAAGGTGCTAGTATGATTCCCATTTCACAGGGGGAGTAAAATTCCCATTTTATATGAGGAAACTAAGGCAGAAAGAGGTTAAATGCTTTGCCTGGGCCACACAACCAAAAAGTGTTTGAGGCAAAAATTGAGCTCTGGTTTCCCTGACTCCTGGCTGTGCTGTGCTACTTAACTGCTTTATCTGTAAATTGTCTGAGAGAGATGCGTGAGGCACCGTGACATTAAATAATTTACCCATAGTGGCACAGATTATGCATGTATGTATGCATGTGTATATGTATATATGTACATACACACATATGTGTATGTATTTGTATGTCAGAGGCAGGACCACAACCCAGGTCCTCCTAGGTTCTGTACTCGTTTCTATCCCTTATACTATGCTTCCTCTTACCCAGATAATATTTCTCCCACCCATGAACACAACTCTGCAAGCAAATAATACTGACTGGCTCATGAATAGCAGGAGCTTATACCCTTTAGACACAGCCTTTGAGTTTTCTGATACCAAGACAAAGCTTCACAGAAAAGTCATAGTGGAGGAATAAAGGGTAAAGATATCTTTATTTTTGACACTCTAATATTATTTTATTTTTTCCAATTACATACAAAGACAAATTTTAACATTCATTTAAAAAAATTTTGAGTTGTGAATTTTCTCCCTCCCTTCCCTCCCCCCTCCCTAAGCCAGTAAGCAGTTTGATATAGGTCATACACACACACACACACACACACACACACACACACACACACACACGTGTGTGTGCAATCATGTAAAACGTGAAATATTTTTAAATTGGATAAGAGAACATAATTTTTTTAAAAATTCAAGAAATAAAAGTCTTGGTTTAAGAAAACAAGCAGATTATGTGAGAAATTTTAGTTTGGAGAATTCATAAAGTCCAAAGGCAGCAGGGGAACGCCCCCCTCTCAACCTCACACCTACTCCCTCACAAGTAGGAAGAAATTCAGCTGCTCTGATTCGGGTGCATTGGCAGCAGGTGGGGAATGACTGCACCAACCAGCTTCTTAAATGTTGCCTGTGGGTACATGTGAAAGCAGGGATTTTAGTCATTTTCTCCTGCTCTAAACGCCTACAGAGCAAAGCTGGGCCCCAAATGCATCAGCTGGGCATGACAAAAGGAAGAGACCCAGGGGAGAATCCAGCAAAGGGAAAATATATTTGTGACTAGAAATGCACAAACATCTCTCTTCTTTCCGTGCTGTTTTCTCTTACAGTAAAAACCCAAACCAAAAACCAACACTTATCCCCTACTTCCTAAAACCATTCCTTTCTCTAAGTACATGTCAGTCACATTGCCGGATAGTTTAAATAAATATTATACATAATTTATTTTCTCATCCCCAAGCCATAGTTCCCATGGTTTGCCAAACTGGATGCCAGAGCTCCTAGAATCTTGTCAGTGTTCTGCATTCAGTAGGATTGATTAACGTTTTTACTTGGTGCTGACAAGGAATAAATGTGTATATAATTTTTTTAGGATGTCTGAGACAAACAGCAAGTTGCCATAGATTCTCTCCATCACTGGAAATTCTAAAGCAAAACAAATACCATAAATTAAAAACTCTTTCAATCAAATCATCAGTCTTTAAATTAAGGCAATATGTTACTCAGAGAAGAACAAAAATTGAATATCTTATTGTGAAGCTGGACTATCAATATTCGAAAAAAAGTACATCAATGTTTAAAAAAAACACTTTTGTTACTGTCTTTGCTTTTATACCACAGTCATCTCCTCTCAACATTACAGTGCCCCTCTCAATGCCCAACATAAAATCCTTCCTTGTAACAAAGAAAAACATTTCAGCAAAGCCAACCAACAGAGAGACTGCATCTGACACTGTCTACATTTGGCCTCCACGGTCTCCTCCTCTCTACTGAATGGAGCCAAATTTTCCAAAGTCATCAAAGTCTTTGGAGGGTAACATCCCTAAAAGTACGTACATGTGTACACTCTAGTTTTGCCGTCAGAAGCAAATTATTTCACTCCAAATGACCATTTTTTTTTTAATTTTGGGAGGGATTCTGAGCATCAAGAATCTGTCCTTAATAAAATATTTTGGCTCAGTAACAGTCCTTTGTAGTAAGAATTGAAAGAGGAAATGGTGACGAGACTGCTGTTAAGAGAACAGGTCCCCAAGTTTACAGGTTGGCTTTTTGTAAGCAAGCAAAACAGAAGTCTGATTATATCGTTCACCATACTCAAACACCTCCCTAATACCTCTCGGAGCAAGCAAAAACTCTTCTATTGGCATTTACAGCCCTTTGCAACCTAATCTCAACCTTTCCAGCCTTATTATATGTGATCACTTTTCATGAACTCTATCATTCAACCAGCCTGGTCTTCTTCATGTTCCTCATATAAGGTTTGCCATCTTTGTGCCTTTGAAATGGCTGTCTGTGATGCCGGCAATGCATTCCCTTTTCGCTTCTGGCTCTTAGAAGCCCTAGATTCATTTAAAACTTGGCTCAATTGCTGACTCCTACACAAACTTTTCTTTCACTCCCACCCCCCCATCTGCTGATGCTTCAGAATTATCATCTATGCCTATGTCTATGTCTATAGATCTTTCTCTACCATCTCTCTACCAGCTACATACTATATTTATATCTATCTTTCTCTTTATATCATTGTTGTTCAGGCTTTTCAGTCATGTCTGACTCTTTTGGCCCCATTTGGGGTTTTCTTGGCAAAGATACTGAAGTGGTTCACCATTTGCTTCTCCGGCTCATTTTACAGTTGAGGAAACTGAGGCAAACAAGGTGAAGTGACTTGCCCGGGCCATAACAGCTTTGTAAGTGTCTGAGGCCAGATTTGACTCCAGGCCTGGCACTCTATCCGCTGTGCCACTTAGCTGACCCTTTTATATCATATCTCATCTATATATCTATATCATCTATATATTTCTATATTCATATAATCTATACATCTATAGCTACATATCTCTAAACCTCTATTTTTATATCATCTATATCTATACCTGTTTTTATCACTGCATTGTCTAAACTTATGTTTGGGCATAATGCCTCAGATAGAATGTAAGTTCCTTGGGGGCAGATCCCTGTTTTCACTGTTGTCTGAATATCCCCAGCACCTATCACAGTACCTGGTACATAGTAGGCATCTAATAAATGTTTTTTGATTGATTGATTGACTGACTGACTAAAACAGAGCAGGTGTCACAGTTCCATACAAAGTTGGTCTAACTGAACCTTATCTAATTCAGCTAGGTAAACTCATACAAACCTCCTACTATGTGCCAGGCACTGTTCTAAGTGATGGCAATACACAAACAAAAGTGAAACAATTCTTGCCCTCATGGAGCTTATCTACATCATACTAAATTGCACATTGGATGTCAATGTTGTTTTATCCTTAAACTGAAAATTAAATTAAGTGCTCTGTGTATCTGGACTCAATTACAGTCTCTGGGGCTGCCAAGTTTGATTACAATATGGTTTTTTACTCACAGCGTATCTTATCCAGAGAAATGAAAAAGCAGCAGATGCAGAGTGAGTGACTTGGAATAGCTTCATCCTTTTCCGCCTGAAGAAACAATAGCCCCAAATCACAAGAATCTGATCTGATTTAAACGGATGTAATTTCAGTTGCAGAACATGGTCCCTTTCTCTTTTTTGTTTTCAAATTTAAATTTTAATGTAATAAAAGATATTAAAACAGAAACATTCAGAAACCTAAGGGCATGTTTTAAGAAGCTTTAACAGTGTGAATATCATGCATATTTTATGCTGTCTGAAGAGCTATGAGTCAGAGAGGATGTGAGAAACATCTGTGAAGAAAAAAAAGCTGCATGTCTAGAGATACATTTTGCAATATCTGATCCTTATCTTCTTTTCAGTGATTTATCAGAGGGCACTGAGGTTCTGCGGATTTTGCAATGTGTAACCACCAAGGCAGTACCAGGGTCAAGGTACAATGGAAAGAGTATGCATTCTGGCAGCATAGCCCTTGGCTTCAAGTCCCAACTTTGCAGCTTCTTTATCTTTCTGATCTTGGGCAAGTCACTCACTTAACTTATTGAGGGCTTAGCTTCCTCTTCTGTAAAATGAGGGGGACCAGATGATCTCTAGCATCCCTTCCAGCTCTAAATCAGTGTCCTATTTGTTATTTTGCTCTGTTAATATACTCACAAATACTGCCTGTTTTGTTAATAAGGTAATGCAGATAAAATTAACAGTGGAATTTAGAAACTGATCGCTGACAAAGTGAAATTAACAGATTGATCACTGATGAAGTTTTTTTTTTTAAATAAAGTAGTGGGTCAAATTCTCATGTGTGTGCATCTTTAGGACAGAGGAATGCCAGTAAGACTGTATGAAAGCAACTCTGACAAAAATGGAAGCTGGCCAAACGCAGAAACATGTTGTCCAGAGAGATCACCGATTGTAAAGAACATCCTCTCTCCTTATATAAGCTACCAGATGTTGTTGAACTGATTTGGGGTGGGGGGAGGGGAAGGAGAAACCAAACTTATGAGTCATAGGGTGCAACCACAGTTGAAAAAAGTTTATTGGCTCTCTTAATTAAAGCATGTTGTGGTATGTGAAATAAACAATGTTATAAATGAGGAGCTGTGGATCTCTTCAAAATAAAAATGCAATTTTACATATTTCAAATAACACTTCCAGTCATAAACCATAATAACCCCCCAAATAGGTCTCCTTTGACTAGACAGTTGGTTAGAGAATGTACACCTTGTGAGGGGGAGAAAACTGCAGGGTCAATTAAGCTAAGAAAGTTGTTCAATTAAACTCAGTTTAATTTTTTAAAAAAGCATTTTTGAAGCACCTACTATGTGCCAGGCACTGTGCTAGAAGACGAGGTAGGGTACAAAGACAAAAATGAAGTGTTGTCTGCATTCAAGGAGCTTACATTCCACCAGGGAGATGATTTGTATACATCAATGAACCAAGTATTTATTAAGTTCCTACTATGTGCCAGGGAGCATGCCAGAAACTGGAGATCAAAAGACAAAGATTAAGCAGCTGTTAGAAACATTTGAGCTTTTCACACCAGTCTCTTCTGCAAACCAAAGGATGACCTTCCCCCCACCCCAAATGTGTAGTTATTTAAGGGAGTAATTCATTAGTGTGTACAATTTTAAACCAGGAGAGAAATGCCTGGTATTGGGTATATTGAGGCAAAGCCTAAAGGAACAGAATTACTGAATTATTGAATAGTAGAGTTGGAAGGATTTTGGGAAGTCATTTATTTCACTCCACTCCTACCTTCAGTGAAGGCCAAATGTCAAAGAACTATATCTTATTTTTAAAAATATTCTAATTATACTATATATTAGCATATGTAGTATTTAACTATACTGTATATATAATATTGGCCATATACTTACACACACATACTATGATACACACACACACACACACACACACACACACACACATATATATGTATGTGTGTATGTCTGTAAACGATATATATTTGAAGAGATACCACAACTTCCCTCGTTAATACAATGTTAAATAAACATCCCTGAGAGCCAAATCTTTCCTATACCCAACCGAAATCCATGAGATCATTGAATGAAGGGCCAGAAATGACCTAAGGGAGCATCTTATCCAACTCCCTCATTTTACAGATGAAGAAATTGAAACTCAAAAAGACTAAGTGATGTGTCCCAGGTCACCTAAGAAGTAAATGGAAGATCCAGACCTGGATTCCAAGTTAAGTATTCTTTCTACTGTACCATACTGCATAAGGTATGGAGTCAGAGGATAGGGCTTACGTGCTGGCTCTGCTGGTTAATCAATAAATCAACAAATATTTATAAAGAACTTACTACATGCTAGGCCAGGGGTTATTAACTTGGAGTTTCGATAACTACATTTCAACATGATTGATTTCTTATGTAGTCCTATGTATTTTATTTTATGCATGTAAAAACATTATTGTGAGATGGGGTCCATAGGTTTTATCAGACTACCAATATAAAAAAAGATAAAGGATCCTTGTACTAGATGCTAAGTGCTGGGGATAAAAAGAAAAGCAAAAACAGTCCCTACTCTTAAAAAGCTTACATTTGAATGGAGGAGATAACACATATATGAATATATAATATATAATATATATGCATATCTATACTATGTATGTATGTATATAACTCTCCTATCTATCATCTATTCATCTATCATCTACATATCTATTCACTTCTCTTTCAACTCTTTCTCACTTTCTCTCTCTTGTTACAAGACACATTTAGAGTAGAATGGAAAAGAATCTTAGAAGGAAAGTTACAAGCAGCATTGGGAAATGCCTCCTGCCGAAAGTGACATTTAAATGAATCTTGAAGAAAGTCAAGGATTGTGAGAAGTGAGGGTGTTGCAAGTTTGAGAGATGACCAAGGAAAATGCACGAAGGAGGGATGTGGAAGAGCAGTAAGTAGGACAATATGCCTGGACCACTACTGGACTGTGATGAGGGGCCAGAATGTCAACTTAAAATGTCGATATTTTATATCAAATTTTATATCAAATGTTTATATTTGATCCTAGAGGTAATAGGAGCCACCAGGGTTAGTTAAATGGGGGAGTTGGTTGACATGTTCAAACCTTATGTTTTAGGAAAACCACTTTGGTAGCTGTGGGGAGAATAGATTGAAGTGGGGCAGCATCTCAAGGTAGGAAGACTAATTGGAAGGCTGTTGTTGCCTTCTCATGGAGTGGGGAGGAGAGGGAAGGAGGAAGCTTGGAACTCAAAAATTATAAAAAGTGAATGTCAAAAATTGTTTTTACACGCAATTGAGAAAAAAATAAAATAAAAACTCTTTAAAAGCTATTGCTACAGTCCAGGTGAAGTGATGAACACTTGGTCTAGAGAGGTATCTGTCTGTGTGAGTGGAGAAGGGGACATATGTGAGAGATGTTGTAGAAGTAGAAATGACAAGATTTCGCAACTGATTGGATATTAATAGGTGAGTAGGAGTGAGCAGTTGTGAATGATACTAAAGTTTCAAGCCTGCCTCACATTCTATCAGGGGGAGATGATTTGTACACATCAATGAACAAAGTATGAAGTTCCTACTGTGTGCTAGGAAGCGTGCTAGAAACTGGAGACCAAAAGATAAAGACAAAAGACGAAAAACCAAAAATATTGTTTTGAATATGTTGAGGGTTTTTTTGAAATTTAGTATTTTAATATTTTATTTTTTCCCTAATTCCATGTCAAAATTTTTAACATTCGTTAAAACTTTTTTTTGAGTTCTAAATTCTTTCCCTCCCTTCTGTCCTCATTGAGAAGGCAAGTAATTTGTTATAGGTTATACATGTGCCGTCATGCAAAATATATTTCCATGTTGGTCATGTTGTGAAAGAAAACACAGACAAAAAAAAACAAGAAAAATAAAGAAAGTGATGAAAAAGTATCCTTTAATCTGCATTCAGACTCAATCATTCTCTGTCTGGAGGTGGATAGCACTTTTCATCATAAGTCCTTCGGAACTGACTTGGATTGTAGTATTGCTGAGAATAGCTAAGTCCTTCACAGTTGATTAGCATACAATATTGTTGTGACAACGTAGAATATTCTTTTGGTTGAACGTGTTGAGTTTGAACTGTCTCTGAGACATCCAATTTGCATGTCTGCAGCAAGATAGCATAGTAGATAGAGCACTAGAATAAGGAAGAACTGAGTTCAAATCCAACCTCAGACCCTTACTAGCTCTATGACCCTGGTCAAGTTAATTATCCTCAGCCTGCCTTGGTTTCCTCATCCGTAAAGTAGGGATAATAATGGAACCTATAATGGAAATAATGGATGGTTGTTGTAAAGAAAAAATGATATAGTATTTGTAAGATGCTTTTCAAACCTTGAAATGCCATGTAAATACTGGCTATTATTATCATAACATTATAATAACAATATCATCACCACCACCATAAAATTAACACATAATAATTATTTAATAATAATGTATTGAATTCCATTAGGAGTTGGTGATGGAACTTAGGGGAGAGATTAATGACTTTGGAGAAGTAATTTGATATTCCAGGGTGTCAGTTTTCTCATCTGTAAAAATGAAAGAGTTGGAGTAGCTAATACTAAGGTCTTCCAGCTTTAAACCTCTGATGCTAGGACTGAACAATGGATTGAAGTTACATCACAGCATAAGCTGCCTACACTGTTTTGTCCCTCAGTTTTCTCCTCTCCAGTGGAGAAAAGTGCTTTGTAAACCTTGAAATGTTGTATAACTAGGAGGTTTCGTTACTTCATAAACAACCTGCTATGGAGCAAGACCAACAGATATTTTTCTGCCATCCTTGCACAGAGGATGGTTAATCTCCATCCAACACTTGTTCTTTCCCCCTGAATTAACCTGGACTTGCCTTAAGTCATCTTTGTTGATTACTCCAATTTTCAGAAATCAATTTCATGTTTCTTTGAAATGTTTGTGTAATTTTTACGAAGATCACTGCGATTTTTGGTGCTATCCTTTAAGATGCTACTCGTTCTTTCTTATCCCCAATTAGTACCCATTCATTCATTACCTACTCCAACGCTTTCATTTTTATAGGTGGGAAAAATGATACTCTGATGTATGGAATTACTTCTCCAAAGTTGCTAATCTCTCCCCTAAGTTCCATCATCAATTCCCAATGGAATTTAATATATCATTATTAAATAATTATTAGGTATTATATAATATTTTTGTGGTGGTGGTGGTGGTGGTGATAATGATGATGAATTTAGATATCTAAAATATGTCTTATTGATAACTTTCATTTTTTATATTACCTACATTTTCCAGTGTGTCCTTTCCCTTCCCCTTCCTAGAATTCATCTTTTATTATATATATATAATTATTATATATTATATATATATAAGTATAATAATTATAATATATATATATATAAAATAAAAAAGAGAGGAAAAAAAGTCCAGTAAAGCTAACCAACACATTGAAAGATCTGACATTATATAAAGCATTTCACACCCATAGCTCCCTGTTTCTGCAAAGAATGAGAGAGGGGCAGAATATTTTCTCAGAACTTTTTTTTTGGGCAGGGCAAACTTGACTATAATTTCATAGCAAGCAATTTATATGTTTTTCTTTTGTTCTTTCTGCTTACATTGTTGTAGTCATCAGGCATATTGTTTGTTATCTCTGTCTTTCCCCCTTCCTCTTCCTGTCTCTTTCTCTCTCCTTCTTTCTCTCTTTCTATTGTCTTCTTGAGTCTACTTATTTAATTTCACATCCGTTCATGTGTTTCCCTATATTAACATATTTATCATTTCAGCACAGTAACATTGTGCCACAAAGAATTTATCCATGCCAACTGATGATCATTGAATTTGTTTCAAGGGCTTTGAAAAATTTCGCTACGTATATATTTTGATGTCCAGCAGAGCAATCTCTGGGTCAAAGGGTAAGGACATGTTAATAGCGTTCTTAGCATAATTCTAAATTATGTCCTGATCATTCATAAAACCTTAAGTAATGTGGAGTACAGAATATAACATTTCAAAATGCCATTTGTCACATTTCTGATCTGTTGTATTCTCACAGAGCTGACACATACCTGTGTCACTAGTGTAGCCACCAGGGCTGATACAGGGGAGGTGGATAATCTTTTGGGAAAAGAGGAGTATTGCTTGAATGGAGATCTAAGGGAGAGTCAAACCAAAGGCCTTGTTAAATCTGGAAAGTCAGGTTCTCTGGAAAGCCAAAATACAAGGGGTTGATATAACAAAAAACCCTGTGGGAAAGTGGAAATTTAAGCCAAGGAGGTATACATGGGATCAAAAAATCAAGCTAGAGGGAGCTGATTGATTCAATGTCTCCCCAAAAGCATTGATCTTTCATGGCAGGTGCATATATCACCTAGCCCTACCCAATACTGATTCATGGCTTAGTGTAGGCAAAGGCCAAAGGTTCCATACCTACTTCTGACTCAGTTATGCTGATAAGTCAGAGGCTCAGTCACTGTCCTTTCACCTGTTTTCCAGGCCCATTGTTTTTGATATTAGATGTCTTACATTTTCTTCTGTTTTTTCAGTCTTTTGATCTTGTTTTAATATAATTTTTTGTCTCATGAAGTCATTATTTTCTGTTTGGGCTATTCTAATCTTCAGAGAGTTTTTTCTTGGATAAGTTTTAAGATCTGTTGCAAGCTATTCATTGTCTTTTTCTTTCTTTCCTTCAATAGCATTTAACATTGCATTTTGTATTTCTTGCTAAATTTCTTCTGGGTTCTCTTATAGGCCTGGTGGCCAAGCTGTCCTTTTCTCTGAGTCTCTCATTGGACTTCTCATGGAATTATTCTCTTCTGAGTTTACCTCCTAGGCTTCTATCTATCCATAGTATTTCTTCATTGTGTTGAGTGCTTTCTTCTGCTTGCATACATCTCCATCAGCAGCTTCTGGAGTGGGACTTTGTGCTTGGGGCCAATTCTGTTCCTTCCTGTATTGCTAGGTGGAGTGGGCTGGCCCTGATTTCCTTGGAAGGGGTAGCTAAGTTTAGGTCCACCCTCTATAGGAATTTCTGGGTTTTAGATAATCTCTTGGTGGCTCAACTTAGGCTTTGGCCTTGGTCCCCTCTCTATCACCTTTTCCTTGACAGAGATGAACCTGGAGTTGACTCCATCCCTTACTGTGACCCTGAGGGACATCAATCACATATTATCACTTGTGCAAGTTTCCTGGGAGATCCCAGGTGCTTCCCTCTGCCCCCACTCCCCGCCATGTGCTACATTGGTCTTTTTTTTCCTGCTGTGGAATGAATATGGGCTGCTATCACTGTCTTCTGTGCCTTGAATGTAGGCCTTCTGAGTTCTGGGTTAGGCATAGGCTGCTTGGGTGCAGCTTTGGCCCTGCGGGGACTTTGATGAAGTTACCTGGGCTTGAATTGCCTATGCTTTGATCTGGTCTTATCTCCTGTTATGATTCTGCTTTCCACCTTACCCAGGATTATGTACATTTGGAGCCTCTGTAGATATTTTTATGTAGTCCTTGGCTTGATGGAGAAGCTTATAGTGTTTTTATCTTAGGTTTTCTTCATTATTGTTTCTTCTGGTGCATTTTTAGAGTTTTCCTGGGGTTTTCTAGGGGAATCTAAGTTCTGGGTCCTACCATGCTATAGCTGGAAATCAGGATGATCAACTTATTTAGGCAAACACAATTACTGAGTGACTACTGTAGAGACTACGGTGTATATAGGCAGCTAGGTGGTACACTAGATAGAGTGCTCTCATTTGGAGTCATGAAGACCTGAGTTCTGCTTTAGATACTTACTAGCTTGGTGAATCTGGGCAAATCACTTAATCTCTGTCTGCCTCAGCTTCTTCATCTGTAAAATGGGGATAAAAATTAACACTGCCTTCACAGAGTCATTGTGAGGATCAGATGAGACCATCTAGGTTAAGTGCTTTGCAACTTTAAAATGTTATGTAAATGCTAGTTATCATGAAGATGAGTAAGTACTCAAAGATGGGTAGGATTTTGATGAGGAGAGATTCAGAGATGTGTAGAGAGATCATTCTATGGTTATGTGTGTGTGTATAGGGGTTCGGTATGAACAAGGACATGGAGGTAGGAAAGCATGGGGTATGTCTAGATTGTGCAGAATAGTAGAGTTGATAGATTTAGAGATAGGTTGAAGCTATATGGCAAACTGAAAGGATGTCTGTGGGGGAGAGTTACAGGGCTCTGTCCTTGGTCCTGTTGCAAAAAATATCTATTAATGACTTGGAAGGAGGATTCCTTGTTGAATTTGCAGACGACACAAAATTGGAAAAGGGAGCTGTGTTAATAAGGGATAGCAGAATTGGATAAAAATAATTAGCTAGAACAATGGATCAAATTTCATCAACTGAAATATAATAAGGATAGATAAGTGTATGATGACTTGGATTTATAAAAATCAACAGTGCAAATATAAGATGGGACAAGACAGTAGACAACAGTTCACGTGAAAAGGACCTAGAGGCAAGATCAGTTAAGCTGCATTAATAGAAACAGAAAAATGGAAGTTATGTCTCTCCTTTGCCCATGTCAGATTATATCTAAAGTATTGTACTCAGTTCTAGGCACCATATTTTAGGAAAGATATTGTAAAACTGGAATGCCAGTGTAGTAAGTTAAACAGAATGGTGAGGGAACCCAAAGCCATACCTACCACACTTGCATTAGGTGAATTGAACTAGTCATGCTTAGCTTAGAAAAGCGTTATTGGGAATATGGTAGCTGTCTTCACATATTTGAAGAGCTGTCATATGAAAGAAGGGTTAGCATTATTTGGCCTGGCCCCAGAGGACAGAACTAGAAACAGATGGAGGGAGTTAGAAAGACAGATATTTGCTCGATGTAACTGTCTAAGAGTGAAATGTCTTGCCCCCAGAGATAGTGAGCTGGTCATCACTAGATTTCTTTAAGCAAAGGTTGGATGAATATTTGTCAGGGATTCTTACTCAGTTCTAGCCAGACTAAGTAATAGATCAAGTCCCATCTAAGATTCTTACTCAAAGCTCCAGGGTTTCACTCCTTTCCTTAAAAAACAAAAATGAAGGGGCAGCTAGGTGATGCAGTGGATAGAGCACCGGCCCTGAAGTCAGGAGTACCTCAGTTCAAACCCGGCCTCAGACCAAACACTTGACACTTACTAGCTGTGTGACCCTGGGCAAGTCACTTAACCCCAACTGCCTAAAAAAAAAAACAAACAAAAATGAGCCCCAATCTTATTAACTTCTTAGCTTTGGACAACCCAATTTGACACTTCAATTTCTCCATCCAACAAAAACTTACATCTGCATCTTCTATTAGAATTCACATTGGTAGAGTGCTCTGAACACACAAGCTTGCTTAACCACTTAAGCATAATAGTATATACATAGTTAAACAGGTATGTGCATACTTTGTGCATTATCACCACTTCATAATCAGCTCATTAATGAGACATGTGCAGAAACTTATTATAAAATGGTGATTATACACCAACCACACACTATTCTCTATGACCCCAGGGCTCAAAAGAACTCTGTGAGATTCAGGTAATTAAGATGAAAAACAAATCCTATTTTTGCCAACATTACCCAGAGAAGTGAGGGGAGAGTGTGGTTTCCAGTTTGAAGTTCTGAGACTGGCTACCTAATTGGGTTATTTTTAGAAAGTAGGATGGGAATGTTTCCCAGGAAGTACTATTTAGGCTTTCTGGCAGGTGGGGAGCAACTCTGTCCCCGTACCTCTGGAAATGTGCAAGCTATCCCGCAGGTAAGTCGCTAAATACCTGGTTGATCTCTGGCAGAGTCCAACCTCTAAAGAACACGTTTTCAGTGTTGTAGAAACAGTATCCAACAAAACTAATTCTTGCCTTGTAGGCAGACCATATTGCATCAATCAGGCTTTGATGATATGTAATTCTGTGTCAAGGGACAACACGTGATCTGTTCCTGTGATATGATTTAAATGAGTAGTTGATAGCTTAGATAAAACTCCTAAAAGAGCACTTTATAGGTAATTGATCCAATCCTCTCAGTTTATAGATGAGAGAACTGAGGGTGAGAGAGATATGAAGTTACTCGTCCAAGGTCACATAAGCCATAAGTAGCAGATCCAGAATTCTATTTCAAGTCATGTGACTCCAAATCTAGTGTGCTTTTCCTACCACACTACATTCCAGTGGAAGAATATTAGTTGTTTGGTCATTTCAATCATGTCCAACTTTTCATTTCCTCATTTGGAGATTTTCTTGGCAAAGACACTAGACTGGTTTGTCATTTTCTTCTCCAACTTGTTTTATAGATGAGGAAACTAAGGCAAACAGGGTTAAGTGACTTGCCCAGGGTCACATAGCTAGTAAGTCACATTAGAACTCAGGTCCTTCTAACTCCGGGGCTGGTGCACTATCCACTGCACTACCTAGTTGCCTCCTGTGCCACCAAGCTGCCCAATGGAAGAATATATCATATCATAATACAGTTCATTGGATTTTGATAATCCCCAAATTGAATACAAATGTTAGACATTTCCATTGACATTGTCATAATTGTTAGCAATATTAATTTTGCCAAAGGGAATTGAAAAATTATACTGTGAATCAAGCTATTTAGCCTTTTCTGTTTTTTTGTTTTTTTTTTTTTGGTGGCAGCTGTGGCAAAGTGGATTGAGAGCTGGCCTAAGTGCCAGAAAGACCTGGGGCCATGTTCTGTTTCTGGTCCCCACTGGCTGTGTGACCCCAGGAATATCACTGAAACTCCCAATGCTCTAGACAAGTGGTGTTAAACTCAGATAGAAATCTTGGGCAGTACACTACACATGATAATCCCTAGGGGCAGCATATTGACTTAGAAAACCATATGTTAATATTGTCTATTATCTATTCATTGTGGGCAGGTAGGTGGCTCAGTGAATAGAGTACTGAGCTTGGAGTTAGGAAGACTCATTTTCATGAGTTCAACTCTGGCTTCAGACAGTTATTAGCTGTGTGATCCTGGGCAAGTCACTTAACCCTGTTTGCCTCAGTTTCCTCATCTGTAAAATTGGGACACACTGATAAAGGAAATGGCAAACCATTCCAGTATCTTTGCCGAGAAAACCCCAAATGGGGTCACAAAAAGTCGGCTATGCCTGAACAGCAACAGATGTTTTATTATATTTTTATTTATTTTGTTAAATATTTCCCAATTACATTTTAATCTGGTTTGGGTCAGGAGTGTTGCAAGGCCCTGTGTTTGACACCTCTGCCCTCAATAACTTTCTAAGACTATAAATTGCAGAGAAAGTGCTGACCTGCATTGATAGTTAATGTAACCTTAATCCTAGTTCTGTTTCCTCAATGAATTTTTTTCTGTCAGTGAAATCATAGGTCCAGTCCCCACGCCCAATTTTTTGGTGAATGAATTCAACACCAGCAATATTAATACCGAATAATAGATAAGATTTAGCGTGTTTGGTTTGCAAAGCACTTTATTCTAACAAATCTTAGTTTTTTTGTTTTGGAGGGAGGTCTAGACCTGTGAATTAACAAAAGAAATAAAAAGCATTTATTAAGTATTTACTATGTGCTAGGACAGCTAGGTAGCTCAGTGGATAGAGCAGCTAGGCCTGGAGTTCAGGAAGGCCTGAGTTCAAATCTGGCCTCATACATTCACTAGCTATGTGAGCCTAGGCAAGTCACTTAACCTCTGTTTGCCTTGATCCACTAGAGAAGGAAATGGTAAAACACTTCTGTATCTTTGCCAAGAAAACCCCGTATGTGGTCATAAAGAGTCAGACACAGCATGTGCTAAGTTCTGGGGATAAAAATATAATCGAGTGAGGCAGTCCCTGCCCTAAAGAGCTTGAAAAGAGTTAGAAAGGGGTGAGGCTATCTCTGTGGAAACTTGATTTGGACATTGCCAGAAAGTGACTTGGAGACCTGGGTCCGAGTATGGTAAGGTAGAAATTCACCTATCAGAGCCTAGGTTCCAGTGGGAGGGACTCCCTGTGTTTACTTAGGTGTAAGGAATTTACTGTAGAATGTAAGCTATGAGATGGTAAAGGTGGTAGTCCAGTACAGACACGTAATTAAGGCTTGTTGAAGGGAAGAGTCTGCGGACTCTTTAGCAGCTGTATGCCCTTTTTGTTTTTAGGGAGTTGCTGAGAGATTAAGTGATTTACCTAGTTTTGTTATTGTTGAATCATTTCAGTTGTGTCTGACTCTTTGTGATCCCTTTTGGACTTTTCTTGGCAAAGATACTGGAGTGGCTTGCCATTTCATTCTCCAGCTCATTTTACAGATGAGGAAACTGAGGCAAACAGGGTTAGGAGACTTGCCCAGGGTCACATAGCTAGTAAGTATCCGAGGCCAGATTTGAACTCAGGAATATAAATCTTCCTGTGCCACCTAGCTGCCCTAATTTACACAGTAGTTGTCAGAAACAGGCCTGGAACTCGGATCTTCCTCATTTTAGGGCTGGTCCACTATCTACTAGGGAAGAGAAATAAGAAGTTATATAGTGCCTACTAAATGTCAGGATTGATCCTTACAACAGTTCTTTGGGGTAGGTGTTATTATTTTACAGATGAAGAAACTGAGTCAAAACAGGTTAAATGACTTGCCCAGGGTCACACACAGCTAGTTAAGTGTCTAAATCTGGATTAAAATTCAGGTCTTCCTGACTCCAGGTCCAGTGTTCTGTCTTCTGTGCCACCTAGCTTCTTTTCAGGATTTTGTCAGACTATTGATGGAGATAGAAAAAAGTGCCGGAAATGTCTGAATTTGTATGATTATCTATCCATATATGTATGTATACATTTGCATGTATATACATATAAATATATGGTTATATATTAATATATGTATACATATATGTGTACATATGTAGATACACATCCACACATGTATGTAACATGTTTTGTATACATACAAATAAAATATACATCCTTTACTTTCTGCCCGTGTTCACAATTACAAGCCAAAATACTAATTTTGTAAAACTGATTAAAGCTTTGAAATTTTAATTAAACAGCAGACCCTTCGATCTTTATTAATATTGATTAATATAAAAGTGCTTTATAAAATAAGGTCTTAATAATGCATACTTTATGGATGTGTCCATGAATAAATGCGGGAGTAGAAAGGAAATATGCTTCTCTGTCCTCTTGTGGCAGCTGATGAAGAGGCATCATTATGAATAATTATGCTTATTCTATTTACTTTGACACAGCTGTCCCATTTTACATCTCCTACTGATATTCCATGAAATTGACCAAATGAGCTCAGTCATCATCAATCCATAACGGAGACACAAATATTTCTAGAGCACAGGACTGGGAGGAATTCCCATTGCTGGTTTTTCCCCCTGGGATGGTTGGGTGTGGTTTGTTTTCTTCTGCGTCTGGAACAGGGATACACAGGAAAAAAAAAAAAATCTTCTTTTACAACCTAAATTCCATGTTCACGTAAACAACCTGAAGCCGCAGGGAGGGCCAGGAAGGAGGAAAAATGTATTCTGTAGTCATCCTTTGCTTAGGCTATTGCATACACTGGAGCTTATCCAGGTTGGAAAAAAAAAATGAAAATAAAGCCATAGAGTGGGTATATGCTGAAATATACTGGCCCAAATACACTGACCCAAACACACATTTTTTTAAAAAGGCTGGAAATGTATGTGTACCTGCATATGCAATATATTTATATGTTATGTAAGATATAATATATTCATATAAAAATATAAAACACATGATTTAAATATAAAATGTAGAATATAATACATTTATGTTATATAAGACATATAACATATTTATATAAAATAAACACATGATATAAACATGATATATAGAATGTACTATATATGTTAGAAGATAAATATATTATATTTACATAAAATATAAAACACATGATATAAATATAAAATATAGAAGAGAAATGTAATATGAAGTAATATATATTATATAAAATATATGTATATATGTGTATATATTGGTCTGTATATATAATATATGAAAGCAACAATACAGAATGGGAAAAATCATAAACAGTTAAGAAATGTAACAAGTTTTCTTATTCTTTATTAGTTTAAAAGAAGTCAGAGCTTAACAATAATATGCCCCATAGGGTTCGGAACAAAGCAAAGGCTACTCAGTTATTTCTGCTGAGACAGCTTCTTTCAGGAAGTGAAAGAGAACAGTGTAAGATCTATTGGCACTCCAAAGCTTATTTTCCATTAAACTCCCTTGTAAATTAGGAAAAGATCTTGTAAAAATGGCAGAAGTTGTGAAGTCAGCTCACCTTTTGTTTGCTGTTACTATTTTCATAAAAGAATTTCTTTTATTTAAACGGAGCTCTTGCATTCCCATTTATGACAACGGGTGTGTGTGTGTGTGTGTGTGTGTGTGTGTGTGTGTGAAAGAGAGAGAGAGAGAGAGAGAAGGTGAAGGGGAGGGGCGGGGAAGCTCACCCTTGGATATAAAGGAGAGGAAAATTGAAACTAGCATTGGAATAATTTCAACATAAGCACAGACTTCTACTTGATTAGCTCCAAGTGTGGAAATATACATGTGAAAGGAGCTGTCCTCTCTACTCCAGATCTGATCATTTGCTCATGGACCACTCAAATCAAGGGATACAGCTTAGAAATGAAAGCCTCACTGGCATTGTGTTTTTTTTCTAATTAAAATTCAATGTATTAAACACAGTTGAGCACGTCCGTGCATACTCAACATGCCACTGTCACGTCCTGGAAGTTCAAATCGAGAGTGCTATGTAAAGGCTCATTTCATAGTGTCATTAAGATTCAGCGTACCCTGAGGTTTTGAAAGGTTTTGACAAAGCGGATGATAATGGCCTGTCAGAAATGTGCAAACACATAAATATATATTAAACTGCCTTTTTTTTCTCCTTCCTTTTGGGCATAAGAACATGTGTGCATCCCAGTTGTGTGGGCTCAGGTCTCAAGAAAAATGATTCATCTCTCAGTTTGTGACCAGAAGGAAAAAAAAAAAAAAGCTAGGACATTGTTAAAGGAAAAATAAAAAAAAAAATAAATTGAGCAACTAGAAGGTGGGGGTGGGGCATTTCAGGGAAAAGCAGTGAGTCCAAAGGACTCTCCAGGCCAAAAAAGGTGTAGCATGGGAGCATAAAGGTAGACAGAAGTTGTGAGTCACCAGGTGGAGTATTTGACTTGGAACAAACCAAGCAAAAGGCATGCCATGTATTTCACGATAAAGACGTGCTACTTGATGTGTTATGATCCCTGAAAAGAATGCTTTCAGATGAAACCACTTTTTAATATCCTAATACATGAAAATGCGTGCAGAGCTGACTTACACACACACACACACACACACACACACACACACACACACACACACTGGCTTCTTGATTGTAGTCAAAGGCATAGGACAATTAGAGTGTTGAGGAAATTCACAGATTTTCAGGTGGTGAGAACGTACTTCTTTAGACTCTATATTTCTCTTTGCCTTGTTCACTGATCACACATATATGCTGAAATGACAGGATTTTAAGATAAATTAGGCACACATAAATTAGGCATAAATAACAGAGGTGGCAAACATAAGTAATTAATATTCATCATTTTAAAAATATATGCAAAAGCTGTATATGTGAATCACTCAATTGCCAAATAATTCATATTCTCCACTCCTGCAGCTTTGATTTCTAGTCAGTCCTGGACTCTGACAATAGAATCCTGAAGGGCCCTGGTGGAGATGGAATGTATCACTCTGTGAATGTACTACATCTACTCCTCCTGAACCCTACCTGATGGGAAATAATGATGTTGAGTACAGCATAGACTCCAACCCTTCTCAGGTGGGTAGCATGTGCCTTAAGGACAAGAGGGAAATGTCATGTTATTCCCACCATTGACATGAGCTCAAGAAACTTGGTTATTAGGATAAACCTGAGAGCAGAGTATATGACCAGAAGGATTGGAAGATAACACACCAATCCCTAGTTTACCTCAGGGTGCCTATCTGCCCAGCTGTCAAATGAAGATAATAATGACTTCTGTATACCTGCATTTCTGGTATTTTTTCTAAGTCTGTGATTTTTATTAACATAATAAATATAATATGATGTGATATGATGTAATTAATGATATAATACAATATGATATGATATGATATAACATAATGTAATATAATATAATATAAAGTTTAGGGAATGCCAAGTGAGGGAATCCTTCTACCAATGTAGATCAACCTCCTCTCTGAAACATGTAGGTTTAGAATTATCTGGGGCACCAAGAGTCTGTATGTAGGTCTTCCTGATGCAGATCATTTTTCTATCCCAGATTGTCTTTTCATTAACTGAACAGAATATCTGGCAAATTTTTAGAGCTTCTTAGGGTAAAAAAAGGAGTCAATCAATTAATATTTATTAAATGCCTATTTTGTGTCAGACACACTGTTAAGTTAGGGTGATATGATGACAAAAATATATTTATTTCATTTAAGATCATTTTAAAAAAAATGTACCTGTGATTCCATTGTATGGGGGAATTTCTAGTGTGGGAATTACATTTACTGATACATTTAAGCAATTCCTCCCCAACTTATAGTCTTGGAGGCAGTATGAGGACATGGACAATGTGGTGAATTCAGAGTTGAAAAGACTTGAGTTGAAAATCCTGCCTCTAATACTTACTACTGGAATGTCCATGGGCAAGTCACTTAACTTTTAAGCCTCAGTTTCCTCAATTATAAAATAGTGAAAATAATAGCTTCTCCCACAAAAAATGTTGTAATGACCAAATGAAATTATGTATGTAAAGTACTTTGAAAACCTTAAGGCACTATATAACCAGATATCATCATCATCATCATTATTATTGTTATTATTGTTATAGTTTCATTTTTTGTGTGTGTCTCCGATGCCTAGTGCAGTGCTTGAACATAGCAGATGCTTAATAAATGCTTGCTGAATTATTCTTATTACCATTGTTGTTGTTGTTTCCCAGGGGGCTTTTCCAAATGACTTAGGCATAGTTACGGAGTTAATATGTGGCAAAATAACACTTGAACCCAAATCTCCCTGACTCTAAGACCAGCCTCTCTGCTCATCATGCCATGGTATCTCTCATTTTTGTGATACTTTTCAAAACATCTCTGATAAATGGAACTGAATCTAGACATTCTCAGGAACTGGAAATAAGCTATGAGCAACAAAAGACTTACGTTGAGATCTCTAAAGTATTCATTGTAGTCTAAGGCATAGCCCACCACAAATAAATCTGGAATCTCAAATCCAGTATCTGAGTAGGAAAAAAAAAGAAAGACAAGATAAGTACAAATAAATGAGCTAATAGGACTTTGTGAATTCATTCTGTATCCATTTATTCATTTGGCCAGAAGCAAGCTAGTGAAATGATACGGAATACACAGGCCTGGTTGCAGTTCAATAGGGGCTTAGGTGACATGGTATACTTTGTGAGCAAAATCATAAGGAAGAATTTCTCTGAACAAATAGTCAAGAAAGAGCCAAGAGCCTTGGTGAATAACAAGCCAAACATGAGTTTTCTCATGTAATGCTGTGAAAAAAGCAAGCACAATCAAATTAAATAATGTCAATGAGTGCATCTTTACAGCTCTGATGGCTCTATAAATGGCAGCCATTATTCTTGAAATACTGCATGCATCGAGAAGAGGCTGGAATGCAGGAACTGTGAGGTAATTCAGGGGAGAGCCACCCAGGTGGAGGAAAGATTGGAAAACAACTCTGCTGGAGCATGGTCAAAGGAAATGGGAGGATTCAGCCTGAAGAAGAGAATTCTAAGCATGGGGTTCACAAGGGTCTGCAAGTAGGCAAGAAGTTAATAAGCAGAGCAGTGATTAGTACGTTATCTCTCCAAAGGGCAAGACGAGAGCAAGCCAGCTTCAACTGCAGCATGAGAGATTTAGGTTAAGAATAGGAAGAATTTCCTGACAGGGAAGGTTATTAGACACCAGGTTGGGTCACTCCAGTCTGGGTTGCAGAATATCCTTCTGTGAAGGTCACATGTCCATCATCTTGCCTGAAATAGGAATGAATTCCCAAGGTCTCCTCCATTCCTACTGACCCTAAGTAAGCATGCTGCTCTGCATTGCAGCCTAGGAGGAGGAGTACATAAGGATAAACATCAACAATCTTACTAATGCACAGATCTGAGCATGTCAGATCACTGCTTGAAGCCTTCCAATGGCTCTAAATTGACTGCATGAGTTGTTGAGGTAGTACGGTGGATAGGGTACTGGACTTGGAGTCAGAAAGACCTGAGTTTAAATCATGGCTCAGACACATAATAGCTGTGTGACTCCGGGCAAGTAACTTTATTTCTTAGTCTTAGTTTCTTCATGTATAAAATGGTCATAATAATAGCACCTAAAGTGCAATACAAATGCCAGCTATCAAATGGCCTACCAAAAAAAAAAAAAAAAAAAAGGCCAGATTCCTAGTCCAGCATTGAAGGCCATCCATCTTAAGGTACTAATCTATCAATCAGTCTGCCAACCACAGCTTTTCATCATGCCATTTTTCATCTTGCATCTCATACTTCTGCCAAACAAGGCTCTTCACCATTCCATCAGTATTCTGAGCTCTCCTACCTTCATGTCTTTGGTCACACTATTCCAGCCACTTGGAATGCCTTCATCCCCCATCTCAACCTGCTGAAACCCATCCTTCAAGGCCCAGTTCAAATGTCACCTCTTTCAGGAAACCTTCATTACCTCCCTAGTACTCATCTGGACATAGATCTTTCATATTCACTTGTCTGCACTTTTCTTATGTACCCATCGTAGTCTATTTTGTACTAAAATCATGAGTGTACATATTGCCTATTATTCTCTAAAAATCCTGATAGTAAGGTACAGGTCTTACTGATTTTTGTATCAATCAGTCAACCAACAAGCATTTATTAAGCACCACCTGTATGCCAGGCACCATCTTAGATATTTGGCATAAGGCTCAGCATGCTCTTAATCAATGCTTATTGAATTAGAATGCTATGTGATCATTTTTTTTTCAGAAACCCTAGTTATTTTTACTAGCATGTAAATAAGAAAATGTTTTAGTCTTGGGGGGAAAAAAATTGTTTTTGGTATAAAGGGAGTCACTTGATGTCATTGGCATGTTCCCCATCCATACCGTACTTCCCTTGCTCTAATGTTTATTCAGCTTGCTGACCAAAACCTCAGCCAAATTATTTCAGGGACTTCACAGCAAACATAACTTGTGAAAATCAAGTCATGGCCATTTTGTATTATATGACATTCCAGATACCATGCAACTGAGGGAAAAAAGGGTCACTTCTACAGATAATATAATAAATCATTGGACTGTAGGTTTATTTTTTCAGGCTTCTGACCTGCCTATAACTTGTGGAAGAATTAGAGAGTTGCATTCTATGAAGAGAAAGTTCATCTCCTGGATAGCATGTTCTGAGAGCCAAGACCTGTGAGGGTGCTTTCGAGAGTTTTTTTTTTTCCCTCTCTTCCTGATTTTATGCAATTTTTAAAAATTGGCCAAATGACCAATCTAAGAGGAATTTTCAAAATATAGTCAAATAATACTTTACCAATGTTAATTTTGTTTTGTAATAGTTTCCGAATGGCCATTTGAGCAAACCTTCCTACATTTACACTTTTTTTTTCTATGGATGATCAGTGGAGACAATAACTGAAGAGGGTGGCTCTAGTCTGTCCTCTTCAGACAGGCAGTATCCCACCCCAAGGAAGATCTTAGAAGGAGTGTGCCATTGCGATCATTTGAGTTATTATCACATGACCTCTTTGGAACAAAGTCATGATGTAAAGCCAAGAACAGTGATAAATAACCAAGTTCGACAGCCCCCACAAAGACAGAAACGTGCAAATTGGGAATCTGCCATGGAAAGGATCCGCCATCATCACATTGTGGGCCCATCCTCCTTGCTAGGAAGCTGGAGCCATCAGAGGGACAGAGTGGCTCTGCCAGTCCTACACAATTTCTGCTAGAACATAGAGTATCACCGACTGATAGTCAAAAGATTCTCAAGAAGAGTACTTACAGTCAGGTTGAAAGCCATCACTTCTGGGAGTTCTCTTCACCAACAAACTACAATTAGAAAGAGGTACTATGTTATGAGTAGCTGAAATAACATCTCTTTGGATGGAATTATTATTATATTATATATATATGTAATTATTATTATTATTATATTATTCGGAATCTTTAAGATGCATTTCCTGCCACCCCATACCTGAGGACCTACCAAATTACCATGGTCATCTTAGAGTCATAACAATCCTATTTTCATTCTTGGAATTATGGCTATTTCTTTCACCATGATGACAATCTGTCTGATGAAGGAAGTAAGTAGGGTACTGTCTCTGGGGCTTATCTAAGCTACTTCTAGAAAGGGCCAAAGAGTGAGTGGTGGGTAGAGGAGGGCTCCAGAAGGTACAGAATAATGTTTTCCCTTCCCTTGCCTCATTATTAGCCTCAGAGCCAAGGGGAATAATTTTTTTTTTTATTTGTGGCTAATCACAGGTCTCCCTGAAACAAAGGATCATGGGTAAGACATCTGTATTCTGTGAAGGCACCATGGTTTACTTTTTAAAATGAGAAAGAATAGACTTTATGAATTTCAGACTTACCTTGCCACCTTAATCATGTTGGGCTTATATTTTTTTATTTTGCCAAGCAGAGATTTCATGGTCCTCCCAGTTCCAACAACATCCTTTGTGAAAAGGACATAGATACATTCAACATCAATCTTCCTCAATAATAATGTGCCATGATTAGGAATATTATCAAGAGAGTGGGAGGGTGGGGAGCTAGCTGGACTACATATTTCAAGGCTTTTACTTCTCCCAGGCAACTGAGTGTTGATGAAGCTACTCTTTGGCTGTTAGCTTGAAGGGCTAAATTCAATCTTTGGATATGCATGTGTGGTTTCCCTCTGATTAGAATTGGAGCTGTGAGTACATTTTCAAGGCCTAATTTGGCCTGGAGGTTATGGGACTCAATACAATGCACATGAATTTTCATGGACATACTCTTTACATTTGAATACCCTTAAAATATAAACACTTCCCCCACCTCCTCAGCCCCATTTAGGGAGAGATTCTGTGACTAAAGAAGCTAGAGGTCTGGAAAGCAGCTGGTGACAGGGAGTGAACTGAGAGGTGGGGGTGGGTGGGCACAACTGCCTTTGGCTGGGGATCATCACAGATGATGACCTGAGGCACAATTAAAGCAAAAGACACCACAGAAACTTAAAAAAACAAACAAAAACAAGAAACCAGAAATAAGCTATCAGTTGCTGATCGGTGAAACAAAAGATTTATATCCCAGCAGCCTGGGTTGAGTAACTTTTTTGAATGGAGGACACATCACAAGTTTTGTTGAAAAATAACAGGCCTATATACATGTGACCTATATAAGCAATCATGGGGCAATCCCTGAGAATCATTTGGGAACTATATGTGGTTCATTGAAAATATCTGCCTTTGCTTACTCTAGACCAAGGGTTCTTAATTTAATTTAATTTAATTTTTTTTGGTGTCATGGACCCCTTTTGACAGTCAATCTGGTAAAGCCT
The DNA here is from genome assembly GCF_900497805.2 of Vombatus ursinus. Lineage (NCBI taxonomy): Eukaryota > Metazoa > Chordata > Mammalia > Diprotodontia > Vombatidae > Vombatus > Vombatus ursinus. The sequence goes on along the minus strand of NW_020954639.1, from coordinate 16,491,443 downwards.
ATGGGTCTTTTTTTTCATAATAATGTTTTAAAATGCATAAAATAAAATCCACAGGATAAAATCTTTTTACAAAACCCAAACCAAAAACAAACAGACCAAAAAAAAAAAAGTTTGGAAATCTCAGGTTAATAACCCTTGCTCTAGAGAGGAGTATTTTCTTCCCTTTTGGACAGGTGTGCCATGATTTCCATCTCAGCTGTCCAATGGATGAATGGCCTCTCTGGAACTCTGGAAACTAAGTCTTAGAGGGGAGAGGATGTGGGAGAGAGAGAGCACTAGCTTAGACAGAAGGAAATTTGGACTCCCTCAGCTCTGTCTCTAGATTGCTTGTCTTTCATTCTCAAAGAAGACCAATGACATCAGGAAGGTGATGTGTTGATTTGCAAGTGAATTGGATTTAAGTGAGACAGAACTGCACAGTCACCAGCCTCACTCTCTCCTCTGGAGCCACCTGGGTCCAGTGGCAAGATATAGATCAGGACTAAAGATGGCCCCCTCCCTGTCACTAACTAGCTGTGAGACTACACAGGCATTTCTTCAGTTGTAAAATAGAAATGATCTTGCCTACATTATACTGGGGCAGCTAGGTGGTACAGTAGATAGATGGCAAAAACTTGGAGTCAGGAAGACTCATCTTCCCAAGTTCAAATCTGGCCCGAGACACTTACTAGCTGTGTGATTTTAGGCAAGTCACTTGACCCTGTTTGCCTCAGTTTCCTCAGGAACTGGAGAAGGAAATGGCAAACCACTCCAGTATCCTTGCCAAGAAAATCTCCAATGGGATCACAAAGAGTCTGAAAATGATTGAACAACTTACACAGTTGTTGTAAAGATCAAATGAGTCAAGAGAAATCAAAGCCCTTAGACAATAAAGTGGCCCATTTGCTACCTGTGTGACCTTAAGCATGTCACTTAACTCCTTTAGCTCTCAGTTTTCTCATCTATTAATGAAGGACTTGGAAGAGATGATCTGTAAAGTACTCTCCAGCCCTAAATCCCATGGTCCAAAAGCAAAGTATTTTTTTGAAAAGGAAAAAAAATGTATCTTGCACATCGTAGATAATTTTCATCTTTTAAATTACATTTTATTTTCAGATCTACATTTTTTCCCTCTCATTCTTCCCCTCAGCTGAGAAGGCAAAAAAAAACATACCTCTGTTACAAACACGTACAGTCAAACAAAACAAATCCCTAGGTGGCACAGTGGATAGAGCACCGGCCCTAGACTCAGGAGGACCTGAGTTCAAATCCGGCCTCAGACACATACACTTACTAGCTGTATGACCCTGGGCAAGTCACTTAACCCCACTGCCTAACAAAAAAACTCAAAAAACAAAAAACAAAACAAAACAAAAAGAAAATGTCCAAAAAGTCTCAATCTGTATCTGAGTCTATCACCTCTCAAACAAGAAGTTGGTAGCAGTTCATAATAGCCATTTAATCAATTTCCTGATGATGGAAACTTGCATTTGCATAACATCTGATCATTTGCAATGTGTTTTCACATTCATTGCCTCATTTGGTGCTAACAGAAATGCTGTTTGGCAAGTAAGGTGGATATTATGACCCCTATTAATTGATGAGAAAACTGAGGATAATTAGGGTTAAGTAAAGGTTACCTGGGAAGCTGTAGAACTAGGACTGTCCATCAATAAATCGATTGACTAGCATCCAAGTCTTCCTGTTCCCAAGCAACTGTGAGAGATTCTAAGCTATTTAAGGACAGCAATTAGATCTGTACCATCCTGTTCTATGGAATCCAAGTAACAGCTAGTACACAATGGGAATCCAATAGCTACTTGGAGATGGGGAACCAGCGCTAATTTAAAAACTCACCGTAACAATCTGCCAACTATCAAAAATTGGATGGGGACAAGTCAGCTTACCTCCACGATGAGTACATTCTGAAAGAGACAAGTGAAACACAGTTATTCAGAATACAATTTGAAGAGCTATCTAGCATTTTGGTTCCATTTTAAACCCCACAATCTGCTCCAGTCCTGTTCTCTACAGCAGAAAAGCCTGTTAAGTGTATGGGTCTATGACCCAGTTACTCCAGTCATAGCAAGGGCCATGCTGGGTGTTCTATGGATTTGTGCCAACCCAAATCAATTCAGTTGGAATAGGAGTAAGGTTCCCCCAGGTCCTCAGCAGAAACTGGTTTTATTTTTTCTTTTCTTATCCCCAGTGCTTAGAACCGTGTCTGGTAAATAGGTGCTTAATAAATGCCTGTTGACTTAATTGGACTTGACGTATCATCATATGCTTTGGATATTTAACAGATTCATATAATCTCAGAGTTAGAAAGGTCCTTAGAGATGACCCAGTCACCTCATCCAATTTGCACCTGAACAGGATGACCAGTTGGCATCTATCCTCTAGTGAAAAGGAATCCACCACCCCAGATGCAGCTCATTCTACTTTTGGACATCTTGAATTGGCAGGAAGTTTTTCTTACATTGAACTTAGTCTCCTTAATATAACATCCATCAGTGGTTCCTAATTCTGCCTTGTGGGACCAAATATAAAGAGGCTAATCTCTCTCTCTATTCAACAGCCTTAGAAAAACTTAAAATTAGCTATCTTGTTCTTCTTCTGAACTTTCTGTTTTCCAGGTAAAACATTTCTAATTCCTTCAACTAATCTTCATAGGTCATGGTATCCCTTCTTCTCCAGCATCTTAGATGACAGCTGATGGACACAACCCAGCTTGTATGAATTTCTTAAAATTTGGCATACTTAAGAACCAAGCACAATGTTCTAGATATTGTTAAACTAAGTAGAGTACAGGGAAACTATCACCTCATTGATTCTCTTAATATATGAGGGAGTTTGCTTTTTGTCTGCCAGGACACACTGTTAGCTCATATTGAGTTTACAATCTACTAAAATCCTAGATTTTTTTTCATAATTTTAAAAAATCCCTGCCTGTTGCATCATATACTTGTAGAACTTTTTTTTAAAAGCCCAAACAAAAGACTTTGTATCTATCCCTGTTAGATTCAACTTACCATTCTAGCCTAGCAAGAGCTTTTTGGGATCTTGACTGTAGCCAAGTTAGCCATCTTATCAAGATTTCATAAACATGCGAACCATATATTTACCCAAGTCATGGATGAAACCAGCATAGGGCCAAGGATGTATATATCCCTAGGGATGCTCCACTGAGCCCTCCCTCCAAGATGACACTGGCCCATTGACTACTCCTTGGGTTTGGTCAAAGAATTCCAAATCCCTGTAACTAGTAAATAAAGCATTGGACCTGGAGTCAGGAAGACTTGAATTAAAATCCAACTTCAGATACTTACTATGTGGGAAATCACTTAAACTGTCTGCCTCAGTTTCCTCAACTACAAAATGGCAATAATAGTAGCACCTACTTCCAGGGTTGTGAGGACCAAAAGGTGCCTGGCACATCCAGGAACCGTATAAATGCTAGCTATTAATCATAATCATAATCATAATAATAATAATAACTGTTATTATTTAGCCCACATCTTTCCAGTTAACTCACAACTTCAACAAGAAGGCTGTCAAATGTCTTGCTAAATTCAGTTATATTTTGCCTATGGAATCCCCCTTGTCTACCAACCTAATAACCCTGTCAAAAAAGGAAATGAGGTTAGGCTGGCATGGCAATTCAACAAACATATATTTAGTTAAGCGTCTGTTGAAGACATGCTAGCTCTTACTGGCCACCACTTCCCTTTTTGAAGCCTCCCCAACCATTTCTTTAATAATGTGTTTGAAAGCAGGGGTTCTTAACCTTTTTTGTGTGTGTCATGGACCCCTTTGGAAGCCTGGTGAAACCTATGAACCCCTTCTCAGAATCGTACTGTTAAATGAATAAAATAAAATACAGAAGATTACAAAGGAAACTGATTATATTGAAATATAATTATTCAAATTAAAAAAAAAAAACAACCAAGTTCATAGACCCCAGTTGGGATCCCTTGTTCTAGAGTTTTTTACCAGGAATCAAAGTTAAGTTCACAGACTATAGTGTGAGGATTCCACATTTTTCCTTTTTAATAAAAAAATCTGGATAATATTTGACTATCTCCAATTTCATGGCACTTCTCCCAGTCTGACTTCTTTTTTAAAAAAGGGATATCTTTTGTTTTTGTATCTTCTATATTTTCCATAAGAGACAGTTATCTCTTGTGAAATATTAAAAGACTTAAAAAAGAGAGAAAAACTAAACAATACATTAAAAATGTCTGATGTATGCAGTGTTCCATAGCGATAGTCTTCCGCCTCTGCAAAGAGACAGGGGAAGTGACTTCCTCTAACTCTTCTATGGGGCCAACCAAATATGGCCAATATAATTTTACAGCATTCATTTTCAATTATTTTACTGTTGTTCTTTCCTTTGACATGATTGTAATTACACACACACACACACACACACACTATATATATATATGTATATATATATATATATATATATATACACCAAAAGTCATAGTGCAGCATTAAGCTTTAATAGCTCCATAAATATAAATAAACATGAACTTACAAAATATCATTTCAAATTTTGATTATTTAGATTTTTTTTTATTCTTGTGAATTTGGAATAACAAAATTAAAATTTTTGTCTTAGTGTCTCAAATCGAAGGTGGCAAACATGGAAGAAAAAAGTTGATTGCATTCTCTGGTTAGCTGAACTCAAGTCTACAACAGCAGTAAGAAGAAAATTTGCCTCCCATTACAAGAAGAAGGATTCCTACAGAAATTTAATTAGTAACTGGTGAAAAAAATTTAAGAAAATGGTTCATTTCATAGCAAGACTAGATCTGGGAGATGCCAAGCAAGTGAAGAGACTGTGGCTGAAATTGAGAAGATATTTGAACAGAATCCTCCCAAAATCAGGGTGTTCTATGTTGATTGAGTTGAACAATGCAAAAGCCACAGTGCATAGAATTCTAATAGTGAAACTTCAAAAGTATATTTACAAGTTTACATTTTTTCAGATGCTACAAAGAGAGGATTACTATGCAAAATTAGACTTCCATTAGCTGATGAAGTAAAAAAAAATAGAAAATTCCAATGATGCTCTTGACAAGTTGACTGATGGAGCAACTTTTCACCTAAGTGGCAAAGTTAACTATCACAAATGACACATTAGGGGGACAGGAAAACCTTAGCAAGTCTGGCAACATGAGACTCCCCAAAAGTTAATGTTTGGCAAGCCGTTAGAAAGTCTTACATTATTGATCCTTTGTTTTTTGAAGAATATGCAGTTAATGGTGAATTTTACTTAGCAATACTTCAAATTTATTAAATAACATCATTTTTTTCAACAAGATGAAGCACCCTCTTATTATGAATGGCTGGTGACACTTTCTGGATGACACTTCCTCAGACCAATGGATCAGTAGAGGAGTTCCTCTCGTGTGGCCATTTTCATCACCTGATCTATCTCCATTAGACTTTTTCTTGTGAGGTCATATTGAAATGGTAATGTATGCATCAAAACTTCATTCTTTGGATGATCTCCAAGCTAGGATTACAAATGGAATCCTTTCAATCACTGAGCAGCAGCTAATGAAAGTTTTCACAAAGTTTGAAAATAAACTAGAGCTATATATAGCACAAGATCATGGTTATGTTGAATTTTAATAAAACATATCAATATTTTAAAATTAAAATAACTGATTGTTTTTTGTGAATTTGTGGCATTTATGCTTCCGAAATTAAACTCAAAACTGCACTAAAACTTTTGTGACACGCCATATTGTTTTCCTGGTCTTATTTCAATTTGCGTTAGTTTATACATCTTCCCAAAGTTCTCTGCAGTCAGCATACTTATTGTTTCTTATAACATGGTAATATTCTATTGCCTTCATGTATTATAATTTGTTTAGCCATTCCAAGATCAGTAGGTACCAGAATGGTTGGACAAGTTCACTGCTCCACCAACAGTACCTTAATGTGCCTATCTTTCCAAAATCTCTCCAATACTGACTATATTCATCTCTTGTCATTTTTGCCAATTTGCTGATCTTGAGGTCTTGATTTGCATTTTTTTAATATTACTAATTCAGAGCATTCTTTCATAAGGTTGTTAAAAGTTTTCAATTCTTTTGAGAAAGTTTTTTTTTTCCATATCCTTTGACCACTTGGAGAATGGTTTTTGGTTTTACCTGTTTCTGTTAAGTGCCTGTGTATTTTCCATTCTTTTTGAATTTTCAAAGATCACAGACCAACAATAGGTACCCTCATCATGAATTCAGTAGAAGACTACTGAGACCTAAGTCTAGATAAGAACTCAAGATAAATCTCAGTAATATAGACAGTGACTCTGGCTTTATCAGGGATTCAGGTATAAAATTCCCAACTCTCAAGAGATATTGAGATTGTAGAGGATTCAATTTTAGTACCTTTCACGTGTTAGAGAAGAATGTCATGCAGATATTTAGGGAACTGAGGGATTTAATTGGGAAAGTATGGATGATTAGGAGGTAAATGGTTAGTGTTGCTGGTAGTAGGGGGAAAAAAGCTATTATCTTTTATCTTTCCTCCAAGTCTTTAATTTCTTAGTAGTTACTGCATGTTAAATATGTTCACTGCATCAAATTAAAATTGAATTATAGTAGACCACTGCAGTTAATTACCAGGAACAGCTCCCGATATGGTGGTTTCCAACCTCCCTACCCCTGTCTGCAACCAGTTTTCTGGCTAAATCAAAAGGAAAGCCAGCTATAAATTAAAAGCATTGGATCAGAAACCAGAACAAGTGGGTTCTTGTTTTGGATCTACCCCTTAGTTGGTATGTGAATTTGGACAAGTGACTTAACCCTTCTGAGTCTCATCTACGAAATGGGGACAGTAACATATGCCCGACCTATCCCGCAGAGTGGTGAAAATCAGATGACAAAATGCATGTGAATTGTTAAATGCTATATAAATGGAAGCTATTATTAGCCCTCACATACCAAGGGGCCTCAAAGTGAGATTAAATCACAATTTAGCAAGTGATTTGTCCTCGTTTTTATTCATTTCCCCCAGTGAATAATGCTAGTAATTCCCTTCATGTTTTTGCTTGTCCTTAACATTTTTCCCCTCCCCTGGCTGAACTACAATCTATTTGCAGTTATTTTTTGAGGTTCACTTCCATGGCTCCTAAGTGCTTTCATTTTTGAGTGGGCTACCTTTTGAAATTCTATTCAAACCTACTATCCCTTCTCCAACACTACCAATCTGATATTATGCTTACTGTACCTCAGATGTTTGCCAATAACTGTCTGAATCATCTCATCACACCTAGCTCATTTTCTCACAGAAAACCTAGTAAAATCTCCAGCCCACTGGCTGATGGCAAAGTTTTCTGGGGAGCCAAAAATATTCTCTCTCTGAATCTTTTTTTTTCCTTGCTATTTCAAGTTCTAGGCTCAAACTCTTACTACAAAATAAGTATATGCAGATCACAACTATTTCCTAAAAATAGGTTATTCAAAAATGTTTGAAAATGCTGAAGAATTTCTTATATTTGGTTTTCTTAATTGAATGTACCACTGTGGCACCTCACTCAACTGGTCTAGAACCATAATATTTACAACCAGGTTCTCCAGGAGAAATAAAAGAGCACAAACATATTTTTTTTTCGGGGGAAGACAATTGGGGTTAAGTGACTCACCCAGAATCACATAGCTAGTAAATGTCTAAGGCCAGATTTGTACTCAGGTCCTCTTGATTTCAGGGTCAGTGCTCCATGGACTTTACAACATAGCTGCCCCTCCCCCTTTTAGGCCCTTTAAAACCTGCCCCAAACTCAAATCTACTTTCCCAGTCTTTTTTTTTTTTTTGTAAGTAATGGGGTTAAGTTACTTGCCCGGGGTCACATAACTACTAAGTGTCTGAGACCATACAACAAACACACTTTTTAAGTTTAATCTGCAATATTAACATTTCTTCCATCACATTCTAAAGTCTAGACCATCAACAAAACAATAAATCAAGCTCTGGTTTGCAGCACTGGTCAATTCCCAAGTTGTAAATGCTCACACTGAAAATTTAACAACCAGCTCTCCAGAGCCAGTTTGAGCTTGCTCCAGCATACCCGTTTTAAATATGGTGAGAGAACTCTGGTAGCTATCAGTCACACACAAATAGAAAGAGCAACTACCATCAATCAAATTACCTACAAATATGAAGGATGACTTTAAATATGTATGTATATATCATGTATATATTATCTTGTGTGTGTGTTTGTGCGTAATGGAAAATGCAGATCATTGTTATTTCTCTGATCATTCTCAGAGTTGTAAGATTCACATCAGTAAGCATTTATTAAGCACCTACTGTGTGCCAGGCAATGTGCTAAGTGCTGAGGCTACAAAGAGGGACAAAAGACAATCCAGGCTCTTGAAGAACTAGAAGTCTAATGGAGTGGGAGGCGTTTGAGTGTGTGGGGTGTTCCTAGCGACGAGCAAGTTTTCAACCTAGTCGGAGAAACAATGAGAAGGAATGATTGAAATAGTTATTAACACAACTAGGGCCAAAAAAAATTGGCAGGTTCAGAGGCTTCATTCTGGCACTGGATTATAAAGTTGCTTGGATTAATTAAAACACCCAAACCCAACCCCAACATTTTGCTCTTAACCCACACATCTGTGTTCTTAGGCAGCCAGATCTAGGCATTGTTTTCATGCATTGAGTTTTATCCTCGATTTTCAGAGATTTTTCCCCCTTAAACATGAACATGATTTTCTTGCTCTAAAGGATACACTGGTTTTGCAGTGTGCCAGAATTAAACTAACCCCTAAAAATGTAAAACTGATTCGCAGGAGCGCATTGTGCAGACAGCGTGAACACATACAAAAAAATGCTTTTACCATGGTGAGCTAAAGAGGACATTTATCTGGATTGTTAAAGGCTCCATTTCTTCAACAGCACTGACCTATTTAAACCCATGACTCAGACAGACTTCCACGTGAGCATCTTTTCCATACTGTAAGAAAAAAAACAAAACAAAACCCTGCACTGTACAGGGCTTTCTTCTTCTTCCTAAATACCCACTTTATTAGAAGCCTCAGGAAGGAGTTGTATTAGTGCCTTCATATAGTGAGTGTGAGATTGAGGGTCATAGCATTTCAGAGTTGGGAGGGATCCCAAGGGTCCGTGGCCTGGGAGACAGATTTGTCTTCTCTACCTGGAAAAGGAAAAGTCTCTTCTATTTAAATTTCCCACATTTTCTCTTCTTGAATTTCAGACTCCAGGAAACTTGAAGTTATTCGCTTCATCTTTTTTTTTTTTCCCGTGGGCATGGGGGGAGATATCTTTTCCTACTCTTGTTTGGTTCTCTTGGTTGATCTGAAATGGTTCTTCTAGTCACTTATGGCAGCTTACACAGGCCAATTATTCTTATTTGTGAAGTTGGTTTCTCCATTCTTTGAATCTAAGTTCACCCCTGGGCCCCTTTCTTTCTTTAGGCCATATGGACTAAGCTACCATGAGCCTGAACAAATGTTTGCAAGCTACCTACATCATGGGTCTCTCATCAGAGGGTGTCCTCATTCTACAGGATGGAAAAGTGATTCTTCTGAGCTATTTTCTTGGATATTTTTTATTCCAATCAAATAATTGGAATTTATCAAAAATATTTGATTAGCTTCTGCCTAGCCTCCCCCAAATACAATGAACAACCAAATTCTATTGATTTTTCCTTTGAAAAGCTTTCAACATCCCTTTCTTCACCATTATTATATATTATTATAATAGGCGGTGTTGCATTTGGGAAACTGCATAGCTCCTTCAACGATCTCGAACTGCTACCTCATCAAAGTCTATCTTTTTAACAATAACATTTTCCTGGTGATGCTACAGAGCTGTGAATCATGGAAAATGGTCTCATAAAAATCAAAACTGCAGGAGATCCAAAGAGTATCAGAGGGACTGATGGTGGATGTATTAATAGGGTTTGGCATATTATTAAGGATGACTTGCACATCTGGAGCTGATAGCAAAAACTAGCATCAAGGAAATGGATCTTTGGAAAAGATGTTAGAATGAAGTCAAGATTTTGGTAGTTCAATCAATCAATCAATCAACATTTAACAAGTGCTTTCTATGTGCCAGGCATTGTGCTAAGCGATGAAACAAAAGAGTCAAAAGACAGTCCCTGCCCTCAAGGAGCTTATAGTCTAATGGAGAGACGACATTCAACAAACATGTACAAAGCAAGCTATATACAAGATAAATAGAAAATCATTACCACTGGAATTAAGAGGGGTGAGAGAAGGCTTCCTGCAGAAAGTGAGATTTTAGTTGGCACTTAAAGGAAGCCAAGGAGGTCAGTGGTCAGAGTGGAGGAGGGACATAGGGGACAGCCAGTGGAACAGCCTCTAGGTCAGCGTCACTGGAGTTCTGTGAATCACCTCCAAGATGGAGAATGCTCTGAGGACAGCTAGGCTCCCGTGTACCTGTGGCTTTTCATTGCTTGTCCCTCATGTCTGACTCTCCTTTCTGGTCTTGACCTTGGGGTCCTTCAAGTTTCAGCTGAAATCCCACCTTCTGAAAGATGCCTTTCCCAGTTTCCCTCAATACCTTTCCTCTGAGATTACCTATAATTTGCCCTGTATACATCTTGTTTGCACATAGTTGTTTGAATATAGTCTCCTCCATTATAATTCAAGCTCCTTAGGGCAGGACTGTGTTTTTGCTTTTTTTTGTGTCTTCAGGGCTTGTGGTGGTGCCTGGAACATAGTAAATACTTAGCAAAAGCTTGTTGACTTCTTGACTTGACACCTTGGAGCTGAGGGTGATTGATTGTATGACTGGTATGTAGCACACACTCTTGCCTCATCTCATGTGCCTAAACAATAGCTTGATTTGATGTCTTAGTAGTGGGGTGATCTCTCCATTGGTTTATCTTTGACTTATAGGGGTGCTGGGTAGACAGATATATCTGTGCTTCTAGGCAGTAGTATAAACTTTTACCCTCTGGTCCTTTCCACTCTAGTTTTAGACTGACCTAGATATACCAATGACTGGGGCATGTGCCAGCATGTGCCAATGGCCTAGGTAACCTGTAACTATAGAGGCAGTGGCAGGGGATAAGTAATGGAGACAAAAGGTTTTAGTTAACTTTAAATGACTGCAGCAGTAACCAGGTCCTCTTGTGTTTTTTAAAAGGGATTTGTTTTATTTTGTTTTGATGAGGAAAACTCTTTTAGGAAAATGTGACATCATTCTAGTAGAAATAAGAGGGAAACAATTGCTTTATGGGATTATAGCATTTTAAATCTGGAAAGGGTCTTTGGGATCATCTACTCCAATCCTCTTATTTTTCAGATGAGGAAAATGGAGCCCAGGGAGGGAAAGTGACTTGACCATCAAGGTATTCAGGCCAATTCAATAAGTATTTTCATAATTGCTTGCTTTGTGCAAGGTATTGTACTAGTGCTGGAGATACAAAGACAAATTAAATAGTCCCTGCCCTCAATGAACTCATAGTCTGTTGGGAGATATGGCATCTACAGAGACAAATAATAATAAACTAACTAGCATTTATACATCCCTTGAAGGTTGGCAGAAAGTATTACATATGTTATCTCACTGGATCCTCACAACAACCCTGGGAGGTATTATCATCCCCACTTTGCAGATGAAGAAACTGAGGCCAAAAGAGGTTAAGGACTTGTCCAGGATCACACAGGTAGTTTTTAGCCTAATAATGAGGCAGCTAGGTGGCACAGTGAAAGACCTGAGTTCACATGTGACCTCAGACACTTCCTGTTGTGTGACCCTGTACAAATAACCTAAGCTTCCTCTGCCTCAATTTCCTCATCTCTAAAAAGGGGATAATAATTGCACCTACATCCCAGGGTTGCCGTAAGGATAAAATGAGATAATGTTTATCAAACACTTTGCGAACTTTAAAGTACTATATTAATATTAGCTATTAATATGGTATTAGAACACTGATGCAATAATTTTTTAAAAATTCAATTTTATTTTATTTTCGGGTCCACATTCTCTCCTTCCTGTCTCCCACCACCCCCCTTGTGGGTGAGAAAAACAAAACCTATTACAAACATGTATAGACAAACAAAACAAATTCCATCAATGGCCAAGTTAAAAAAAAAGTCTCAATCTACTACTGCAAATTAATTTAGGCTATTCACTGGAAAGTCAAACACTGAAGCTGAAGCTTAAATACTTTGTCCACATAATGAGAAGAGGAGATTCATTGCAAAAGGCCCTGAAATTGGGAAAGACTGAAAGCAAAAAGGAAAGAAGATGGCGGAGGATGAGATGGATAGTGTCATGGGAGCAATGAACATGAATGAATTTGGACAGACTTTGGGAGACAGTAGAGGACAGAAGAGCCTGGTGGGCATGGAGTCATGAAGAATCAGATATGACTGAATGACTGAACAACTATTGCAAAAACTTATTGACCTCAGTTCCGTCATCTGCAAAATGAAGGTGGTTGTCTGGATAATCTTTCAGGTTCTTTCTTGATATAAAACCTATGCAACTAAGAATAATGACTTAGTAATCTAGTTACACTAATGAGGAAAGTTCTTTGAGATCAAGGAATGTTTCACTTCCATTTTTTGATCCCCAATTCCTAGTGTGCCTACCAGCACAAGGTGGAGGCCTAATAAGTGCTTGTTGATTGATTGATTAATGCAATTTCTAATTAAGCCTAATTTATGACAGGGAAATAATTTTGGCATTTGGTCTTCATTCTATTTTGGATCCTAGCTCTGGAGATGGGAGGGAGTTTGGAGATGCTCTTTTCCAAGGCTCTCATTGTTCAGCAGAAAAGAATGAGGCTCAGTACAAGTGATTTGCTCAAGTTCATTGAGCTAGTAAGTAGCTTGACCTTGAACCTATGTTCTCTGTCTCCAAATTCTGTACTCTGTCCCACATACTATGTTGCTTAGTTCATTCATTTGGGGGATCAAGGAAGAAAGACTAAGCTGTTTTCAATCAAAACCCTTGATTCTCTGCTGTTACTCTAATATTATTATACATTTTCAAAATATTAAATGTGGCTGCTACTTCTTTTCTCCATCAAAGCAGTGGTTACGTAAGAAGAAAAAACCACAAAAATGGAAGATTAAGGCTTGGGTATTAGCCTGATCCATTTTACTTAGAAAGCTGAAGTTGTTCAGGGATAATGACTACAAGGTATAAGTCAGCCCAGTCTAAAACAAACAAAGACTACATTGCTTTCATTCACAGCAAGCTAGCATTACAGGTCACATTCCTCAGAGACCATCTGCTTTATGGAACAATTCTTCCTTCCTGTTTGTATATTTGTGCTGGAATCAAAACAGCTTTTTCACTTATTGCTAAGCATATGAAATCAAAGCTACCAGGTTTGGGACTCCATTTCTAGACTGGGGGTGGTTCTCCCATGACCTCATGATTGGCATAACCCACCCCACCTCACACACATCTGTTGGGCTTTTTTTTTTTTTTAAGGGAAGAGAAGAAAAAGAAGTGGTTGGATGATACTCCCCCTCCCCCAGCTGACAAGGCAGAGGATGGAGAACTAGGAACTTTTCTTATACCATCACAATCCTATATAGAATTGAATTTTGTACTAAGGAACAAATGTATTAAATGCTTCAAATGCTTTTCTTTCCATGAATCTGAAACATTGGGCAGCTAGGTGGAGCAGTGGATAGAGCACTGGGCTTGGAATCAGGAAGACTCATCTTCCTCAGTTCAAATCCAGCCTCAGACACTTACTAGCTATGTGACTCTGGGCAAGTCACTTAACCCTGTTTGCCTCATTTCCTCATCTGTAAAATGAACTGGAGTAGGAAATGGCAAACCATTACAGTATCCTTGCCAAGAAAACTCCAAAGAGGGTCACGACTCAAAAACAATAACAATCTGAAACTTTCCCGTGGTAACCGTCATCAAAATACCTAGGTGCTGACACACAGATAGTGATGAGAATAAAGGGAAATGTCTCCCTTTCATTTGCTTAACTAGGGATGTGACTGAGTACTGGAAGAACACCTAGGAGGGACCTAGGTTCAAATCCTGGTTCTGTAAAAGTGTGACCTTGGGCAAATCTTTTACTTCTTTAGGCATCAGTTTCTTCACCTATCAATTAGAAGTATTGGACTAGAAGATCTTGAAGGTCCCTGAAGCTCTAAATCTATAATTCCACAAAGACATTCCTATTATCAAGCTGTTTGAATGAGGATAAGAAAAAAGCTCAGACAGTCAAAGGTCTGCATCTTGTCCTTGAAGTTTTCTAAAATAAGTGCATTACAAAAGAAATACCCTTAGAAGCATTCGCATCTCCATTTACATGAAATGGATTAAAAAAAAAACCTGGGAAAATTGTGTGAAATTTAGTGCAATAAATATTATTGACTTTTTTTGTAACATCAGTATTCAGAGAGACAAGTTGAATGGACATACCTTGCCAGCTAGTTCAGAAAAGTCATCCCCTCCGACTATCTGCATATCACCCAAGGCTTGGTCATTCTTTAAAAAAAAAAAGAAAAAGAAAAGAAAAGAAATATTTAAATGAATAAAAAAAACCCTTCAAAACACCATCTTTTGGGTTGTTAGTTAATGATAAGTCATCAAAAAGTAGGAATAGTTGACCCATGATGTTCCATAGTTCTAAAGAGGTAGAAGATATTTTTGTTTTCCATCAGTGGGCTCTGCTTGACTCCAGTAAAATTATACATCCCCAAGAAAAGCTCATCCCCTGAAATCTCATCACTATGTAGATACTCAGTTTTGGACACTCAACATCTTCCAGTTCCCTAGTAGCCTCTCCCCTCTGATTGGAAGGTTAGAGGTAGGAGTGATAAACTCCTCCCAAAGCCTTCCTTTATAGAAGGCTCAGAACTTTCTACCGGTGGTTCTGCTTAGTTTGGACTCCACCAACATTATCATGGCCCTGCTCAGGTATTCTTTGGTGGTCCTGTCTTTTCGGCTTTCTTTTGTATATTATCTTCCTCCATTAGATTGTAAACTCCTTGAGGGCAGGGACTGTCTTTTTCTTTTTAACTAATTCATTAATTAATTTTTAGTTTTCAATATTCATTTCCATAAGCTTTTGAGTTTTAAATTTTCCTCCTCCTCCCTCCTCTTCAAGATGGCTTGCAATCTGATGTAGATTCTACTTATACATTATTGTTAAACATATTTTCACATTAATCTATTATAAAGAAGAATTAGAACCAATAGGAGGAACCACAAGAAAGAAGAAACAAAACAAAACAGAAGAAAGAAAAAGGGCAAATAGTGCACTTCGATCTGCTTTCAAACTCCATAGTTCTTTCTCTGGATGTGTATGGCATTTCCCATCATGAGACTTTTGGAGATGTCTTAGATCCTTGCATTGCTGAGAAGGGCTAAGTCTATCAACGTTAATCATTGCACAACGTGGCTGTTACTCTGTACGATGTTCTCCTGGTTCTGTTCACTTCACTCAGCATTGGGCTGACTTTTTCTTATTTATGTCTCTAGCATTTATACCACAGTGCCTGGAACACAGCAGGCTTTTAATAAATGTTTGTTGAATTAAAATGATAGCAACTTTTATAGGGATAAGATTCTTTCTTTTCATGTAATGAATGTGACTAGTATTCTATACAGCTTAGATTGTTAACCTGAAATCCCATAGCTCCCTAAGGACTCCAATGATGTATTTTGGGGTATCTGGATTTTTTAAAATGATAAGTATATTTCAATATAATTGGTTTCCTTTGTACTTCTACATATTTTATTTTACACATTTGAAAACAGGATTTTGAAAAGGGGTCTGTAAGCTTCACCAGACTGCCAAAGGGGTTCATGCCACAATAAAGGGTAAGAAGCCTTGGTTTTGAGCTTATGAAAAGAGGCAGTGTGTAGGGGAAAGTGAGGACAGGAACAGACATAGACTAAGTTTGGAGAGAAAGGGCTGTGGAGGTAACTCAGGTCTACTTTAGAACCTTCTTGTTCTTATACAATCAATCAAGAAGCATTTGTTAAGCAGTTATCATATACCAGGCACTGTCTTCAGTACTGGGGATCCAAAATAAACACCTAAGAGTCTCTGCCCTCAAGGAGCTTACATTCTTAGTGGGGTAGATAACATGTAAATAAACAGGCATATGCAAAATACATAAAATAAAGAAAGGTAACCTCAGAGAGGGAGTGATTGTTTTTTGTCTTGGTCGGAAGGGAATATGGAAGAGTTAGCTCACCCTTAGGCAGTTAGGTGGTTCAGTGAATAGAGCACCATGCCTAGAGTCAGGAAGACCTCAGTTCAAATCAGACTTGGACACTAGCTGTGTGACTCTGGGCAAATCACTTACCCCCATTTGCCTCAGTTCTTCATCTATTAAATTGGGACACACTTCAGAAAGAAATGGTAAACCACTCCAGTATCTTTGCCAAGAAAACCCCATGGACATAATGTACATGGGATCAGGAAGTCGGACATGAATCAACAACTGAACAACAACAACAAAGAGCTCACCCTTAAAACTTGTTTTTGTGTGCTTTAATGGGTGATGGGAGTTGAGGCTCGAGCTAGGGAAGAAGATCATAGTTCAGAGGAAAGACCCCAGTCCTTGGAGTCATATGACCTGAAATCCCAGTTTTTCTGCTTACTGCCTGTGTGACCTTGGATAAGTCACCTAACTTGTATGGGCGTCACTTCAACTTTAAAGTGAGATGGTTAAACTAGATAATCGCTAAGGTCCTAGGTATAACTATGCTCTAGTTGGGGGGTGGGCAGTGAAAGAGTCTTAGGGAAAGAGAACATATAGACATAAAAAAAACCAAAGTAAGTTACGTAGATGTAGTGAAATATTCAAGGAAGTCACAGAAATTTAGTTATATGTCCAAAGGCATCCTTAGAAGACAGTTTGGAAATCATTGACCTAGAAACGTAATCTAGATACTGAACCAAGCCTACACAAATCATATAGTAATGTGCCACTTGGAGTGGTCATTTTTCACATACCGGACTATACATTTAGGTAAAGGTTGTGGAAAAACAGGGCCAAGACAAAGTAAATATCCTGTCCCTTTAAGGGTCTAGAAAGGAAAAAGCAAAACAAAATGAAAAAAAAGCAGCACTCTCTAAATCATAACTCACTTCCAAAGTGAGAGGGGTTTGTTTCAAATCCAGACACATCAGCCGGTTCTCAAGGTCTCCGTTGCCAATGACAGGTTAACTTGCTGTTTTTTCCCCACTCAGTTTTAGACTTTGCTCATCGTAATTCTCTCACCATGTTTATACTGTCAAATACTTTTTATTTATTTTTTTTAAAAGAGAGCTAATCACTTTGTTCTGTGGTACTGTAATGGGCAAACTAATCAGCTCCTAATCAAAATGGTACCAGCTAATTGAGCCTTCCCTTCTCCCCCTTTTATCTTTAGCATTTGTTAATATTCTCTTAGTATTTGTGAAATGGTGCTTGCTACCAGCTTTGGTTTTATTTTCATTCATGCAAACATTATGTGCCACTGTTTGATACTTAGGTCTCATAGAGTCCCTTCTTCCCCTCCTTTCTCCCTCTACCCCACTACCACCAAAAAAGAAACCCAAAGAAAGTTAAGCCAGCCTCAAGAGGAAAAAGAAGAATATTTCAGAAACTCTAGCATAGGGTCAAAGCCTGAAGTAGAACACAGGACGATAGGTTTAGGGCCAGAAGGGACCTGAGGAGGTCATCTAGTCCAACACCTTAATTTTTCAGATGAGCAACCTGAGGCCCAGAGGCGTGAAATAACTTGATGGAAGAGCTGGAGTTCAAATCCACATTTTCTGACTACAAAATCAAAACTTGTTTGAAGACACCACAATGCCTTCTAGGTTATCAGAAAAATTTTATGTAGTGCCAACTCAGATGATAATGGAAAGGTTTAGCTTGTTTTATATATATATATATATATATATATATATATATATATATATATATCAAGAACTTGTGTGGAAACCCACAAAACAGAGGGGAAAAACCATAGTGGATAACATTATAAAGATGAAAGAATAGAAAAACAGAAGTGATACCATGTTGATAGTATGCTAGAGACTACCCAGTCAGATGGAGGAAATGAATTTTCAGTTTCTCATTCAGGACTCCGACTAATTCAGCCATCTCTTGGAGATCTTCCCCTGCTGAAGTTAGAGTGTCTTGAGTTACATTTACTGATCATTTCAGGAGACAAAAGAAAAGTTTCAAATGCAAAAGACCAGTTGCCCAAATAGAAATGACTAGAAATTGGGAGCAAATGAGCACGTTAACTTAGAATTCATAATAGATAAAGGGGGTGGGGAAGAGAACTTCAGACAAAGTCTGACATTTGACATAATTAAGGGGGATTGATTTTTTTTAAAAATTCAAATAAAAGATATACAGGATCCCATAGTCTGAGTCTCAAAAGGGGAAGTCAACTCAAGCTGGTAGGAAGATCCCAGGAGGAAAAATTTCCACAACCTAGTCACAAATGATTGTAATGTGAAAGGAAAGAGATAAATTTCTTAAAGAGACATAAGTGAGAGTCCCAGAGGCATACTGACACCCTTAGATTTTAAAAGGGCAGGTAAAGGAATTAAATTAGAGACAACTAAATGAATATTAATTTTTTTAAAAGTAGCATAGTCCTTAAGTGTTGGAAAGGCAAACATCTAATATGAGTTAAACTTTGTTATAATGCTAAGGAAACTCAAAGGACCTTAAAAAGCAATATGGTTTGGGGCAAAAAAAAGGAGGATAATGAAAGGAATAGAACTGCTGTTGGGGGAGGGAGTAAGTGATAATGGATGACAGAGAGAAGACTGATTCAATGCTTGTTTTTCTTCTGTTTTCATCACCAAGTAGATTGCTCTTTAGACTCAGGAGGATAAACCAAAAATGACTAAGAGTGAACTGTAACCCAGTATAAAGAAGGTGAAATGGCAAAGGAATTTCTCAATTAATTCAAGTCAGTGGGCCCAGAAGAATTCCATCCCAGGGTACTAAAAGCACTTGTTGAAGTGATTGCCAGATCACTGTCAGTAACCTGAGAAATTGTAGAGAACACAAGTGCCGTAGGACTGGAAACGAGGGAGCGTGTTTGAAGTTTTCAAAAGGGGAGAAAAGGTAAATTGTCTAACTACAGACTGATGAGTTTTACATTGATTCCTGGGGAAAAAAAGACTGGGATGGGTTATTAAAGGAGAGACTTTAGGGTATTTAAGAAAGGGAAGACATAATAGCTACTGACAAGGCCTACAGGCGTCTATGAGCTCAATTCACCAATAATCCAGACTCAGAGAAGGTAAAGGGAAAAAGAAACAAGGATATTAAGGAAAATCTAAGAAGAAATGTAAAATCGAATACCAACAGAGAGACATGAAGAGAAACAACTAGAGTAGAGTCATGAAATCCAGTCTAGTATCTGAGAAAACAGAGCTCCAGGTTCACTATGGGACCTTGTCATATGCTCTTCTTTGATGGCTGTTGGGCCTTATCAACATCTTCCTATGTCTTTGCCATGTGGAAGCTATGCCAGGGCTGGTCCCAGACATCCATGCTGCTCATAATAATATGCTTGTCCCATACTCTGAAGAACAAGACAGCCTATCTGTATCACACCTGATAACTGAGCATAGTGGCTCACTAGATTTGGAGTCAAGAAGATCTGAATTCAAATCCTGCCTAAGACACTTGTAAGCTGTGTGACTCTGCGTAAGGCACTTAACCTCTCACCTTCAGTTTCCTCATCTGTAAAATGAATATAATAATGGTATTTACCTCATAGGGTCACTGTGAGGAACATATGAGATGTGTGTATACATACATATATGTACATATATATACATATATATATACATATTCTGCAAATACATATATTTATAGGTATTTTATACCATGTACATATTCACATATTTTGCCTATATACATGTTTTAATGTACATATACATGTTTTTATATACATAGATACAAATGCATATATATGGGCAGTTAGGTGGCATAGTAGATAGAGTCTCCAGCCTGGAGTCAGGAAGATGAATCTTCCTGAGTACAAATGTGGCCAGATACTAGCTGTGTGACTCTGAGCAAGTCACTTAACCCTGTTTGCCTTAATTTCCTCATCTGTAAAACGAGCAAGAGAAGGAAATGGCAAACTACTCCAGTTATCTTTGCAAAGAAAACCCCAAATGACTGAAAATGACTGAACAACAAAGAAATTCAATAAAGGTCCCAGAGACCAGATAATAGAACTTACCTCCATCCTCATGATGTAAAGGTTTGGAGCCTACCAGGATGGAATATTGTGTACATCGTCAAATTTAGTCACTTTATCCCTGTTTCGGATGTTTTTTTGCTTAATTGTCTTTCTTTATCACATATCAAGGCAAAAGGCATCAATAAAGCATATTTTATAAAAAAGCATATTAAATTAATCTCGTTTTGTTTTTTTGAAAGATACTAGACTAATGGTTATGGGAAAGATCTTAGATAAAATATATCTAAGAAAGTATTTGAACATGTCTCTCCCAATATCCTTAAGGACTGAAAGATGGGACTGCTAGGTAAACATCAAAACTGGTAGACTGATGAGATTCAAAAGACAGGTAGGTAGTGACCCAGAGGGAGGTCTTTGATGGAATGTCACGGGGCTTTTTCCTTGCCCTGTACAGTTCAACTTTTGAACAGTGAACTGCATGGAGACAGAGATAGCCTGCTTAGCAGATTTTCAATGACATGAAGCCGGGAGGTAGAGTTAATTCCTTAAATGACACTGTCAGAATTCACAAAGATCTAGCCTTCTTGGAACAATATGCCAAGTCTATCAATATAATATTGAATTAAGGATAAAATCCTACATTTTAGTTTTTAAAAAGCTGCATAGGCACAGTATGGAACAGCTATAGTTCATGGAAAAAGTAGTTTGTGTATAGATGTGGGGAAAACTTGAAAGTCAGTGGATTTTTAGCTAATATGAGTCAACAGTGTGATGTGATTGCCCAAAAAGCCAAAAAGTCAGAATATGATGCATAATAAAAGACTAGTACCATGAATGGGTAAAGTGAACATCTCCTTTCCCCTCAACATCTCGTTTTACTATTTGGTCACAGAACACGCAGAATACTGTGTTTAGCTCTAAATGCTACTTTGTACATTGAAATGTGTCCAGAGTGGGGTTACCAGCATGGTGAAGGATACCATGCCGTTTCATATGAAGATCAGATAAAGGAAATGAGAATTTTTAGACAGTAAAAGGAAAACTTGGTTTTTGGGGGGAAATGGGAATTGGTCAATGTCTTAAGATATTTTAAGGATTGACGTTTGGATGAGGGATCAGACTGGTTTTATAGCTAGATCCAGAGGGAAGAACTAGGATCAATGAGCAGAAGTTAAATGATGTCAGATTACTGTTCAATACAGGGTTAAGACTGCAGTAAGACTTTTGGGACACGGTATATAAGGAAAACTTCCTAAATAGTTAAAAAGTTGTCACCAAATGAAATAAACCACTTGGAAGGTGCTGAGTTCTTTATCATTGAAGGTTTTCAGGTAGGAAGGTGTTCGATGATCACATGTGAAGGGTGTTGTAGAGGTAATTTACTTCCTTAGGTAGAGGTTGGGCCAAATGGTGTCTGAGATTCTTCTAAGGTTTTGTGGTTCTGTGATATTACAACCTCTGAAGTATCCCAATTTCAGCAAAGATCAAAAAGAAAAAACATTCCTAAGTATAATTAAATATCCTGTCACTAACTTAACTGCTTTAATCTGTATTTTTCTAAAAATGTAATTGCTTGAATGTTTTTCTCTGACCTCAGGACATTTTTAGGGCTTCTGATAAATCTGTTCTAGCCTGTACTCAGCTGCTATTAGAATGTATGTATTGATTTCTTCTTTAATAGTCCTTCTGCTATTTACTTTAAGTACTGAGTATCCCCCAAACAACTCTTATTTTCTTGGAACCTAAACCATCTTTTCTGCATCTGCAATTCTCAAGGAACTGACATTCTGATGGAGAAACTCAAGACAAAGAGATCATAAAAATAAACACAGATGACGAAGGGAGACATAGACAGGACTAATTTAACATGCATAGAGATAAATAAAGAGTTGAGTAATAACTGGGCAGATGGGAAGGATGAATTCAATACAGCTAAATAAACATTTATAAATTACCTCCTAGACATTAGCTATGGGCAAGTCACTTAACCCTGTTTGCCTCAGTTTCCTCATCTATAAAATTAGGTAGAGAAGGAAATAGCAAACCACTGCAGTATCTTTGCCAAGAAAACCCCAAGTAGGGTGATGAAAAGTTGGACAAGACTGAAAATGATTGAACTACAAATGCATACAGGGCATTGCGCTTAGGAGGTAGACACAGGATTTAGATAAGACAAGGCTTCTGACCTTACTGAGTTTGTAGTATAGTAGGACTGTATGACAGATATATAAAAGGTTCTTATATATGATAACTATACAAGAGGTCTGAAGTGGAGAAGAAAGAAGCATTACTGACCAGGAGATCAAGGAAAGACTTAAAGGAGGAGTTGGTATTTGAACTCAAATGTGAAGGACAGGTAGGATTTTATTAGTCAGTAAATAAACATTTATTGAGGACCTACTGTGTGTCAGGTGCTGTGTGCTAAGTGCTGGAGATATAAAGAAAGTCAAAAAGACAGTCCCTACTCAATAGAGAGAAAAGTTCAGAAAGTGGATGATTATAGGAATAAGAAACATCGTGGACAAAGGAGGAGTGTGGTCCAGTTTGGCTGGAGTATAGATTACATGAGCTAAGACTGGAAAGGTAGAATGGTTCCAGATTGTAAATGATCTTGAATGTCTTTCTCAGGAGTTTGAAAGTAAGGGCAAAGCAGTGATACAAACAGATCACTGAATAATGGAGGGCCTCCTTTCTGTACGATTAAGGAATCTCCACTGATTTGATAATGTCACAGATCACAGAACCTAAAGTCGAAAGAGTCTTCAGAGGTCTTCAGTATAGTCAATCTGTACCCAAACAAGGATCCCCTTTATAATATACTAGACAAGTGGCAATGCAGGGCATGTTGTGGGGAGAAGGGGAAGAGAACCCACTATCTCCTGAATCAGCTCATTCTACTTTTGGGCAGTTCTCATTGTTAGTATGTTTTTCCTCACAACGAGCTGGAATGCAACAAAGTCCTTGACTTTATGGAGTCCACAATCACTATACAGAGTGGACACAGGTCCACAATTGAGAGGCATCACACTATATTGTATTGGTCTTGGTATCAGGAAGACCTAAGTTCAAATCCTGCCTGGGACACTTACTAGCCATGTCACACCAGGCAAGCATTCAACCTGCCTCAGACTCAATGTCCTCAGCTGTGAAATGGGAATAATCATATCACCTACATCCCAGAGTTGTTTGGAGGATCAAATGAGATAAGATATGCAAAATACTTTACAAAACTCAAAGTGTTATATAAAGCTAGCTATTATATTGGGTAAGGGCCCTGTCTTGGAGTCAGAAAGAGGGGGTTTCAAATCCTGACTATGACTCATATTGAGTTTTTGAACGTGGGCAGATCTCTTAACCACACAGTGCCCCAGATAATTCTGAGTTACAGATGAGTTGCTTATCAGTGTCTATGAAAGGAGTCTCTATTTAGGGAGTTCCCTACCCAGATGAAATCATACACACAAAAATATACAAACATGGATAACTATAATCTACAATAATACACGCGCACACACTGACACACACACATATATGTGTATAGACATAGTACATATACAACACATACATGAAATTTTGCTTTGTACCGCTGTAATGTGTGTATATGTGTATGTGTGTGCGCGCGTGCATATGTGTGTGTATGTACAGACATAGTGCAAATACTTTGTACCTCTGTCACACACACACGCAGAGAGGCACACATTGTATATATAATTATATATATATAAATAAAAGCTATGTGTGTATATATGTATATATATACACACACATATGTATGTGTATATATATATATTATATATATATATATACACACATAACACACACACATTACAGAGGTACAAAACACATTTTCATATGGGGTTCAAAGGGGAAAGCTATTTATCATAGTTTTTTTAATTTAAAATTTCTTTAAATTAAAAAAAGAACCATTTTCTCTTGATCTTTAAAATTTACATGCGAAACCGCATGCCTGCTACCTGCAATTTAAATGTAAGAATACAAATATGAAGTGTCAAGGTCAAAACTTTCACAGATTTTATATATTATATTTGTTATAGTTACACAAAAGAAAGATAATGTTTCATAACCAAACTAATATTTTAACTGGAAAATAAATGTTAACATAGTATATAGGAAGGGTGAGTTTGTTTGTAGGTCACATATATCAGTTATTTCCTGCCTTTGGTGTATCTAGCTGTTTAACTTTTGACTCAACTTTTCTATAAGATAAAATGGTTCCTTCTTTATGACAGTGATATGTTAAGCCATTGTGATCAGGGTACTATCCTACCCCACACAGGCTCTGGTTGACTAAGAGTGATCCCTACCCAGCATAAAGGTCTCTTTTCCCCATGAGAAATGCAGGAGAATAAGGTCAGGCAAAGAGACCAGTGATGCCAGCGGGCTAGGGACAGCTGTGGGCTGATAGCAAAAATGAAGGGACATCGAGAAATGAAAAGACACACCATGTAGCACAGAAGGTCTGTTGGCGCAATTAAAGACACAATGAAAAAGGAAACTCAGCTGAAAAACAAATAAAGAGACTTTGCTTTTTACTTGAACTTTGGAATCTTGTAGCAGGATATCCTTCTGTTCAGACCTTGGGATAGGGTTGTTATTTTGGTTTAGGTTGTGTTTGAAAAGTGCAAATAAGTTGGACCCTTTCAGTGTATATGTGTGATTGACCTGAAAAGATCCCAGTAAAATATAGTCTTCTACAAAATCTTAGTGCAAATGAGGCCCCATATGATTTCCTGGAACATTTTTCCTTCATTGTTAATTTAAAAAATTATACTTTATTTTAACAGTAATTTTTTAAAAATTTTGAGTTCCAAGTTCTCTTCTTTCCTCTAGTCCTTCCCCCACCCATCAAGAAGGCAAGGAATTATGATATCAATTATAAATGTGAACTCATGCAAAACATATTTCCACATTAGCCATGGTGTAAAAAAAAAAAAGCAAGAAAAATGATGAACTCAGAGTTCATCAGTTCTCTCTCTGGATATAGAGAACATTTTTCTTTGTGAGGCCTTTCAAATTGTCATCTATCATTGTATTGATTAGCTAAGTCTTTCACATTTGATCATCATCACAATACTGCTGTTACTGTGTACAATGTTCTCATGGTTCTGCTCACTTCATTTTGTATCAGTTCATATAGCTCTTCCCAGGTTTTTCTGAAACCATCCCCTTCATAATTTCTTATAGCACAGTAGTATTCAGTCACAATCATATACCACAACCTGTTCAGCCATTCCCAAATGGATGGGCATTCTGTCTATTTTCAATTCTTTGCTACTATCAGAAGAACTGCTATCAATAATTTTTATATATAAGTCCTCTCCCTTTTTTGTTGATTTCTTTAAGATACACACCTAGATGTGGTACCACTGGGTCAAAGAGTATGCACAGTTTTATAACCCTTTAGGCATAGTTCCAAAATGTTCTCTAGAATGGTAGGATAAGTTTACATCTCCACCAACAGTACACTAGTGCCCCTATTTTTCCAAATTCCCTCCCGCAGCTATAATTTTACTTTTTTGTCATGTTAAATAATCTAATAGGGTGAGGTGGTACCTCAGAGTTGTTTTAATTTGCATTTCTCTAATTAATAGTGACTTAAGGCATTTTTTCACATGACTATAGATGGCTTTTATTTCCTTTGCCTACTCATATCCTTTGACCATTTGTCATATGGGGAATGGTGTAATTATAATGAATTTTGAATCAGTTCCCTATATATTTGAGAAATGAGGACTTTATCGGAGAAACTCACTGTAAAATTCCACCCCATCCTCGGTTTCCTGCTTTCCTTCTAATTTTCATTGCATTGGTTTCATTTGTGCAAAACAGTTTTTAGTTTCATATAATCAAATTATCCATTTTGCTTCCTGTGATCCTCTCTATTTCACTGTTAACTTAAAAAAAAAAGTTAAAATATATGCCTTCTTCCAATAAAGGACTATACCTGTAACTAAGATTAGCACCGTGCTACAGAGGAAAGACCCCTGAAATTGTAGTCATAGAACCTAAATTTAAATACTGTTTTGTTATTTACTACTTATGTGGTTTGGGGACAATCACTTAACTCCTCAGGGCTTCAGCTGGAATTAGGGTTAAAATAAAGGCATTGGGCTAGATGACCTTTAGTGTCTTTGCAACTCTAGAGAAAGGAGCATATGATAGATAGTGCTAAAATCTTAAATAGTCAACTTTTTATTATCTGCAGTTATGGAGGACAGCAATAA
Organism: Vombatus ursinus; assembly: GCF_900497805.2. NCBI lineage: Eukaryota > Metazoa > Chordata > Mammalia > Diprotodontia > Vombatidae > Vombatus > Vombatus ursinus. Next base: position 16,465,041 of record NW_020954639.1, on the reverse strand, counting down.
AGTATTGAGAGCTAGCCATAAGATAATGGAAAGAACTTTGATTTAGGAGACACCTAGGTTCATATCCTAGTATGATACTCCTATCAGTTGTATGCAAATTAACTGGGACAAGATAAGATAATTAAATTTGTTGACATAAAATAAACTTGACAGCTTAAAAACCTTTTCATATGCAATATGTCCTTTACCTAAATTAACTTGTTTTAAGTAGTTTGAAACTGAATTCATAAAATTAATAAATTTCCCTTCCTTTTTCATGAAACTAATCATCACATTGGCTATTTTTCAAAAATTATTTATTTTTACTTTTCAACATTCACTTTTACAAGATTTTGAGTTCTAAATTTGCTTCCTCCCCAAGACAGCATGCAATTTGATATAGGCTACATATATGTAATCAGAATTAACCATATTTTCACATTAGTCATGTTGTAAAAGAATAATCAGAACAAGAGGGAAAAACCACAAGAAGGAAAAAACAAAAAAACAACAGAAAAGGAGAAAATATTATGCTTTAATCTGCATTCAGACTCCATAGTTCTTTCTCTGGATGTGGACAGCATTTTCCATCATGAGTCTTTTGGAATTGTCTTAGATCATTGGATTGCTGAGAAGACCTAAGTCTAACAAAAGTTGGTCATTGCACAACATTGCTGTTACTGTGCACAATGTTTTTACGGTTCTGTTCACTTTTCTCAACATCAGTTCATGCAAGTCTTTCCAGGTTTTTCTGAAATCTGCCTACTCACCATTTCTTATGGAATAGTAGTAGTATTCCATTACATTCGTATACCACAACTTGTTCAGCCATTCCCCAATTGATCGGCATCCCCTCAATTTCTAATTCTTTACCACCACAAAGAGAGCTGCTATAGATATTTTTATACATGTGGTTCCCCTTTCCCTATTTTTTATGATGTCTTTGGGATACGGATTTAGTAGTGGTATTGCTGGATCAAAGGGTTTTAGTGAGGCTGCCAGGCCTCTCTGAGAGTCTTTGCTGGTTTCCTGAGGATTACTTAGCCTTTCACAGCAATAGTTTGTCAGCTTTAAATTTTCAACCACACTTTCTTTTGGCTTTGGAATGATTGATTGTTTCATTATGGGCTTGAATATCCTTGAAATATGTGAATTCCCTACACTAATAGCCTCTACAATAGCTCTACCAGTATTCTTTTTTAAAAGCCCCAATTTTTTCACATTTCCTTGGAATAAAATCCATTTTTAACAAAAAAAGTAAAGAAAAATGTGTATTTAACATAAAATCACGGTTTTATAGCCCTTTGGGCATAGTTCCAAATTGTTCTCCAGAATGGTTGGATCAGTACACAACTCCACCAACAATGCATTAGTGTTCCAATTTTCCCATATCTTCTCCAACATTTATCATTTTCCTGTTTTGTCATGTTAGTCAATCTGATAGGTGTGATGTGGTACCTCAGAGTTGTTTTAATTTACATTTCTCTAATCAATAATGATTTAGAGCATTTTTTCATTTGACTATAGATAGCTTTAATTTCACCTGAAAACTGCCTGTTCATATCCTTTGACCGTTTATCTACTGGGGAATGACTTGTATTCTTACAAATTTGACTCAGTTCTCTATATATTTTAGAAATGAGGTCTTTATCAGAGACACTGACTGTAAGAATTATTCCCCAGTCCTCTGCTTCCCTACTAATCTTGGTTGCATTGGCTTTGTTTGCATCACGTTGTCTATTAAGCATACTTTTGACAAACTGTCCATTTTTCCAAATCTAACCTTAATTATAGCCCATAAGTTTTCAATAGGGTTTAAATCAGGTAGGGTTCCACGCCACTCATCAACATGTTTATTCTCATCCCTTGAACATATTTCTTATCTGTCATGATTTGTGGTAAGAAATAAGGTCATATTGAAATATTCCATCTTCATTTGGGAATTTTTACAATTTTGAAACAATTCTGTTTGTTAATATATCAATACATTTATCATATGTCATCATTCCCTCCATATGGGCAAGACTCCCAGGCCCATTTGAAGTTAAAAAAAAAACAAAACCTTTTTTTGGAGTAGTTGTTTTATAGACAAATGAAGATTATCAGATCTTACAGGTTCACCTGGACTACTTCTGATAATAGTTTTGGTATAGTCTTGAATGAAAAATAAGTTTCATCAGTAAGAATAACACCCCCCCCCCCAGTCTTTAGTATTTGTCTTTCTATTGTCTTGCCTATGACAAGAAGTTTTTCTTTTCTTCATAACAATGGTTACCTTTTTCCTTCCTTCCGTTTCTCCCCCCCCACCCCCGCTCCGCTCACTCTCCCTCTTTCTGTCTTTGTCTCTCTTCCAAATTCATGGTGTCTATACCATACGGTACAGGAGTCAATAACAACTCTTCTGGCTGCCAGGCCTCTCTGAGAGTCTTTGCTGGTTTCTTGAGGATTAATTAGCCTTTCACAGCAATAGTTTGTCAGTTTTAAATTTTCAACCACACTTTCTTTTGTCTTTGGGGTGATAGATTGTTTCGTTATGAGTTTGAATATCCTTGAAATATGTGAATTCTCCACACCAATAGGCTCTGCAGTAGCTCTACCAGTAGTCTTTTTTAAAAGCCCCAATTTTTACACATTTCCTTGGAATAAAATCCATTCTTAGCGAAAAAAAAAGTAATGAAAAATGTATATGTAACATAAAATCAAACACTCAACTGAAAGAGAACTAACAGCGTTGAAACCACCTCAATCTGGTCTCATCTGGCCACAATCATTCAGACAATCAACAAACATTTATTCTGAGCTAGCCAAGTGTTAGTAAAAGTATACACTCATGAACAATGCTGTCACAAAATGAAACATATCGATAGTCTATCCCAAGTAATTCAAACACAACTTCTTGAGGAAGCTGCTTAAGCAATCTCTTTGAGCCTCATTTTGTCTACCTGTAAAATGGAGAAAAAAAATACTTCTACTATTTAGCTCAAAGGGTCATTGTGTGGAAGGTATTTTAAAAGCTTTTGAGCCCTACAGAAATGAAGACTGTTAATCTAGAATCATTTCACTTTGTCTTGAAAACATGCCTTTGTACTCATAGCTGTGCTTGGCATTCCGGAAATTCATAAAACTTTAAAGTATACTAATAAAACCATCACAAACCTGCGTAAGAAGGAATTGGAAAAGTTATCCAGCTTCCTATTTGCCCAGAATGCTTGCTTGTTTCCCATTCCATGTTGAAAGTGGATAGCATCATATCTCAGAGCAATGCAAAATACTGCTCTACTTTTCCCGAGTTACAGGGTTAGGGGAAGGGTAGAAATAATTAACTGTTTTAATTTAAAAGACTGCCTCTTGGGTAATTTGGAGTAAAAATAAAAGATAATGAACTATGTCAATGTACAGCTTCAGGTTTTTCTTTAATTAGTTATGTAATAAGAATTTAAAAGTAAGACTTCCATGAATAACCAAAATTTATATAAGATATAAGGCACTTATGCCTTCTGTTACATATAACAGAAGTATCTATGCATTTGGGTATAGTGGAAAAATTTGAAGTCAGGAGACCTAGTTTCAAAACTGAGCTCTGTGGGATCTCTGTAGTTGTGTGCCTTGGGCAAGTTACTTCTCTTCACCAAGACTCAGTTTCCTCACCTGTAAAAATACTTGGAAAATATTTGTACTATTTAATTCATAGTGTTGTGAGAAAAGTGTTTTGTAAACCTTAAGATGATATGGACAAGGGAGTTATTATTGTTTTAAAAACTAATTAATATTTGCCAAGACCCTATGAAATAGCTGGGGTACAGATATTACCATCTCTGCCAAATATTTTGTTACTGGAATAAAATCCATAGTTTTGCTTTACCCAATTGAACCACAATGAATCAATGAAACATTCTGGTGACTCCTGCTTTTAGCTGGGTTGTTCTGTGTAACCGTATGACCTGGTCAGATCACATCCTCTCTGGCCCTCAGCCACTTCCTATTTGTGTGAGTCCAAATAGGCTCTTTGGCCTTTCAGGGTCTCGGTTCCCTCATCTGCAACATGAAGGGGTTGGTGCAGAGCACTGCTGAATTTCCAGCCAATGCAAGCATTCTTTGAATCTGAGTCTGTTATTATATATATAAAAAAATCCAACATAATCAGCACTCTCTCTTACTAAGGGAATTAGAATCATAAAATCGAGAGCTGGAAGAGTAGCCCAGAGAGATGAATTAATTCATCCAGGGTCACACAGCTGGCAAGTGACAAAGCCAGGCTTTGAACCCAGGTCCTCTAGATATCAGAGCTCTACTTAACATATCACAGTGCTGTATGACCATCCTGGAAATCACTTTAGAATTATGCTGAGAAAGTCAATAGAATGTCTACACCTTCTGACCTAGAGATTTCCCTTTGGTACATAGATTCCAAAGAGGCAAATGACCAAAATACGAGTTCCATATACATAAGATGATTAATTGTAGTGGCAAAGAACTGGAAACAAAGTAACTATTCATCAATTATATCAGTAGTTTCAAACTCAAATAGAAACTGGGCACTAAGTCACACATAAGGATCCTTGCATAATGCATATTGACTTAGAAAGCTTCAAATTATCATCATCTATGTTATATTGCATTTTTATTTATTTTGTTAAATATTTCACAATTACATTTTAATCTGGTTGGATGTTGGGTAGCAATGCTGTTCCTGGTCACATATTTGGTGTCTCTGAACTATAAACTCTGTAACTCTGAACTATAAACTACACATACATACACATTATACACACACACACACACACACACGTATATGTTAAACGAATTCTGGCGAATGGACATAATAAATATTATTGAGTTGTCAAAAATTAAGAATATGAAGAATTCAGATAAGCATGGGAAAAATTGTATGAACATCTGATGTAGTTTGCAGTAAGCAGAACCAGGAAAACAATATACGTGACAATTACAACAGTATAAATGCTAAGAGTAAAAACATGAAATTGAATACTGTGTAATTATAATGAATATCCTTGGCCCAAAAGAAGAGATGATATGATGAACCTCCCTCTTTTCTTTTTAGAGGTGGGTAACTAGAAGTGTGGAACACTATATATATTAACCAGCTCCATCAAGATGTTGCCTAGTTCTGCTTGACTGCTTTTCCACCTGAACCTCCTTTTTTAGTATTCTTTTTTCTAAAGGATGGCTCACTGGTAGGAAAGGGGGAAGGATATATTTGGAAATAAAGGTGATATAAAGACGAAAGGTACCACACAATTAAAAATAATAATAAAAATAGATAAAAGATAAATAAATAAGTATAAATTAAACAATTACAAAATAAATAACACATAATATATAATATTATATTATATAATAAAATAATAAAAACAATAAATAAATAATAAATAAAAATTAAAGTAAACAATTAAAATAATAATAAAAATAGATAAAATATAAATAAAGAAGTAAAAATAATAAAAAAGAAAGTGATGAATGAATTAATGACTGAAGTGACAGGAGCAACAAAAAAGTAAACAAGTAAAATAATTTTGCCTCAGTTTCCTCATCTGTAAAATGGGGTGGGGAAAGGTTGGACTATATTATCTCTGAGGTCTCTTCTAGCTCTAGTTCGATTACCTTAATTCTTGGCATTATTAAACAGGTTTCTTCTGCATAACACGTAGCTTAGCAGAAAAGGGATCATTCATGTGAAAAGCCAGGAAGAAGAAAGGAAAAAAAAATATGGAGAAGTAAAAATTCTCTACCAAGTATTTCACCTGTTGTATTAACTTTCAGGTTTATATTTTTACCTAAAAGCCCTCAATAGAACCACTAGATTATGAGTAATATTCAAAGAGGACAGAAATTAGGAAGATTCTAAAATTATATTTATTTACGTTTCTTTTAAAAATCATTATTTATTTTAAATATTTTTTTCTTTTAAAATTTTGAGTTCCAAACTTTCTCTCCCTCCTCCTTCCCCTACCCTCTGAAAAGGCAAGCAAATATCAATTATAGATGTTAAATCATACAAAACCTATTTCCATATTAGCCATAATCTCCTCTTTCTGTTCACTTCACTTTGCATCAGTTCATATAGGTCTTGCCATGTTTTTTCTGAAACCAGTCCCTTCATCATTTCTTATAGCACAATAGTACTCCATCATAATCATATGCCATAGCCTGTTCAGCCATTCCCAATTGATGAGCATCCTCTCAATTTTCATCCTTTGCCACCGTAAGAAGAACTGCTATAAATATTTTTGTACGTATAGATCCTTTTCATTTTTCTAAGTCTCTTTGGGGTACAGACTAATAGTGGTATTGCTGGATCAAAAGGTTTGCACAATTTATAGCCCTTTGGACATAGTTTCAAATCGTTTTCTAATGTATGGCCCAGTTCACAACACTACCAACAGTTTATTAGTGTGCCTATTTTCCCTCATTCCTTCTAGCATTTGTCTTTTCTGATAGGCATAGGTTGGTATCTCAGAGTTTTGTTTTGTTTTTAAGTTTGCCTCTAATCAGTAGTGATTCAGAGCATTTTTTTCCTATGACTATAGACAAGCTTTGATCTTTTTCTTCTGAAAACTGTTGGTTCATATCCTTTGACCGTTTATCAATTGGTTAATGGCTCTTACTTTTGTAAATTTGACTCAGTTCCTTACATATTAAAGAAATGAGGCCTTTATCAGAGAAATTTGCTATAAAATTTTTTGATGTTGCTTCATTGTCTATGGTACCTTTTAGCAAAATGTAGTTTTCCTTATTATCTCTTTTAATCAGGTCTATTTTTGCTTTAGCTTTGTCTGAGATCATGATTGCTACCCCTGCCTTTTTTTTTTTTACTTCATCTGAAATAAAATAGATTCTGCTTCAGCCCTTTATTTTAACTCTGTGTGTTTTTATGTTTCAGGTGCGTGTCTTATAAGGAACGTTGTTGGATTCTGGTTTGTAATCCATTGTAATCCAACTAATCCATTCTGCTTCTGTTTCATGAATGAGTTCATCCCACTCACATTCACAATTATGATTACTAATGGTGTATTTCCCTCCATACTATTTTCTGCTGTTTATCCTTCTCTATGTCTTTTATCCTGTTCTTCCTCAAAAGTCTGATTTACTTCTAGCTACAGCCTCCCTTAATCTGCCCTCCATTTTATCATCTTCCCCTCCCATAGCTCTTATCCCCTTTCTATCCTATTTCCCATTTGGGTAAGATATATATATCTATATCCATCTGTCCAACTGAGTATGTCTATATATTCTTTCCTCTTTGGACCAATTCCTATGAGACTGAGGTTCACGCATTGCCTGCCACTCCCTCCCATTTCCCCCTTTACTATAAATACTCTTCCTTGTGTGTTTCTTTTATATGAGAAAATTTTCTCCATTCTATCTTTCCCTTTCCCTTCTCCTTGTGCATCCCACTCTTTCACCCCTTCATTTTTCCCCTTTCTTCCTTTATTTTTTGACATCATCACAACATAATAGGCTCACATTCATGCTCTCTCTCTATCTGTGTAGACTCCTCACTGTACTAATAATGATAAGGGTCCTTAGGAGTTACATGTATCATCTTCCCATATAGGAATGTAAACAGTTTAACTTGATTGAGTCCCTTATGATTATTCTTTCATGTTTACCTTTTTATGCTTCTCTAGAGACTTGTGTTTGAATGTCAGATTTTCTATTCAGCTCTGGTCTTTTCATCAGGAATGCTTGTAAGTCCTCTATTTCATTAAATATTCATTTACCCCCTCAAGGATTATGCTCAGTGTTGCTGAACAGGTTATGGTTGGTTGTATTCCTAGCTCCTTTGTCTTCCTGAATATCATATTCCAAGCCCTCTACTCCTTTAATATGAAAATTGCCAAATCTTGTGTGATCCTGACTATGGCTACATGGTATTTAAATTGTTTCCTTCTGGTTACTTGCAATATTTTCTCCTTCACCTGGGAGCTCTGGATTTTGGCTATAATATACCTGGAAGTTTTTATTTTGGTATCTTTTTCTGGAGGTGATCAGTAGATTCTTTCAATTTTTATTTTACCTTCTTGATCTAAGATGTCAGGGGCAGTTTTCCTTTATAAGTTTTTGAATTATGTCTAAGCTCTTTTTTTGATCATGGTCTTCAGGTATTCCAATAATTCTTAAATATCTCTCCTTGAACTATTTTCTGAGATAGTTGTTTTTTGGATATTTCACATTTTCTTTTCTTTTCTTTTCCATTATTTTGACTTTGTTTTATTGCTTCTTGATGTTTCAAGGAATCATTAGCTTCCACTTCCACTTGCCAAAAATCTTAATTTTTAAGGAGTTCTTTTCTTGAGTGAGTTTTTGTATCTTTTGTTCCCCATTTGGCCAATTCTAATTTTTAAGGCATTCTTTTCTTCAGTGAATTTTTGTACCTTATTTTTCACTTGTCCTATTCTGTTTTTTAAGGTGTTATTTTCTTCAGTATTTTTTGTGTTATTTCTTTTACCAAACTGTTAATTATCTTTTCACAATTTTCTTGCGTCATTCTCATCCCCCCCAATTTTTCCTCTACCACTCATCTCTTTCTTTGACTCCTCCAGGAATTCTTATTGGGCTTGGATCCAATTAGCATTTTTCATTGAGGCTTCACTTGTAGCTGTTTTCACGTTGTCTTACTCTGAATTTATGTCTTGGTTTTCCCTACCACCATGTTAGGTTTTTATGGTCATGTTCTTTGTGTTGTTGTTTCTATATTTTCCCAATCTATTTCTTGATTTAGAATTTTTTTATGGCAAGTTTTATTTATTTTTTTGTTTTCAACATTCACTTCCACAAGATTTTGACCCCAAATTTTCACCCCATCTCACCCCCCCTACCCCAAGATGGTATGCATTCTAAATACCCCCTCCCCTAGTCTGCCTCCCCTTCTATCTCTCCCCCCCTTCTCCTATGCCCTTCCCCTTCAATTTTCCTGTAGGGCATGGTGGATTTCTGTACCCCATTTCCTGTATTTCTTATTTCCCAGTTGCATGTGAAAACTTTTTTTTAAACATGTGTTTTTAAAACTTTGGGTTCCAAATTTTCTCCCTTCCTCCCTCCCCATCCATCCTCATTGATAAGGCAAGCAACTAAATATAGGTTATATATGTGCAGTTATGCAAAACACTTCCATAGTAGACATGCTGTGAAAAACTATTTCCCTTAATCCTATCCTGCCCCCCCTATTTATTCTATTCTTTCTCTTGACCCTATCCCTCCTCAGAAGCATTTGCTTCTGATTACCCTCTTTCCCAATCTGCCCTCCTCTGTATCATTCCCCTACTCTTTTGTCCCCTTCCCCCCCTATTTTCCTGTAGGGTAAGACAGATTTCCACACCCAATTGAGTGTGTATGTTATTCCCTCCTCAAGTCAAATCCTATGAGAATAAGATTCACTCATTCCCTCTCATCTTCCCCCATTTCCCTTCCACTGTAAGTGCCTTTTCTGTTTTTTTGTGAGATACTTTATCCCATTCTGTCTCTCCCTTTCTCCTTCTCTTAGTATATTCCTCTCTCACCCCTTAATTTTATTCTCCAGATATGACCCTTTCATTTTCAACTCACCCTGTGCCCTCTATCTATCTATCTATGTCTATATATACATACATATAATTTTTTCCCTGCCAACTACCCTAATACTGACAAAGGTCTCATGAGTTACAAATATCGTCTTTCCATGCAGGAATGTAAACAGGTCAGCCTTAATAAGTCTCTTATGATTTTTTCTTTCCTGTTTACCTCTTCATGCTCCACTCGAGGCTTGTATTTGAAAATCAAATTTTCGATTCAACTCTGGTCTTTTCATCAAGAATGCTTGAAAGTCCTCTGTTTCACTGAATGACCATTTTTTCCCCTACAGGATTATACTCAGTTTTGCTGGGTAGGTGATTCTTGGTTGTAATCCTATCTTCTTTGCCCTCCAGAATATTATATTCCATGCCCTGTGGTCCCTTAATGTAGAAGCAGCTAAATCTTGTGTTATTCTGATTGTGTTTCCACAATACTTGAATTGTTTCTTTTTGGCTGCTTATAATATTTTCTCCTTGACCTGGGAACTCTGGAATCTGGCTACAATATTCCTAGGAGTTTTCCTTTGGGGATCTTTTTCAGGAGGAGATCGGTGGATTCTTTCAATTTCTATTTTGCCCTCTGGTTCTAAAATAACAGGGCAGTTTTCCTTGATAATTTCTTGAAAGATGATGTCTAGGCTCTTTTTTTTGATCATGGCTTTCAGATAGTCCAATAATTTTTAAATTCTCTCTCCTGGATCTATTTTCCAGGTCAGTTGTTTTTCCAATGAGATACTTCACATTGTTTTCTAATTTTTCATTCTTTTGGATTTGTTTTACAGTGTCTTGATTTCTCATAAAGTCACTAGCTTCCAATTGCTCTATTCTAATTTTTAAGGAAGTATTTTCTTCAGTAATCTTTTGAACTTCCTTTTCCATTTGGCCAATTTTGCTTTTTAGGGCATTCTTCTCCTCATTGACTTTTTGGACCTCTTTTGCCATTTGGATTAGGCTATTTTTTAAGGTGTTATTTTCTTCAGTATTTTCTTGGGTCTCCTTTAGCAAGCTGTTGACTTGTTTTTCATGATTTTTCTTGCAAGACTCTCAGTTTTTCCTCTACTTCTCTTACTTGCTTCTCAAAATCCCTTTTGAGCTCTTCCAAGGCCTGGGACTGATTCATATTTTTCTTGGAGGCTTTGGATGTAGGAGCTTTGGCTTAATTGTCTTCTTCTGGTTGTATGTTTTGATCTTCTTTGTCACCAAAGTAAGATAATATAGTCTGATTCTTTTTGCACTGCTTACTCATGATCCTAGCCAATTACTTGAGTTTTAAACTCTTTGTTAAGGTAAAAGTCTGCTTCCAATGTGAAGAGTATACTGTCCCAAGCTTTGGGGGTTTGTACAGCTATTTTCAGAGGTACTTCTAGGGACCTGTAAATTTTCAGTTTTTCCAAGGTGCTATGATAAGGGGAGAGCTGTTTTCTCTCTACCACTACAACAAGCTCCACCACACCAGCATTCCTCCTTGCCCCAGGACCGTCCCTCAGAACTGTGACCCAGATCCATGCACTGGTAAAACAAGAGATTCCTGCCTCAGCACTGGCAAAGAGATCCCTGCAATCCCCCTCTGATCAGCCACTCAATTCCCCCTCAGTCTATGGGCCGGAAGCTCAGGAAAAAACCACGGCCCTGGGCCACACTCCAGACTTGTGGCCGAGACCTAGCTCCTCTCTCACTGCGGTCACAGACTTTTCCCACTGACCTTCTAAGTTGTCTTTCATTTAGGGGTTGAGAAGTCTGGAAACCGCCACAGCTGCCCGCGATTCAGTCCTCTGAGGCCTGCTCCAGGGTCGCCGCGGCCTGTGCGCCCACGCCAAACTGCGCTCCTCTCCCTGCCCAGCGCGATACACCTTTCCGATCAACCATCCAGGTTAACTTGGGTTGGAAGTTTGTTTCACTTTGTCTTTTTGTGGGTTCTGCTGCTTTAGAATTTGTTTAGAGCCATTTTTTTTAGGTATTTGGAGGGCTTTGGGAGAGGGCTCAAGACAGTCACTGCTTTTCCTCTGCCATCTTGGCTCTGCCCCCCTTTATATCTTGATTTTGAATTTTATGTTAATGTTGGGCCTAGCTCATTTGGGGATGGGGATGCACTGTTCCAAGCTTCAGAGTTTTTATATATCTGTTTTCAGAGCTAATTCTCCCCTGCAGACACAAGTGTTAGTACTCCTCTCGGCCTTGGAACTGCTGTTGGGACCTCTGCTCCCTTGTGTCTGATGAGAAACTCTCCTCTCTGCTCTGTCCTAGAACTGCAACTCAGAATATCTCTGGGCTGAAAGTCTCCAAAGCTGCTGCTGGAATTGTTTTCAAGGCCCACTACTGGTTCTCCTGCTACTTTGGGCTGAGCCTGCACCCCATTGTCACAGACATCTCCTGTTGACCTTTTAAGCTGCCTTAAGTTGCAAAAATATCCCATTCTGACTTCTTGTTGGTTGTGCTGTTCCAAAATATGATTTGAGGAGTTATTTTAAAGTTATTTGTTGGGGAATGTTGAGAGAATGCAGCAGGGTTGCTGACTGTATTCCACCATCTGGACTCCTAAGTCACCTTTATTTTTCCAAATAAAAAGGGATGCTTTATTTGATGTAGGAATGTTGATTGGCAGGAGAGGATTACCAATTCTTTGGAGATTAAGTCATGTCTTAGGAACTAGGTGGGGCAATAAGCTATTAAATTTTCTCTTCTCTAGAGGCCAGGGCTTGGAAGTAGCTGGAGACTCCATGTGAAATGAGTTGGGTGGTCTCAGGAAAATTTCTTGTAAATAATATTGTTCATCTAAGAGTAGCACAAAACAATGCACATCTGTCTGCTCATCTTATACAAACAGAATCTGGTCTCCATTAGTGTGCCTATTGCTCTTTAATAAATGATTCTTTAATTGGAGCACAAAGGAAGCTCAGGGACCCTAGAGGAAATGAGATATTGCAGCCTCAGATAGACAGTGCAGGGCTAGAAGAGGAGAGAGAGAGAGAGATAACCAGATCATAGCTTTAAAGCTGAAAGGGATCTTAGAGGTCATCTAGCCCAAGCTTCTCATTTTATAGAGAAGAAAACTGAGGCACAGAGAGACAAAGACTTGCCCACAGTCATATAGGAGTTGGGATTTGAACTTGGGTCCTTTGACTCTAAAGCCAGAGCTCTCTTTCCACTAGAGTCACTCCCTCCCTTACTCAATCAATCAGTCATTAATAATCAACCACTGAAAGTAAACCAGCATTAGCTCTGATTTAGCAATTCACAATTCCTTCTTTAAAGAGCTAACAAGCATTTACTAAGTGCCTCTTATGTGCCAGGTACTATGTATATGAAGCTAAACAACCAGAAGTGTCTTAGCATTCAAAATAAGAGGCTGGTTAAGAACCTTTTATACTCAGATTGCTGACTGACTTAGCAAGCAAGGATATGAGCAATCAATCAATCTTTCCATAAGCATTTATTAAGTTCCTACTATGTGCTAAACATGATGATAAGCACTGAGAATACAAAGACAAAAAAAAAAAAAGAAATGGTCCCTACAATCATGGACCTTGTTTTTTTTTTTTTAATCAACAGAGATAATACGTACATTTATAAGTACAGAGTATCTATCACTCTATCTATCCATCCATCTGTCTAACAAATGTATAAATACTAGATTGGGAGGAGGCAGCTTAGGGGATCAGGAAAGACTTCACTTAGAAGATGATATTTGAACTGAGCTGTGAAGGAAACTAAGGATGCTATGATGGTATGTAGTGTGTGAGAACCAGAAAGAAGGCCACAGGATGGTCTGTGAAGAATAGTAGTGTATGATAATGCTAGACAGGTAGGTTGGAGCCAGGTTTTGAAACAAAGGAATTTACATTTGATGCTAGGGGCAATAAATGAGTGAATGAAAAAACATTTATAATCTTGTATACTCTGCTAAGCAGTGGTGAGACAAACAGAAGGAAGCAGGCCCTGCCTCTCAAGGAGCTCGTGTTTAAATAGGAACCTACTAGAATTGATTGAGTAGGAATTTATTGACTCTTACAGTGAAGGGGAGTCCATGACCCCATGAAGATCTCTTGAATATTGCCTCTCATTATTGTTTTTCCATATTAATCTAAAAGGATTGCCTTTAGGTATTCTGTGGAATGAATCCATGCTGAGATTTTCAAATGAAGTCACAAACCACACTGTTTGGGGGCTTTGGACTTGAAGGACATCCATATTACCTAGACTAGGGGTGGGGAACCTGTGGCCTCGAGGCCATGTGTGGCCCTCTAGGTCCTCAAGTGCAGCCCTTTGACTGAATTCAAACTTCACAGAACAAATCCCTTAATAATCAAAGGAGTATAAAATAATGATAATATAAAAATAAATAAATAAAGACAATCCCTTTTATTAGGATTATTTTTATTTTTATTTTTTATTTATTATTATATATTTATTAGGATTATTTTTATTTATTTTTATTTTATTTTACCTTTTATTAGGTATGTAGCTGATTAGCATTTTACCCTATCTGGTTAGCTTCCTGTTGCTGTTCAGTCATTTTCTGTCATGTCCATCTCTTCATGGCCCCATTTGGGGTTTTCTTCTAGGGTGTTTTGTCATTTCCTTCTCCAGCTCATTTGACAGATGAGGAAACTGAGACAAACAGGGTTAAGTGACTTGCCCAAGGTCACACAGTAAGTATCTCAAGCCAGATATGAACTCAGAAAGATATGTCTCTTGATTTCAAGTCTGGCACTCCATCCTTTGCACCACCTAGCTGCACTTAGCTTCCCCACATTTGCTTCCATGCTATGGTCTCTTTCAGCTTCAAGAATTCTGTGTCTCTAGCATATTTTTAATGTAGTATTCTTTATTCGGTATTCTTCTGTATTCTGTATATTCTATATTCTTATTGAGCTTATTTACATTAGTAAGAACTTAAGACTCAGATGTCCATGGAGAAGAGTTCATGATTCCCTCCCCACCTTGAAGATATTTTATGCCACAGACTTAATTTTTAAAAATAAAATGGAATTAAAATAACTTCAAACACTGCTGAGATATTCTGAGATAAGAAGCAGTCAATAAGTCACAGGATGGAAATTATTCTCTTCATTATCTTTTAAAAACAGAGCTGGGCCTCTGTGAGATAATAGCACAGTGCTGAAGGACACTTTGGATCAATGAAGAAACCCTTCCATGGCCAATTCCAACAGGAAGAGTCACACTGACTTCTCAGATCTTTAAAAGGGAGGGACCTGTCTTCAGTCTCTCTTCTTTCTGTAGGACATGCCAAAACTATTTGAGCTTCTCATTGGACGGTAGAGGACTTATACCCTTACTCTTCCTCTGGGAGAAATGAGAAGCTGTGAATACATGCAGGCAAAAGCACATGTGGGGGCTTAGACAAATCTAAACATGGGCTTTGGACACTGGCTTCTTCTTCTGTTTTATTTTCTAAATGTAGGCAACCTAACAGCTATCCTGAGATGGATATGCTATTCTAAGAGTCAACCTTTTGAGTTTAAGAAGCTTCTGGATCCTCATTTACTGCTAACTACATTTAATAGTGGGGCAGCTAGGTGGTGCAGTGGATAGAGCGTCAGATCTGGAGAGTCAGAAGGACCTGAGTTCAAATTAGACCTCAGACACTAACTGTATGACCCTGGGCAAGTCATTTAATCCTGTTTGCTTCAGTTTCCTCATCTGTAAAAATGAGCTGGAGAAGGAAATGACAAACCACTCCAGTATCTTCGTCAAGAAAACCCCAAATGAGGTCATGAAGAGTTGGATACTACTGAAAAATAGACTGAACAAGAACACATTTAATAGTGATGATGATAGCTAATTTATGTAGCATTTGCTGTGTGTCTGGCACATAGCTAAACACTTTACAGATGTTATCTCACTTGATCCTCACAACAACTTTGTGAGGTGGGTGCTATTATTACCTCCATTTTATAAATGAGGAAACTGAAGCAAATAGAAGTTAAGTGACTTGCCTTGGGTCACACAGCTAGGTCAGTGTCTCAGTCAGGTCTTCCTGACTACTGGCCCAGCACTCCATACACTTTGCCACCTAGTTGCCCCATTTTGGGAGGCATCCCCTTGCAGCTGGGAATAGTGCTTCTTGGAGAAAATGGCCATCAGTTAGAAGATAAGACCAACTTCCGGCCTGACTTTCCAGAAGACATGGACAGGTTGGAGTTTTTTGGAAAGTGCAGAGCAGAGGTGAAATCTGAAATGCTGATTTAGCAGTCTTACACAATGTTTTATATTTTGATGGTTTGAAGTCTGAACCTCCTGGGAGAGAATAAGAGTAGTTATAAGTTTTAGTATTCTATTTTAAGTCTTTCTGTCAAGGCCCATTTGTGGGTTTGGATGTATTAAGTATTTCTTTTGTGTAGAGGAAATAAATATCTTTCCCATACCTGATTCACATTATACATTGAAATCTTTTTACTCCCTTCTTTTGGGGTGTCCCTAGACATGAACCAAATCTAAATTTTAAGCAAATTTCCCCATGTTGGTAAGGGTGTAGAGAGCCAAAGAGTGTGAGAAAAGAAGTCTAAGACAGATTCTCATTAGAGGCCAGTCTCCTCTACAATTGAACCCAGAACTGTTGGAGACCTAAGTAGATCAGCAGTCAGGGAATGAATGCCTTTAGCCCCACTGACCTAGCAGCCATTGTAACTGTTACGCAAATATGTATAAGTCATGTATATGTATGAGTCATGAAATCAGCTCTAAAGATGTTTATAAATTGAGGAGAGAAGAAATTCATATTAAAAGTGATGTGCTCATTGGCACAGCTCGCTTAGGGGTAGAAACTCACTGAGGGCTGGAAAATGCAAATTTCTTACTCTGGGAATAAGCTATATTCTAGGGTCACTGAGATGATTTTACTAAGTTGAATACCCTGTAGGTAATCAAAATTTTTTTTCTGGACTTATAATATATATTCAATAAATTCTTAATGTATTTTTTAAAAAAGCCAAGTGAGCATTAAACACTGTTGAAAGAGCACTAAATCTAGAACCAGAGGACCTCAGTTCAAATCTCAGAGCTGCTACAAGGAGGCAGTATGGTCTGCCAGGAAGACTACTGGATTTGGAGTCAGAAAACCTAAATTTGAATCTTTGGTCAAGTGATACCACCTCTCTGGGCTTTGGTTTTCTCATGAGTGGATTAGGTTGAATGACCTCTAAGGTGCCTTCTAGATCTAAATATACGATCCTGTTTAACTGTGTGACCTTGGACAAATCACCTTTTCTCTCTTGGGGGCTCAGTCTTCCCTTCTGTAAATTGGAGGAAGCATGGGTAGAGTGGAAAGGATACTGACTGTGGAGCCAGAGGAATTAGGTTCAAATGCCACCTCTAGTGTATACTAACTGTATGGCTTTGAGAAAGTTACTTAACATTACTGGTTCTCAGTTTCCTAATCTGTAAAATGAGGGGCTTAGGCTCTGAAGTACTTTCTATTCTAGACCTATGACACTATGATTAGATGATCTCTGTTTTAAATTCTAAATCCTATGATTCTTTCCCAAGTGTCCTGTTGAGAAGTCAATTTGCATCCTTAATATGATTCACTCCCTACTAGGATCAAAAGGACTAGGAACCTCAGTACTCCATATTCTCCAGTACTTCCACCATTGAAACCAAGCTATTTTTCACATTAGCTTAAAAATATTGATTTCTTTTTGCTTTTATATCACCCTCAATTCCAAATAAATCCCTCTTCCTACCCTCTCTAGAGAGCCATCCTTTGTAAGAAAGAATAAAAAGAGAGAAAGAAAAAGCAGCTCAGTGAAACTAATCAATACATGCTCCAAGTCTTACTGGGTGTGCAATGTTTCACACCAAAGTCCTCATCTCTGAAAATAAAGGAGGAAGGTGCATTTTCTCATCTCTTCTTTGGGGCTAAGTTTCATCACTATAATTACACAGCATTCAGTCTTATTTATTTTTTTCCTTTCTATTTACATTGTGGTAAGCAAACAACAACATATTTTTATAGCATGCCCCAAATATCTGTCAGATATGATATTCATTTCCAACTCCATTCACCAATGCTTTGATTAAATGACTTCTTACAGAAACCTCTGGCTTTGCTTTCTTCATTCATTACTACATCATTTTCCTACATGTTTATCTTTGCTTCTCTTTTGCCCCAATCGGTTATTTTCCCCACAGAACCATCAAAACAAATCTTATACCCCATTTATCTTTAGGATAAATGCATACAAATATTTATTCCCTGAAGCCAATTAGATGCTCTAGAAGTGGTTTAACATATACATGCCTTTCAAGTCCATGTAACATGACTTTGGAAGATTTAATAATAGACCCTTAATTCTGATTAATTCACTGGTACTCAGATTGCAAATGCATATGCATATTCCTGGAGTGTGTGCAGATAAAAGAAGCATTCCTTAGTATAACACTGAAATTTCCAATTACATGGAACTGTTATTTATAGAGTCCACTCACTTGGGCCAGTTTGGTTAATACTAGCAATAACAGTATACAACGAGACTGTATGACTTAATTGGCACAACCGTTTTCTAACAGTACTTTGTATTTTCGAAGTAGAGGAGGGAACCTACTTAATTTTACTAAAGCCCTGAGATTTAGCTGCCACTGGGAATTAACAGCTACCAAACCACTGATTATATGGAATCCACCTTTGTTCAACAAGAGTTAAAGACAGGCACAGCTTGCCCAATTTTACAGAGTAGTTTTATATTTGGAAAAGAAACCTTACAAGAACTTTAAAAACAGTTCACAAGAAAGTACCCAACTACTAAAATCAGTTTTTTTTAATTCAATGAGCTCATCCCTTTGGCTGGACAGATACACAGTTAGATTTATAGATTTTGAGATATCACCCATTCTTTTACTATCTGATCATCAAAAGAACATCATCTTCCCTGAGGCATCAAAGAGGAGTGACAATTCAACATACAGAGATCTTGACTTTGCTGATGGCCGCTTTGCTTACATAGGAAAGGCCACAGATTCCAATGCGGAAAGGTTTATGAAAAGGGGGTTTTGGATGGGGTTTTCCCAGAGTTGAAGTGAGAGAAAGGAACTGGGCACTAGGATGTTTTGTAATCTGTACTTAGTTGGTTTCTTATTCGTGTAGCAAACATGTAGAGACTGCGGACTGCATGAAGGCCCTGTGCTCATTGCTAGGATAGATAATAAGAGGTGGTCCCTGTCCCCAAGTAAGGCAGATATGTACAAAAATAACTATGCTACGAGGTCTAATGTGATAAGAAGGGGTCAAAATAAGGTTCTGCGGGAGATCAGAAGAGGGAGAGATCACTTCTGAATCAGAGAAATCATAGAAGGTATGATTAGGTAATATTTTAGCCAGGTCTTACTGGATGAAGAGGACTCTCGACAGATTGAGGAAGAAGGGGAGGGAATGGTGTGTGTGTGTGTGTGTGTGTGTGTGTGTGTGTGTGTGTGTGTGTGGTATGAAAGGCTTGAAGACAGGAAAGTTGGATATATTTTAGGAAAAGAATCATTAGATATTGCTATGGCAAAAGTCATAAGATAAAGGGGAATAGGAGAGAATCACAGAATTTCAGAATTGGACGTGACCTTAATGACACTCACTCTAGCATACTTGATAGACCTCCACAAAGGGTGAAGGCATAACCTCTTGAGGAAGCTCACTCCACTTTGGGAGAACTCTGATTGTTATGAAGTTTTTGCTGACATTAAGCCCACATTGATCTTTTCGAAACTTCCCTCCTTTCTTCTTGGCCCTGACCTCTGAGGCCCATTAGAACAAACCTAATACCTCCTACACAAGACAGCTCTTCAAATATTTGAAGAAATCACGTCCTCCTCAACATCTCATCCCTAGACTTGTTGTTCAGTCGTTTCAGTGATGTCTGACTCTTCATGACCCCATTTGGAGTTTTTTTGGCAAAGATACTACAGTGGTTTGCCATTTCCTTCTCCAGCTCATTTTTACAGATGAGGAAACTATAGCAAACAGGGTTAAGTGATGTGTCCAGTGTTACACAGCTAGTAAATGTGTGAAGCCAGATTTAAACTCAGGAAGATGAGTTTTCCTGACTTCCAACCTGGCACTCTATCCACTGCACCACCTAGTTGCCACATCTCCAGACTAAACATGACCAATTCCTCCAACTCATCCTCAAGGTCCTTCTCTATCCTGGTTGCTTTCCTCTAGACATTCACCAGCTTATCAGTGTTCTTAAACCATGGTGCCTAGACCTGAACACAATACTCCAGATGAGACTAAAGCAAAGTACATGGGACTAGCATTCTTGAACCTGGACCTCCTGATGATGAGACCAGCTTTCTTTGAGACGCATCATGTCATAAGAATACTTCAATAAACTTAATTATGGGAACTGATACTTCTGTTTTTGGAGGGTTTTCATCTGGGTCTCAAAGTACACAACATGACTGCTGACGATGTGATACTAATTTCAGATAGCTACTAATAGAAATGGAGAAAAAAGATGAGGCATTGTACTCTATTTGGAACCACTACAGATGAAAGAGAAAATCATTGTTTATTCAAATGATATTTATAAGCTGTAGGGAGTGTTCATAGCATCATAGATTCAGAGCTGGAAGGGCTCTTGGAGGTCATTTAGTCCAATTTCCCTCATTTTATACATAAGGAAATGGATTCCTGAGAAGTAACTTGGTTTGCCCAAGGTCATGAAGATGGCAAATCATGGATTCAAATTCAGGTCCTTTAACTCTAAAGCAAACACTCTTTCCTTTGCACTAGCATTTTAGACTCTTTGAGAAAAGGATGATATGGAACATAAATGAAAAGTACTTTTATAAAGCCTAAGATCATCTCAATCTCATGGTAGAGGTCAAAATACTATGATCAGGTACTATGATAAAAATTTATACAGTACTTTAAGTTTTACAAAGTGCTTTACATACTGGCAATGGTCCTGTGAGGTTAAGTACAACAACTAATATTATCCTCATTTTACAGATGAGAATTGACAAAATTGCAAATGCACTAAAAAAAATGCTTTTACACCTTCCCTAATCATCAATGCACTCAATTCTCCTAGCTCTACTTACATTGATCAATATCAGCTCCTGTTTGGAGTCCCCACCAATAAAAACAAACAGACAATGACAACAAAAAACGCATTGCTCCATCAGTGTATTAAGCGAACATCAATATTTGTTTCTTGGGAGGTCCCTAGTAAATATATATCCCAAGGAAAATCAAAATAAGAAATGAGGAGATGGATGATTTTAAATCAATCTTAACCTGGTTCCTGATTTCCCTTTGAATTTGGGTGTGTGGCTCCATACTTATTTTACATGGTGAAGCTAACAGACTAAGCAGGAGACTTCAACACCAGGAACTCCAGGTACAAATCTTGGCACTATTGCTGAGCTGTTCTGTAACCTCAGACTAGTTGCTCAGGTTCTCTGTGACTGGATTTCCCCCATCATCTTTTGTTACTGTTCCACAGGTATGATGTCTCTGTTGCTCTGGCAAGCCCACAGAAAGTTAATACCTCAGGCATTTCTTAGAATCTCTGGTTAAGAAAGAGGAGAGATAAAATTCATCCTAATTACAAAGGCTATTTAAAAGTCTGAAAGAGTAACCTGGTGATTGGCCATGATAATACCTGACATTTGAATAGCACTTTAGTCTTCAAAGTCCTTTTGTATCTTCTGACGATTCTGGATATTAATCTAGTAAATAAAAATCAATGAAGGAAACAAATCCCTAAGACAGTCTTGCCAGGCCAGTTAATTTTATACTTTGTGGCTGATTTTTCTAGATGCTTATTTTTAGAAGCTAAAAGAAAAACAAACAGGTAGAACAGAGGTTGTTTATAAAGATTGGGGATGAATATTTTATATGCGGGGCTTCATGTAAAGATTGTGTTTAAACAGGAAGAGACATTTTCCTGTGCTTGTCTCTAAGAAATGATATCATTTCTTGAGTACTATGTCATGAATAGTAGCTTGAAAGAATACGGACTTTGAGTTTTGAAAAGTTGGTCTCAAAGCTGACCCTTAAATGATGCAATCTGCATGCCACATTTGACTCTGAAGTCACCACTGAATGCCTAACATGTGTTCAGTCTCTGGGACTCTTTCTAAATCACATGTCCCAGGAATCCCTACAAAGATCTATATAAAACATGATTTCAACTCCTTTATGAATTGGTACAAAATTCCCAACTGTGACACAAATTGACTGTATGACCTCATGTTATTCACCTCTCATTGTCCGAGCAACTCTGGACTACCAGTTGAGATGCAAGTAGCCACCTGTATTGATAGAGGAAGGTCTATACCAATGAGATCACAGATCCAGTTCCTATCCTGAGCCCTGTGGATTTGCAATTTGTGGCAAGGCCATGACTAAAATCTCTCTGCTGTTAAGTGGCTCATTGGCACTCTCCTTTCCATATTGGTAGAATAAGCCTAGAGATTCCTCAGGGAAGAGTAAGGAAACAATTAAAGCTCATGTTTCTTTATAAAGGCCTGTAATTTTAGAGACGAGGTATCTGAAGCCAAGAGAAGCAAGAATTTGAATTCGTGCCTTCTGCCTCTAAATCAACACACCATGCTGCCGCATCACAGAGGCAGTACGGAGAGAGCTTTGTTGTTAGAGAATCAGGACTTAAATCCCACCCCTGACTAAATACTTTTGTTCCTGTTGTTGTTCAGTCATGAAACGTGACCCCATTTGGGGGTTTTCTTGACAAAGATAGCGGAGTGGTTTTCCATTTCCTTCTCCAGCTCATTTTACAAATGAGGAACTGAGGCAAACAAGGTTAAGTGACTTGCCCAGGGTCACACAGCTAGTAAGTGTCCGAGGTTGGATTTGAACTCATGAAGATGAGTCTTCCTGATTCCAAGTCCAGTGCTCTATTCACCGTGCCACCTAACTGCCCAATCGCATTCTACCCTGGACAAATCCCATAACTTTTATGGTTCTAATACCTTGTAACATAGCTGTAAGATGAAAGGGTTAGATGAGGTAACTTCTAAGTTTCCTTCCAGTTTTGAATCTGTGACCCCTATGATACTAATAAAAAAATAAGACAATCAGAGGGAGTTTCTTTCTTGATGTCAGATCAACAAATATAGGAAGAGGTGAAGTGAGTGGAAGTGAACACATGCATAGCAAGTGGTAATCATAAAATACGTCTTTATATTTAAATATAAAAAAGAACACTATGGATAAAAATGACTTTTTTAAGAGAAATGATGAGGGTGTAGTCCAGCTGACAAATAACTGCTTCCTGGCAGCAAGATGAGAATAGTTTTATTTCTGATCCTTGATATTACAATACTCGAGTCATGCATAGTATGTCTCATTGCTACACCCACTCACTTTGGATTTACATTCATATTCTCTTCCTGAACATCAATCAATGCTCTGCTCCAAAGCTGAGCCATGACAAGGGTGTGGTGGCTTGCCATGGGTACATACTCCCTCAGGGAGTTGGAATCACTCTCCTCTTGTCTCTCCTGTTCCTGATGCCATTTAGCTGTAGGGTGAGTGGGCGTTAAGAAAGAATTGAGTATTGAATAGAGTTGGTCACAGTGGGAGAAAGGAGACAGGTGTGTGTGGTTAACAACACTTATGATTCCTGCCCTGGTGGAAAATCTTCAACTCTGCTTCAGGAAAGGGAGGAGCACTGACGAATGAAGAGGCACAGAAGAATAAGGGATGGATGAGGATTGGCTCTCACTGGTAGAGGCAGTCATTATTCATCCCTGGTCAGTCACAGGCGCTGGTATCTGGGCACGATGATATACCGTCAGTTTTGCTCAGGGCACAAAGAGCCCCCAGATCTTTGCATGGCCTCTTTTCTGAACGCAATAGCTTACTTCCTCTTGAGCATCAGCCTGTGGCTACTTAGTTGAGTTGGTTGGAGTACAGTGTCAATATCTATTTTAATATCACAAATCTCTTCCTTTTATGGCCCAGTTAACCTTGATCTCTTCCATGATAACAGGCTACATCCTAGATTCGGAAATAAGGGGCAGAACCAGGAACACCATTGGTCTTGCAAAGAGGCAAGTTTGGGTTAGATAACAGCAAAAGGCTACTAGCAATTAGAGCTGCCCAACAGAGGGACTGGCTGACTCAGGAGGTTGTGGATTCCCCCTAACTGGGGAGGTTTTCAAGCAAAGACCTCTTGTTGGGTAAATGGAAGTAAAGATTCATTTTTGTGTGTGATTAAATAGCCACCGAGGTCCTTTCCAACTCTGAAATTCTGTGATTCTATGAGGGCTTGGGTTCAAATTCTAACTCTCCCACTGCTTGCAAGATCTTGGAAAAATCACTTGACTTCCTTGGGGCTCAGTTTGTTCATTTTCAAAATGGGGGGGCAGGCCAGTCGAGCTCCAATGTCTCTTGGGGCAGCTCGAGTACAGTAGATAGAGTGCTGGGCCTGGAGCCAGGAAGATGTAAGTTCAAATCTAGCCTCAGACACTTACTAGCTGTGTGACCCTGGACAAGTCACTTAACCTCTGTCTACTTCAGTTTCTTCAACTATAAAATGGGGATAATAATAGCACCTATCTCTCTAGGTTGTCATGGGGATCAAATGAGATATTTATAAAGTGCCTGGCACATAGTAGTTGCTATATAAATGCTTGTTCCCTTCCTTTCCTCCCCTCTTGCTTTAAATCTATGATCTTTACTCTTTCTTTAGCCAACCTTTAGAGAACAACGCCATTACAATCACAAAGCTGAAAGTGGTCATATCATCTAACACTCACATATAAGAAATGAGGAAAATCAGACCTTGAGAGATGGAACAATTTATTGCTATTTAAGAAAAACTCAAGACCAGATTCCAATATTGTGATTCCTAGTCTAGAGCTTTCTACTATGCCATAGTATCTCTTCAAAAGTACTGTGTTTGGTTCTAGGTTTTTACCTCACATGTGAAACCTGTTGCCAAGTCTTGTTTCTTCCTTCACATCGCCTCTGGTGTATGTTCCTTCTCTGCATTCAAATAGCTGTTACCCTATTGCAAACCACCATCACCTCACAACCTGGCCTATTGCATTATCTTTCTGGTTGGGCTTCCTGCCCTAAATCTGTCCTCTCCCTAATCGGTCTTCCACACAGCTGCCAGTGATTATCTTTGTTTTTGTTTTTTAAAAAAGTTTCTACAAAGGGATATGTATTTCAAATATGTAAGGTGAATAAACATACAAACACTTTCCCCAGCACCTCAGGGTCACATTCTTAGCTCAGATCCTACATAACAGTGGCCCCACCAAGTTCTATAGAGATGCAGCCTGACCATGGTATGAGTCCTCATCGCTGCTTCTGCTAGCCTGTGTCCAGAATGTCACTGAGTTGCCAAGAATCCTGGAGGACCTTGAATTCATAGAAAGAATGACTGTGAGAGCTGGGGGCAGGGTGGCATTTAATTTATGGAAGAAAAGACTGAGTAGTTGGACGTAACTGTTGTCTTCAACTATTTGAACGTCTGTCGCACAGGAGAGGGAGCAGACTTATAGATGGCTCCAGAAAGGTAAACCTGAGACCAATGAACAGAAGTTTTACATGGAGGCATATTTCAGACCAACATAAGGAATCATTATCCGAACAGGAGATGGACTGCTTTGTGAGACAAAAACCTAACCATATTCAAGCTAGATGACCTTCTATCAGAGATATTGTAGGAAGGATTCCTACCTGGCTGAGAAATTGCATTAAATGGCTTCTGAGGTCCCTTCAAACTTGAATACCCTGTGGTTCTCTATACTACAGCAGGCATGTAACAACCCATTGCTTTTAGTTCAATCTCATCCCAACTGACCATTCCATAATCTGACAGTGTCCACATCTGAAATGTGTTTACTGAGATGATTTTTGCTGCAATACACCATTTTAGTGGATTATCTTTGGGGTTTTGATATCTTCCCTTACCCTTTGGATCTCAGAACTCATAGCAACTGTTCAACTTGGGAACTATTCAGACTTAGACCAATCTTATAGAAGCCCTCTATACGAGGGTCTACCTAATGCTGGACCTGAATCTGTAAAGACTAGAACTGTTATCTCAGAAACTCCCTTTGATTAATTGTGTATTGATGTGACATATACCTCATACTGCCTTCTGGGCTTGGTATATCTCATTTCAGTTTTAGCCAAAAAGAAAAGCTTTTAGGTCCAAGTAGTACCTGTGATCTTAGCAAGACCCCTAAATGCCACTCTATTATCACAGTCATTTCCATAATATACTTGGAGGAAAAGTAGACATTTCTTTCATTTTCCAGTCATGAACTGATATAGGTAGAGGTAAAATGTCACATTAAATGAACCAGTGTCAGAACCCAGATCTCTGTCCTGGGTGTCCAACTTTCTATCCATTAGAATACGGCCTCATTGCAGAGCACATATGGAATGCCCAGATGGAATGCTTACGTGTGGTAGACAGTTGAACCACTCTGATGCCATCTTTTTTCTTTTTTCTACTCTCAAACAAGTGATAAAACAGAAAAAGAAAAATAACGGTAATATACCTATTGACTTTGCCAAATAACAATGATCCAAAAGTCCACACAGAGGTTAATTTTCAGACATTCCTTGATATCTACTAGAACGTTAGCCAGTGAGATTGGTTCCATAGAAAATAAAAATAAAACCAAGATTTCCACTGACCTCATTTTTAAAGGATGACTGCTGTCAGTTCTAAGCCTTTCAATCACACACAGGTACAAACATTTGTTTTTAGGTATTCACTTCACAGTTACTAGCTATTTCCTCCCAACATTTTTTCACTCACATTAGACCATATCTTGAGATTGTAGATAAAGTTTTTCCTACTGACTAATTAACTGGGTTGAAGATGTTTAAAAACTAAATTACTATATAAATTTATTTAGAGAATTTACTGATTGCAATATGGACAACATTGCATTTTTAGGGGCAGGATGATATAAAGAAATAAATGCTGGTTATAGAGTAAGAAGACCTGGCTTCAACTGTTGACTCTCCCCCTTGCTGCCTCTGGGACCTTGGATAAGTCACTTCATCTGAATCTCAGTTTTCTCATTTGTAAAATAAGAGAATGGACTAGAATCTAGTTCCCCCAATGTTAAGTTATGTTCTATCCTATGGTTCCTTATCTCATTGAATAATTCTGCCTGAAGCAGCATTGTAATGCCACGTATAGAGAGGTAGCTATGGCATAATGGATGGAGAGTTGGCCACAAAGCAAGGAAGACCTGGGGTCAAGTTCTGCTGCTGATAAATACTGGTATGGAGCTTTATGGATTTAAAACTATCTTCACATAGATGATCTCATCTGATCTTTACGTACCACTGTGAGGCTGACACAGTAAGCATCATTCTCATTTTACAGATATAGAAACTGAGTTGTTAACAGATATAGCCAGTATAGTAGAGCCAGGAAGAGGATTCCAGCTCTGACTCCCAGGT
Source organism: Vombatus ursinus (assembly GCF_900497805.2). Taxonomy (NCBI): domain Eukaryota; kingdom Metazoa; phylum Chordata; class Mammalia; order Diprotodontia; family Vombatidae; genus Vombatus; species Vombatus ursinus. Next base: position 16,438,074 of record NW_020954639.1, on the reverse strand, counting down.
TAGTGCCTCTTTCCTTATACCATATAATTCTTGGGTAGTAGGAAGATCTAGTATTTCTGTCAACATGAAAGCATATACCTATCACTTCAGAGAGTTTCATATTCTGTTGAGCTGGGTAGAAAATTTTCTTTTTCCTTAACTGGTTTCTGAAATGGCTGATGAAACTGTGCCTGGTGTCACATTGCTACAAACATGGCATCTAGAACTCAAAGAATATAATGGCCTTATTGTTTGCTCTTTTGGACTAGAAAATGCAAATAAAAACATTTCAACTGGAAGTATTCTAACTACTATAAACAGAAAACAATCTAATAAAAGAAAATTCCATTCTAGAGCAATTGTGACAAAATTCCATGACCTTTGCTCCAAGAGTTTATGATTTTCAGTGCAATTTCTTTATAGTGTTTTCTAAGGGACCAAGTGTTTCCGACATCAGATATGGGAAAATTTTACATGAGGGCAACACTGATTTCTGGGATTTGGTCCAATCCTTTAAAAATGAATGGTGAATGGGGCTTGTTATGAAGTTCTGCTCAGTATGACTACACCCACACTATATCCTCTATCTCAAACAGGACTGAGAACTCTTAAAATGGACACGTTCTATTTCATGTAACCTGGTTAATGCTTAAACTTTCTTTAGTTACTTATGCATTTTTCTTGCCATCTCAAATGAAGGAAAAGGTATTTTGGTTATAGCATATTTTAAGCATCTATTAGGTATACTTCATAACTAAGGTAATCTAGAAAGGTGGGATGAGGCATCAAAGCATTATGGAAAGACTATGGCATAGTGGATAGAGCTAGCCTTTGAATTAGAACAACCTAGGTTCAAGCCCTGCCCCCGACACAGACTGGCTGTGTGACCACGGGTAATCACTTAATTTCTTAGCTCTCCCAGATACAGATACTCTAGACCTGTAATTTCATCTGGCTAGAGAGTTCTTGGGCAAGGAAGTTCCAAAGATCTAGACTATCTGTATTTATGTATATGTATGTATATGTGTGCATATATACACATATGTATACATACATGCATATATACACACATGATCATGGGATTTTAGAGACGGGGAGATGGAAAGGGCATCAAAGATCATCTAATCCAGAGGATGGTTCTTAACCTGAGGTCCCTCATCTTGTTTAAAAAAATACATACATACATATGTGTATATATACATATATACACACGTGTGTATATATGTATATATACACATATGTATGTATGTGTGTGTGTGTGTGTGTGTGCCACATACTGAAAATATCTTGTGGTAAGGATTGTCCAGGATTGTCTTATTTTCTCTAGCCTTGTTAATGACTCATTGCCTAGATAGGTTTCCCAGGGTAAACATTCTGATACGGGAAATTGTTAAAAAAAAAAAAATTGATTCATTCTCTCTCTTTCTTTTTGTCCCTCCCTTCCTCCATCTCTTCCTCTTCCTCCTCCTCTTCCTGTTTCTTCTCTCCCCCCCTTCTCTGTCTCTGTCTGCCTCTTGTCTCTTTCTCTCTGTCTCTGTCTGTCTCTCTGTCTCTCTCTGTTATTCTCTTGAAACAATCTCCTTGCAATTAGGTTCCCAATAAGCACACCTTATACCTGTGGTGTTTAACACCATTCAGTGAAACTGTTGGCTTACAAGACAAAGCAAATATTTAAAACAAAGAAAGGTAAATAAACTTTTAAGAAACAGAATCTTCCTCTGTTTTCAGAGGAAAATCTTCCAAGTTTCCATGAGGAAGCCCAAAGGGATAAGGAAAATAATTATCACTTTGGTGTCTATAGTTGGGGTCTGTGTGGGGGAGAGAAGGCAAGGGCTTTAGTGACACAGCATCCATCCTGACATACCTTGTGTCTGATTACCCCATGAAACCTCACTTTAAGATTCCGGCTGCCCACTCCTCATGGCAGTTCCCCCTGGCCAGGTTTCACTTTACCCAGCTCTGTGTGATTTCTTGGGCCCTCCTCTTCTTGAGCTCTGTGAATTTTCTGTGGGTCTCATGGGAACTTGGCAAGCTGGAATGCCAAGCTCCCCTTTTAATTAAATCAAGGGAATGTCTTCTTACTTCATAAAGGGACAAGAGGGTATAAGCACATATTGATACTCCTTTACCTCTGTTATCTGACATACTTAACTGTGATTATGTCAACTGAGCTGGAAACAAATATTCTGAGTAATTTCCTCCCTTTGACCCCCAGTACTTTAACTTGTTTTTAAAGGAATATATTTATTGCTTAATTTTTCTTCAGACTTGGGATTCCACTGGTATAGGAAATGGTACAGAGCCTCCCTACACCAATGGAAATCAGGCAACTCTTCTTTAACTTGCAGTATTGTAACATCATGTGTATGGAGCTGGATGAGAGCTTAGAGGTCATTTAATCCAACCTCCTCTTTTTACAGTTGAGGAAACTGAGGCCCAGAGAGGTTCAAGTGACTTTTCCAATGTCACATACGTGGTAAGTGGCAGAGTCCGTACTGAATCCAGGTTTTCTGATTCTGAATCTGTGCTTTTTTCTACCATACCATGATGGTTTTAGAAAGTTGTCTGTCATTAAGAGATGAGAGAAATTACCCATGGTCAGTCACACAGCTAGCAAGTGGTAGCTAGCTAGCTAGCTACCACAGTATGAAGCTAGCACACAGTATGAAGGCAGGAATTGATCCTCGTCTTCCTGACTCTAGAGTTAGTTATCTATTCCTAATGCTCTGCTGCTCCTCATCCCTCAAGTACGGATTATAAAGTATATATGTGGAGGTTAGAAAGCTAACAAAACACCTGTCACTTCTGGCTACTTGAACAGATCTTCAGATTCCACTGTAAATGAGTAAGATTTCCATAGTCTACGGAATAGGGTTTCATAAACAGGAGACATTTGAATTTGGTGGGTTAATGGGATTGATTCTATTTTGACCTTTGGGGAAATCAACTGACTTATGGGAAGATCTGTTTTGCTAGACATTTTTTATTTTGATAACTTTAATAACTATGAACTACAATTCTGAAAGTAAAATCCAAAACTAACACTGTACTGTGTATCTCTTGGGGTAAGCTTTTTTCATACCTCAAAATTCCAAAGCTGAGTTTGCTAGAAAAAAAAAAAAACCTATTCCTGGAACCTCAAAGTATACATTTTAATAACAAAATGTTTCAAATTTTAGTTGCAAATGAGCGCCTTATTAAGACACAGCACCTATTTACTAGATTTCTAAGTATCTCATTCAAAGGAAAGGAATGCTGACATTTCCAGCAGAAATATTCCAATTTGGCTTTGAATGCTGTGAAAATAGATAGAAAGTCACAATGGACCTCTACAAAATCATTCCTCATGCATCTGCTATTCCCACTGCACTTTGGAAGCCAGTGAGTGAAACCAACACCCACTGTGTACACAGTGTTATAAATTAAAAATACATTATGGTGAAAATAAAAACACCAAGAGCCAAGGCAATCTTAAGGGCATTTCGTACTTAGGAGAAATTCAGAGGTATTCTGTTCTACCTTCAGTATTCCTGGGGTGTGGCCTAAGTGGAGAATTACACAAGCTATAATCTATTTTAAATGGCAAGGATTAACAAAAGCCAGCAGAATTTTCTCTAGAATACTCACAGGAAATCAGGGTCCTAGGCCTACGCCAGGTAGCTTGGGCCTTTCTGGGACTTAGTTATACTAAGTGACCTTTAAAGGAGTTTCAGCCCACAGATATCTCCATCTCCAGAGAGGCTAATGCCAGTAGATAGCTATGCCTAATCTCTCTTTGTAACAGTCAAAACAAGCTGCTTCTGCCTTAGCTATCACTAGAACTATTCTCTTTCAGTCATGGAAACAGTCCACCTAGCTCTCTTTAAAAGACATTCATAAACAAATCGGTGCCAGAAAGAACACTACAATCCTTACAATTCAAATGGCAATGGCAGAGGTGTTTGTTTCCCTCTACAATCTTTCTCCATACCCAAAAGGTTAAGAGGACTTTAGGAAACCTTCTGTGGAGGATTTATGGGGAAAGCAGGCCAGAACCACAAAGGCTGAGAAGGTATGGAGGGAGAGTAACTGAGCAGCCAACAGTGATGAAATCATGGATCCTTTAAAGCATCAGACTAATCTCAACTCATAAGAAACTTCTCTGTCCTCTACAATTGCCATGGGAGATGACGAGATTAATGGTATTAGAGAACTCTCCACCTGATGGGGATTCTGGGGAACTGAATACTATTTCTTACATTGTTCCCTTGACTTCATATTCTGCAAGAGGCCTTTCCAGGTCCTTCCCTGACTCTCCATGCCCTCCCTTCCCTTCCCCCTACACAGCCCTTCCAGTTGCTCCAACAGGGCCTCAACCACCTTTTGGTTTCAAGGGCCTCTCTGGCAATCTAGGGAAGCCTATGGGACCCTTCTTACAACAATGTTTTTACATAATGGGGGGAAATGCCAACTTATAGTTAGAAATTCACGAAAATAAAAATGTAATTTGTGCAGCTACAGTCTCTATCATAAACCAGCCCAGAATATCAACAATCAAACACCAAGCATCTATGAAGTACCTGCTATGAGCCAAGCACTGCTAATAGCCCAATATGTAAAGAAAAACAAAAAGAGTCCCAGCCCCTGAGAAATTTGTATTCTAATGGAGAAAACAACATATATATATATAATAGATAGATACAAAATTATAAAGAGTAGGTAGAAGGTTACCTAAGAGGAAAAAACTCTGGTTTAGGGGAGGGAGGGATCAAGAAAGGCCTCCTGGAACATTGTACGCAGTAACAGCAACATTGCGTGATGATCAATGATAATTGCCTTAGCTGTTCTTAGGAATACAACAATCCAAGACAATCCGAAAAGACTCATGATGGAAAATTCTGTCCACAGCCAGAGAAAGAACTAATGGTATCTGAATGCAGGTCAAAGCATACTATTTTTACTTTCTTTATTTTTTTTCGTTGTTTTTTTTTTTCCCTTTTTACAAATTGTTTCTTCTTTCACAACATGGCTAATATGGAAATATGTTTTACATGACTGCACATATATAACCTATGTTAAATTGCTTACTGTTTTTAGGAAGAGGGGAAGGGGAGAGAAAATTTGGAACTCAAAATTTTAAATGAATGTTAAAAATTGTCTTTATATGTAATTGGAAAAAATAAAATACTAATTAAAAAAAAAAGGTGTCCTGCAGAACATGGCGAGAGTGGCAGGAGCCACCCAGTATTGCAGCCTAACAAAGTAAGTATTATCATATACTTCTTATGTAAATAATCTAGAGAAATTTTCAATTTCCATCCTCCTTCACTTCTTAAAACCATAGAGAGCTAATAGGCTTTCTGTCCCTTCATCTACTTAATCTGACCATCCCTCTCTGTCTCTATAGCCATTGATTTTGCTTACCCATTTATCATTTCTCTTCTAGGCTAGGGGCATCTCTTTTTCACTAGATTTCCCCTACTCAATATGCTATACTCCCCCCACCCTTTGTTATTGTTGTTGAGTTGTTTCAGTCATGCCTCACTGTTCATGATCCCATTTGGTGTTTTCTTAGCAAAGATACTAAATTTCTTTCTCCAGCTCATTTTACAGATGAAGAAACTGAGGCAAATAGGGTTAAATGACTTGCCCAGAGTCACACAACTGGTAACTGTTTGAGGCCGGATTTGAACTCAGGTAGAAGAGTATTCCTAATTGAAAGCCCAGTGCTCTATCCATTGCACCATCTAGCTGCTCCCCATCCCTTAACTGATACTTAATTTTGTCCAACTTCTTTATCTTTCTATTTCAGCTTCCCTATGGACCAACCGAGACTTCCCATCAGGGGAAGTGTATAGTGTTTCTTCTTATGTTGTGTCCCTTGTTTAGATTGTCGACTGTGCCTGTGTCTCTTAGACATGTGCATGGCAGGTAGTTTGTTTTATTTTATTTATTTATTTATTTGGTACCTTGAGGGTAGATACCAGGAGTTTGGCTTATTTTGCACAATGCCATACTTAGATGGAATTTTAAATTGGTTTTGATGATAACAACCATGTCAAGAGTGAGACAACTGATATTTTAAAGGATTTTTTGCATTCTGCAGACTACTGTTACTTTAGAAAGTAGAAGTCTGGTATGGTGGAATGAACACCAGGGCTTGGAGTTGGCAGAGATCTGGGTTCAGATCCAGCCTGTGACGTTAATAGCTGGTGACCATGAAACATCCCTTAACCTCTCTGTACCTTAGTCTTCTTATCTGGGAAAAAGGGAATACCTGTAGTTTCATAGCTATTTGTTGTATGAGTTCCTTGACTATCTTTTGCCTTATTTTGTATCCCTTGTGCTTAACACATAGTAACCTGGCACACAGTAGGCACTTAATAAATGTTTATTGATGGACAGGATTAAATGAAATTAAAATACCTTGTAAACCTTAAGTCACTATGTAAATGTCAATTGTTGTTTACATTCTTGTTCCTTATTTAAATAGTTGCCTAGGTATAGATACTTTGCATGTTTCAGCATTTTTTTTCTTATAGAGAAACTCTGGGGAAAAAATCAGTTACAAGATTTGGATTTATCATAATAATTAGGATGTTTTTAGTTAACAATTCCTATCCTGTATCTGGAGGAACATGTCATATTTTACCATGTATATTCAACAACAAAATAAAAAATTCCATAAACATTTACTAAGTGCCTGCAATGCACAAGGTCCTGGGGCTCCAAGGACACAAATGAATAAAAGTAAAAAGCATGCTGGCTCTGGAGTCAGAGGACCTGGGTCCAGATTATACCTCTGATACTTACTGGGAGGGCAGAGATAAAGAGCCCTGGGCCTGGGTCAGACCTCAGATACTTATTAGCTGTGTGATCATGGGTAAGTCATTTAACCACTGCCTGCCTCATAAATTAAAAATAAAATAAATTTTTAAAAATGAAAAAAAAATGGAGGTAATAGTAATCTATCTCCTACGGTCCTGATACCCTGAGATAATCCTTATAAAATGCGCTACATAAATACTAGCTATTATTATTAGTAATAGTTTTGTACGGCTTAAGACACATCAATAACCATTCCTGGCCTCAGTTTCACTATCTGTAAAGTGAAGGGGTTGGACAAGACGGCTTCTGAGAGCCTTTCCAGGTCTATATCTATAAACATTTTAACAGACATGTAAATATGAGATAAGTCAAGAATAAAAAAAAAGTACAAACCATCACAAAATGAGGGGAAGGTCTGCTGCCTGAAGACCTTTAACTAAGATAACACAGAAAATTAGAATTTACTTAAGTATAATTAATAAAATATGGACTGTGGACATAGAGGACTTTGAAGTTCTAAAGGGATAGCATGAATATGAACGATAATTGATGCCCTGAGGCATCTGCTACACTGCCGTTAGGTAGAACCCAGCAATGCTTTTCAACGTGGCTGTCTTTGTGATTTAGGAATCACTCTCACATTAGCATCAAGGCTTGAGGTTTTGTAATTTTTAATATTTTCTCTAATTTAATAATTTCTCTAATATTTCTTATAATATATTCATTTTCCATAAAGCAAATGATGTGTACTTGTCAACAATGATATTTACAAAAGATATGAAAATCTGTAAACTTGAAAGACAAAAAAACTGAATAAAATGTGTTATATTGTATACAAAATTAAAAGATCTTAAGATATATAACTGAAAGAAAACATTGCTTCAATATAATTTCTACTCTGGATCTTGTCATGGCTGATGTTAAAAAACAACAACAACTTTTTTTTGTTACAAAACAACAACAACATTTTTAAGTACTGTAAAAATGGGGATAATGAAATTAAATGAAACAAAAATTAGAAAACTAGGCTTTTGACCTCACAGTTTCTTTGGACAACTTTTCCCCCTGACTTGGATGGAACTATAAATCTCTAAATAAACAAGCTTAGAACAAATCTAGGCCATTTCCCTTTTCTCCACTCTGAAGATGTACTATGTGCCAAGCATCCTAATCTATCCACAGCACTGGTTGTAAATATATTTCAAAACCAAAGGTCAAAGGAAAATCAAGGAATGTCAACACCTTTTGTTTGAGTGAACACAGGAATTCAGCAGAGATGTTCCCATCTTTCTATCCAGATGTTGCATTTTAAAAAATGGATTATATTCTGGTTGTCACAAATACATTTGATTTATTTCAAAGGATTTTGCAGATTAGCTCAAGGTGCCTAATCCTATACATGATTTGGTCTTTAGTAAATAACTCCCTTTGAAGTGTGCATGAATAGTTTAGGGATGTTGAGAATGTTTTTGGTATTGCAGCTGGGGAAAAAAGTTTCTAGTATCAGAGGATATAAAATTATCATGTCAATAATGTCTGCCCAAGAAATAAGAATATTTGACTGTGAATACAAGAAAAAAAAGTCTTGGCTTTTTAACTATTGTTAGCTATGACCCGTATTATGAGATCAAGAGTATATGCAAAGACTTTCTAGCATGGTAGAATGTGCTACAAGATGTGCTATGCTAGCAGAGCTTTCAAGATCTCACAGTCCTCTCTAGCTATGATTAAGCAATCAAAATTGGAGTCCATTGGTTTTGCAAAAGCTATAACTAGCACGGGGCAAACAAGGCTTTCCCTCCTGATACCAACATGCAAGGAAGCATTCTCTTTCTCTATATCAACTACCCTTGTGCCTTACTTCACCATCCTTCATCAGTCACGGCTATACTGTGTATCCTCCCCAATGCTATGATTCCTTCCAAACTTTTTAGAGGAAAAGTGTCATAGACTCCTTATTAGAATGATGTTTTTAAATGCATAAAGTAAAATAAAAAAGATTATAAAGAAACCAATCATAATGAAATAGTTATCAAAACGTTTAAAAAGTTCATAGACCACAGATTAAGAACCCCAGTCCTAAAAGGCAAGGGCTAGACCACCCCCTTTTCAAGTGTAACTATACCCACAGCCAGACTGTCTTCTGCATTTTACCCCACCCCACTCTCAAAACGCCCATTCAATAATTTTTGCTCCAGATGAAAAATTTTCTAGTTATTCTCCTGCATCCTGGTCACAGACTATGTATGATTTTTGAGTTCTAACAGCTCATTATGGAGAAATGCTACACTAGTTGGCTAGTCACTTAGTGATGAAAATTCTTTGGTGATGAATAGAAACTCATAAAATAAAAAGAAATACAAAATGGTCCTCAGTTCTTTAAGGTCTCTTTACTTCTGCAGTAATGATGGTAGAGTAGCAGAGAAGGGGACAGAAAGTATTAGTGATCGAGCAGTTTTAGAATGTTGGTAAACATTAACTTACCTATTCCTACTCTAAACGTGAGATCCTTGTTGGTCCAATGACCAACAATTTAAAACACCACTAGATGAAATAAATAGCATAAATAGTGATATTCTCCCTAGTAATGAAATCAGAAGATACAAGGAGGTTGCAGTTAAGTGGTAGGATGATTCCCAAAATTTGCTTGGAAAGGCTAATAAAGGAGTCAATGGAGTTAGTTCTATTATGTGTGCAAAGGCAACAAGAAATACCATATGAAGAGACATTTGGTGATTTCACTGCAGTGCTCATGACAAGCCTGAGCAAAAAGATCTCTGCTAAGACAACTACAGGGCCACTATGTGGTACAGTGAATAGAGTTCAGGACCTGGAGTCAGGAAGATTCCTCTTCCTGAGCTCAAATCTGGCCTCAAACACTTCCTCGCTGTGTGACCCTGGGCAAGTCACATAACCCTGCTTGCCTCAGTTTCCTCAACTATGAAATGAGCTGGAGAAGGAAATGGTACTCCAGTATCTTTGCCAAGAAAACCCCAAATGGGGTAATGAAGAGTTTGACATGACTGAAATGACTGAACAACAACAACAATATAATTGTAGCTTATGTGGTACCTTTTTCAGAGGATGAGGAAGGAAAGAAGTCCTATAAAGAATTCCATGAGACTCTCCATATTAAATCAACACATACTTGAATAATCCATCACTTAAAAGCAAAGATGAAGATATAGGTGAATGGTTAAAAATGTTATAAAATTTGACCCCATGTCAAGAAATTGAAGGACTTAAAGCCTTGGGGTCTATATAGCAGAAACTTTAAACCTACATATCATGAATATTTTCTTCAAGAAAAGACTTTGGAGGGGCGGAGCCAAGGTGGTGGAGTAAAAGCAGTGACTTGCTTGAGCTCTCCCCCAAACCCCTCCAAAAACCTGTAAAAATGACTCTAAACAAATTCTAAAGCAGCAGAACCCACAAAAAGACAGAGTGAAACAAATTTCCAGTCCAAGACAACCTGGATGGTTGATCAGAAAGGTATATCGTGGCACCAGGCTGGGAGAGGAGTGCAGTTTGGCATAGGCATGCTGGCAAAACAGGCCTTGGCGAACCTGGAGCAGGCCTCAGGGGACCAAATCACAGGCAGCTGTGGTGGTATCCAGACTTCTCAACCCATGATCACCAAAGACAGCTTAGAAGGTCAGTAGGAAAAGTCTGCGCCTGCAGTGAGAGAGAAGCTTGGTCCCAGCCCCAGTCCCCAAGCTTGGGCCCGGGGCGGTGGCCGCTTCTGGAACTTCCAGAGCTTCTGGCCCACAGATTGAGGGGGAATACAGGGGCTGATCAGAGGGGGATTTCTGGGATCTCTTTGCTGGTGCTGGTGCAGGATTCTCTTGCTTTGCTTGTGTTTGAATCTGGGTCACAATTCTGGGTGGTGGTCCTGGGGCAAGGAGGAGTGTTGGTATGGTGGAACTTGTAGTGGCTGTGGAGAGGAAATCCTCCTCACAGTTCTAAGACAGAAAAGAGTGCTTGTGGTCACTCAGAGACCAGAGCACAGGCCAGGAAAGGAGTAAACACTTCACCCTTGATCATACCACCTTGGAAGAACTGAAAATTTACAGGTCCCTAGAAGTACCTCTGAAAATAGCTGCACAAAACCTCCAAAGCTTGTGACAGTACATTCTTCACACTGGAAGCAGACTCCTACCTTAACAAAGAGTTTATAACTCAAGTAATTGACTGGGATCATGAGTAAGCAGCACAAAAAGAGTCAGACCATAGAAGGGTCGGAATAGGATTAAGGGAAATATACTTAGTTTTTCACAACATGACTACTATGGAAGTGTTTTGCATGACTACACATGTATAACCTGTATTGAGTTGCTTGCCTTTTCAGTGAGGGTGGGTGGGGAGAGAGGAAGGAAGAAAATTTGGAACCCAAAGTTTTCAAAACAAAAGTCAAAAAAATTGTTTTCACATGCAATTGGGAAATAAGATATACAGGAAATGGGGTATAGAAATCTATCTTGCCCTACAGGAAAACTGAAGGGGAAGGTGATAAGAGAAGGGGGGGGAGAGATAGAAGGGAGGGCAGATTAGGGGAAGGGGTATTCCAAATGCATGCCATCTTGGGGTGGGGGGAAGGGATAAGATGGGGAGAAAATTTGGAGCTTAAAATCTTGTGGAAGTGAATGTTGAAAACTAAAAATAAATAAATTAATTTAAAACACAAAACAAAAGAAAAGACTTTGGAAGCACTGGATGTGAGAAGATCCAAATAATATCACACACACACACACAAATGAAATTGATCACATCTTAAAAAACAAAAGCCAGATGGTTACTGAGGTGAGAGACATTTCCAAGTTAACTGTTCATGCATATTCAGACCTTCAGACTGTCAGATCAGAGATTAAATGCTAATATCATATTAGAAAAAAAAATTAAAAAGTGATACATAGTATATATTTAAAGCATCTTCAATCTGAACTATAAAAAGTGTTATGTCACCACTACTTGTTATCATATTCACTTACCTGTGTAATATATGGCTTCTCTAAGTATATTAATGATAATAATAATAATAGTTAGTACTTTATAGTTTTTTTAACATTTGCAAAATGCTTTACAAATATTATCTAATTTCCTTCCAGGGTCATGTAGCTAGTAAGTATTTGAGACCAGATTTAAATTCAGGTCTTCCTGACTCCAGGTCCAGTGGTCTATCTGCTGTACCTTCTACTCTCCCACTCTCTTCTTCCTTACCATTTTTTTTCTGCTTTAGGTCTATCAGTTGTAACCAGACTTCACTTAGTCCCCTGAAAAAGATTAAGAACTAAGGAGGTAGTAACCTTTTGGGCTAGAAAAAGTAGTGAAAATTCCCTCATTAAACTTTGCTACTTGTTAAATGCAATACAAGATTTGAATAACTAAAATCATTTGTTAAAATAAAGCCTGGGAATATTATGGGGATTCAGTTTATCCCCATTCCAAAAAACCATGGATATACAAGAACAGACAATTGCTAGAATTATCCATTCTCTATGATTAAGGCAATGAGATTTAAAAGGGAAACTGCACAAAGGTCATTTAAGGTCACCATATGGGCCAATAATTTCTCTCATCTCCCTTGAGAGTAAGTACATTGCCTATACTTAGCTCTGACTAGCCTCTTTAATAAGCCTGCCAATTTCTCCGCTGGGCTCACATCTCCTGCATGGCAAATATTTCTTTCCTGCCAAGGTCGTGCTTTGGTATTTTTTTGGCATTCAAAATCTCTCTTAGCTCTGCCAATATGCAGGAACAGTTAATTAATAGAGAAACATAGCCTACTTTCAAGCTGTACGGGCAAATGCTTAAGGGCAAATATGGTCTGTTAGATTTTTTTTTAAAGTCACTTCTCTAATTTTACTTTCCTCATATATTATGTTAGACTAACCTCATGGAAAACAGACGTGTGACCTTAACTGAATTTTATCCTTAGGCTTGTTTGCATGAAAAGTGAGTTAATTTCAAGAACTGGGTCAACATTTCAGCTTTAAAAATTTGGCAAATTAGACAACCCCATCTAGGGACTGGGCTTGAAAATCTAATTGACATATGAAGAAACAGTTCTCAAAAGAAGAATTGCAAACTATTAACAAGAGTATGAAAGAATGTTCCAAATCACTAGTAATAAGATAAATGTACATCAAAACAACTCTGCAGTTTGCAGGTTATACCTCACGATCAGCAATTGGCAGAAATGACAAGACAGAACCAGACAACACATCAGGAGTAGTGGAAAGATGGGCACACTAATCTACTGTTGGTGGAGCTGAGAATTGGAAAGCAATATGGAAAGAAAGTGACTAAAGTGTCCATACTCTTTGACTCAGAAATTCTACTGCTAGGCACATGCTACAGTAGGTAAATGATAAAAAGAAAGGCCCTATATGCATCAATTATTTACAGTAGCGCCCCCCCCCATTTTTTTTGCTAGGCAATGGGGTTAAATGACTTGCCCAGGGTCACACTGAGGTTGGATTTGAACTAAGGTCCTCCTGACTCCAGGGCTGGTACTCTATCCACTGTACCACCTAGCTTCCCCAAGTAGCCCATTTTTGTAGTAGAAAAACTGGAAAACAAATAGATGGCCATCAACTGAGGAATTATTCAACAAATTGTGGTATGTGAATATATTGGAATATTTTTGTACTCTAAGAAATGATAGATATGAAGAATATAGAGAAACATGGAAAGATTTACCTGAACTGATACAAAGTTAAATAAGTAGAACCAGGAAACCAGCATGCAATGATGACTTTGTAAAAATGGGCAGAACAACAAAATGTTCGAAATGGAATATGGAGCAATTATCATGACTGTTTGACCCCAAAGAACAGTGATTAGAAGGCACCTCTCCATTTTCTTTGCAGAGGTGAAAAGCAATAGGTATGTAACAGAGCATACTAGGTCAGATTTAAAAATTTTTTTGATATAGTGGTTAGTTTTGCTGATTTCTTCCCCCTTCCGCTTTCTTTTTTATTTTTTGTTTGAAGGGCTGTCTAGGAATGAGATGTTATGAGAGACACCAGGATATATAGGTGATATAAAAGATATCAATAAATTTATTTGTAAAAGACCAAAAATTCATTTCCAAACTTGCCAGCTCCCAACAATCTTTACTTTACTGTTCCCTCCATCTTCTTCCACTTCTAAATCCTTCAGATTCTTAAAAAATGCTTCTCCCTAACTTCTCAAAAACTTATTAGGGTGTTCCAGCCACATGGGTCACAAAGCAAAGCCTGTTAGTTTCTCTTTTGTACCAAGTTCGGATTCTCTAAACAGTTGGTAAGGGGATTAGAGTCCAGCAGTCTTTTGCAACCCTGCCAAATGTTGCTTCTCAGTAGCACTGCAGCATTATTTCTAGTAGAGTGAAGGATGCTATATTTGTCCAGGTCTGGAGGAAAGTTTGCATGGTGTAAGGGCCAAGAAGGAAATCCCAATTTCATTTGATTTATAGAAGAAAAGAAGTGTCAATATTTGCTGGCCAGTTTCTTGGAAGGTATTTCATATTTTATTCATATAAATTGTACAAGCCATGCCATAAAAATAATGTTCTAGCTAATGTTCTTTTAAAAATATTGCCAATCCTCTAACAGCAACCAAGAAAAGGAGATTTCTGCCAGTGGTGGTAGCAGGTGGTACAACTTGAGTGAGTGAACTCTTCAAAGATAACTGTGGGAAGAGGTGATGTGGTTTCATTTTTTAAAAAACATTCTTTTCTGACCAAATAATATGTCAGCCACAGTTCTAGCTAGAAACAAAATTTTCATCATTTAGAACCACCAACCTACTTTCAAAATAAAGATCCTAGATGATTTCATGAGGATATAAAACATAATATGTAGGCAAGTGCTAATTATTGCAATTACATTCTTTCTGTTTATGTTTCCTTAATTTTTGTTGTTTATATTTCCTTAATTTTTGTCATTTATGTATTATTCTCTATCACCAATCCTAATAAAAGAATATAGATAACTGCATTTTAGAAACTGGTCAATATACACACATAATATTATAGAAGACATATGTATATTACAAATATATGTAAGATGCTAGGGTACAAAGGGAACACAAAAGTTTAAGACCCTCATTATTTTGAGGAATCTTCTATAATTTTGACACAGGAGAGATATAGTTAGAAGAGAGCCATAGAGGTATCTTTTCACATTACTGAATCAAATGCAGCCCAGTCTTGCAAGTCCATAGGAAATCCACTGTCCATTTGCAGGGGAATTCCCCAGTCTCAATCTTTGCCTAGACTAGAGGAAGAGGCCTAAGTATTTAAATGCCTAAGAGATTCTATAAGCAAAGTAAAGAGTCCAGGAGACAACCAAGCTGTAATTAAGCAGATTAGGTGCTATCAATAACGAGTGCCCTAAATATCTACAGTGTGGGTACTTAAAAGAATCGATCCCAAAAGCAGATACCTCAATAAACTCGAAAGCAAGATTAGCTCATTGAGTTGAATTCTCTAGCCACTACCAAAGAATAGCTACTTAAGAACTGTACCTTACGGTTACCACAACCCATCCATAAATTATAGAGCTTGGTCAGAGATTAAGCAAAATTAATCCAAGGGCACTTAGGGATGAAATAGCAAGGATAATGGTCAAAAATTGGGAACATCTGGAAAGGGTTTCTTCTTCTTTTTCTTTTTTTAATCACAAACTCTTTTCAGTAGAGCCTCCAAAAGAGCCAAGCTCCCCCATCTGAAATCTAACATTACAGTTGTAAACATGCTCCCTGAAGAAGTGAAAAAGGCCTGGAAGAAAACAAAGATGAGAAGAGCAGCTACTGTAGGACAATCATAGAGTTCCATGCTAGATATGACAAAAATTTAGGTTATTTAAGGATCTCAAGGTATCTGAATGAGGGGCAGATAATTAAAAGCATGAGGAAAAAAAATCTAGAACCTTATTATTACTCCAAAATTCAAATAGTATCAATAACTATGGTCCTATCTATCTATTTCCTTAGTGCTATAAAAATTTTTGTGAGAAATTTACATATGAATTGTGGGAACTGCTGATGAAGGAATGAGATGAGAACAAACGAGCTTTTGAAAACAGTAATCTACAGCAGAAAACATCTGTGTAGTCACAGAATTAACTGAAAAAATATAGAGGTTCCATACCTGGCTTAGTCTGCCTCTTTCCCCCACCTTTTGTCTCCATGCTAGGGAATGTCAGTATCTGTGTTGGCGTTCCCTCAAATTCCCTAAACTCCTAATCCTCAGGGCAGCCAGGTGGAGTGGTGGGTAGAGCGCTAGACTTGGATTCGGTAAGGCTCATCTTCATCAATTCGAACTCAGTCTCAGACACTCACTAGCTGTGTGACCCTGGGCAAGTCATTTAATCCTGTTTGCCTCAGTGCCTTATCTGTAAAATGAACTAGAGAAGGAAATGGCAAACCACTCCAGCATTTTTGCCACAAAAAATGCAAAAAAAAATGGGGTTGCAAAGAGTCAGACACAACTGAAAAGCAAGTCCTCAGTCTCCTTAAATCCTAGGACATACTCCTTCACTTCACCTCAGCCACACATAGGGATGGTCACACATTGAATCTCATTACTGCCCACAAGTGTTCCACTTCCTTAATAAGAACTCTGATATTCCTTTATCTGATGGCAATCTCCTATCATTCCATCTCATCCTATGCCTCATCCTTCTTAAACCTATTCTTTGCTCTAATCAGAGATCTTCAGTCCTTCACCTCTCTTTACTTCCTCAGGTCACTAGCCCTACTCTGACTCTACTTTTCCTCCCTTTCCAATCTTGATCTTGTAGTTAGCTATTTCCACTCTATACTCCCCTCTATTCTCAAATCTCTCACCTCCTTGTCCCATCATTACTCATTTTTTTTTGCCATACTTATCCCTAGATTACTTTCACTAGCCTCTTCTTCCATTTCTATTCAGAAGCTGCTGAACTGTACTGAAATTTCATAACCATGGGCAAATTTTAAACTCATATGATCTGCCTTCAGTTAGGTCCTCACTGCAGCAAGGCAGTCCTTTTATTCTATTCTATCCTAATTAGTTTCTTGCCTCCCTCCTCCCTCCCCACAAAGCTATTTCTTTTCTGTGTTCGAGTCTCCCTCTCCTCATTTCCTCCGGTCATTGACAAAGGAGTAGTCTTTTTCTGTGTGCTTGATTTCATCTCTTCCTGTTTTCCCTGGAAGCTTGTATCTTCAATCATCCTTTCTCTTTTTCCTAAATCTGCAAGGTCTCCCAAGCTTCTAGTTCCTTCCTTACTGCATTCAAACTACTCCAATTCTATTCAATCCTTAATAAACCTTTATTAGACTCCATCCCCTCAAACTATCATTCTCACTCCTTTCTCAGTCAAACTCTTAAACAAAATTATCCATTGTAACTGCTTTCACTTTCTGTTCTCTTACTCAAGCCTTTATTTTTGCAATCTGTTATTCTGACCTCAGCTCTCTCCCTACTCAAGTCCATCCTACAACTTGTGGCCAAAATTTTCCTTAAACACAGATCTGATCATGTTACTTCCCTACTCAATCAACTCCAGAAATTCCCTATTGCTTCTAGAATAAAAAATAAATTTTTGTTTAGCTTTTAAAGCCCTGCACAACCTGGTTCCAACCTATCTGTCCAGCCTTGCTGGACATCACTCCCCTGCCTTACAATCCAGCCAAACAGGCCTTCTCTTTCTGTTCTTCACATACGACACTACATCTCACAACAGTGTGCATTTGCATTGACTGCCCCATGTCCATAATGCACTCCCTCTTCACTTCTGCCCTGTGGAATATTTCTTTTCCTTCAAAACGCAGCTTAAACACCACCTTCTACATGAAGCCTTTTCTGATACCCATCCCATCCCAGTACTCCCCTCTCCCAAACTACTTTGTAATTATTCTCTTTATATATCAAGAGAATATATTTATATTTATATACAAATTATATATATGTGTATAAATATATACATTATGTGTATATGTGTATATACACACATATGTTATCTCCTCCAATAGAATTTGTAAGCTATTTGAGAGTTGAGATTGTTTTATTCTTTGTATCCGCAGTGCCTAGCACAGTGCCTGACACATAGTAGTTGCTTAATAAATGTTTGTTGATTGATTCCCATTGCGCTTAGTATTTGTTGATTATTTTTAAAAAGGGATTTGATTTGGTAGAGCGATTGTCACCTTAAAGGTTTTACTCCAACAAAGTGTCCCCAATGTATAGGTCAAATCAAACAAGATTCATTGAAAGATGGAATAACAGAAATAACTGCTCAAGATCATTTAGTTATTTAGCCAGGGATAAAACAAAGCTGTTGGCTATCATCATGGAGGATGTCCGATATGGAGTTCAAAGGAACAGGGATTCTCTATAGACAATGAGGTCCTCCAGATGCTCCTATTTGCAGATGATGTCCTACTCTGTGCATCAAGCTCCGGAATGCTGAGGAGTTTGCTGTATCAGATTTGTAATCACTCGAGAATTTAGCCTAATAACCACAAAAGACGAGCCAAGTGAATGAAGAATGATTTTTCAGGCTATGTTTTGCAGTTGGAAAGACAGCCTTTACAATTAACTGGTCCATGAGTACATATATCTTAAATAGATCCTGAAAATGAAAAATGACCTGGTCTCAGAATTGGAAGACAGTGGGCTAAATTTCCTCTGGGAGAATTGGCACAGTTCTTTTAATGGCCCCAAGCTTTCCCCTGCAACAAAGGCCCATCTTTTTCACACTAATTGTTTTCTGGTGATATTAATGGTTACTAGTCACAAAATAACCAGTCTCTAAAGAATTGAGTTTTGAAGATTACCCAAAGAACAATGGACTAGTATGAACAGACTGAAAAACAGTAGAAGTAAGCAATTGTGAAACAATGTAAAGGATGTTTTCATAGTAATGTATGAATAGGGAAAAAAAATATGTGGCCATATAGCGAGAGCAAGGTTTAACTAATGGATGGTCAATATACTCCATTGGTATCCATGCAATCTCAAGAGATATAAAAGAAAACTCAGTCTATTAGGTGGGCTCCCTGGGGCAGATTTTCAGAAAGACGGACAAGATTCTTACAGGATATATAGCCATGGATGAGTCATGTGTCATCTGCATTGTTGGAGGATGTAAAAGCAACAATAAGACCACAAATTCATCAAGGTACCTTAAAAATGGAAATGATTTAAACTATTATATAGTCAAAGAATGGAATGTTTAGTATAATTGAATATTATGAGTAACAGTAGATTCCTATGTTTCACAGACAACTGCTTTTCAAAAAATTAGAATTTTAAAATTGTTTTAATTCAACAAGCATTTATTGAGTGGCTCCTATGTCCCTGACACTCTGATAAGTAATGGAGATACAAAGACAAAAATGAAAAAGCCTTTGCCCTCAAGAAGTTTATATACTACTGAGATAAAACAGCATGTATACATGTAAATATATATGAAATACAGAGGAAATGAAAGGTAATTTAGAAGAGAGGAAGTCTGGGAAAGCAATAACTGAAAAGGACTCCTGTAGGAGGTACCACCTGAGCTATACTTTGAGGGAAGCAAGGCATTCTACTAGAGCTATAACAAATAAAATTGAGTTAAACTCAAACTAATTTAATTGCAATTAAACCAATTATAGAATTCTAAGATCATATTTTTAAAGCTGAAGGGATATTAGAAGTAATATAGTCCAAAGACATCATTTGTTTCTTGAAGGGCAAATGTATTTTAATTAAATTATCTCTTTTTACCTTCAGGTCAGCATTCCTTTACCTCTTCTTGAACCTACAGTTGTGGCCAAAAACCCAAAAACACAATCCTTCTATTCCTAAGTAGATAACATTTATGAATTGTTGTGGGTGGAAATTAGAGGAAGTGTGGTATGGTAGAAAGATCACTGGGCCTCTTCATTGTCAAGCTTCTATTCCTGAGAGAGAGAGACAGTGATGTTAAGGGAAATGATGTGAGGCTGACAAATGGTGCTGGGAATACAGACTTCCATTCTTTGCCTCTTTGCATCTATTCTTTCCTGTTTCAGGTGAAGGAGACTGGAGATGCTTATGACCTTATGATTTTCAAAAAGTCAAGAAAATGAGATACCAGAAGTTCAGGAGCTGGAGTCCATGCTGGATTTTATAACCAGCCATACCTGAGGTATGACCTGAGGGATTAAGAACAGCAGTAGCTGAGATTCATCCATTCATCCATCCACCAATTCAGCATGTGGAAATGAAATTGGTGCAGTGAATGCTATATAGGAGCTGTGTTAAGTCTGAGTCCACTCTGCCCAGGGATTGGGGTAGTATAGGAGAGAGGGTGGCCCCAGGAGTTGCTATAGCTTCACAATAAATATCTCTTTAAAGAAATGGGGGGAGGGGAGAGAAAGAAAAAGAAAGAAAGGAAGGAAGGAAAGAAAAAAGGGAAGAAGAGAGGAAGGATGGGAGGAAGGAAAGAAAGCACCTGCTAGTCTCAGAGTTAGGAGACCTGTGTTCAAATGCTGACTCTCACCCTTTTTATCTATATGACTTTGGTCAAGGCAGTTAATCTCTATGAGCCTCTTTTTCCCCATCTGGAAGCAGCTCTAAGGTCCCTTCCAGCTCTTCTAAAGATTTCTTACCTTCTGGCCACCTTCTGGTGATGAGCTCTCTGAACTTAGTTAGCTTGGTCCTCCTCCAGATATCCAGTCCATTCCTGGGTTGTGTTCAAAGCTTTTGGAGTGAGGCAAGACCTGACAGAGATTGTGCTCCACTGATGTAGCCTTCAAGTACCCAGGGCTACACCATGGTGAGGAATTAGAAGAGCACTTCAGAGGGTTAGCTTTTAAAATTACATGCTTATTTTTTTAACTTCTAGAGAGAAATGGTAGAATTTTCTGACTAGTACCATGTGATACGTGGACAGCAGCCCTTACTTCACTCCAGCCTCCTGGGTAACAGACTTCTGGAACTGTTCATGGCTGCAGGCATGCCATTTTTAAAAAGGCTGCTCCCAATGACTCTGTTTGAGAGGCACGCAGAAGCCCCAATACCCTCGGGAAATGAGCTGGTTTGGTTACCCTTATTTGGCTGTGTTTATTTAGTAGACTTTCTTTAATTAGCCTGTGCCCTGGAGGGGAGAGGTGAGAGCCTCATCTGACACAGATGCTCTTTTTTTTTTAATAGTATCCATGACTTCCCCACAAGTCTTTGCTCATCACATCCTAGCCTGGACCAGCTTCTTCCACCCACTTCTAAGGATATTTAATTAGAGGTCAAGCATGCCTTGAGTGAACAGCTGTGCCTTTACAGGAGTTGTTTTGAAGTTTCTCATAGGTACTGTCTCAGGAGTTGATGTGTTTCACCTAGTTACTTTCCTTTTCTTCCATTTGGTAGCAAGAAGAATGTCATCATTAGCTCTACTTATTTATGGGCCTTGGAACTGTTAATAACTATGGGTCAGAAGTTTGAGAATGCCCCTGATGAGCTTTAGAAATGCAAGGGTTTGTTCTGAACTGGGGTACAGTGAAAGTGGTTATTTAGACAACCGCTAAATTATGTTCAGCTAATAGTAATATGGGTAATGATGATGATGATAATGTGGTCCATATATGTTCCAAAGATTCTTATGCCAACTCCCAAACTCACAGATAAATTGGGCCCCAGAGCAAGGCTATATCTCCCCTTCAAAGTTCTAGAGGCATCCCTGAGGAGTTGGGTATGATCCTATAATACCATGAGCTTGACCTCTGACAAGTATGCTTCATCCTAAGATTATTAGCTGAGAATCATTAGAGACAGCCAGCCTTAAAGTAGCTTGCAGAAAGGAGTATTTATTAAGGTAGTAGAATAAGACTAATTAGAATAAAATACAACCCCAAAAGTCTGACACACTCTCTTACAAATACATACATGGTCCAAGGGAAAGGGGGCTCAAGGATAGAGAGCACATGTTGCTGGAAGTCCTTTCAGTGGGGTGCTCAAGAAATTTTCCTTATGCAGAGAAAACCTGCATCCAATCTATCCTTGGCTGCTAATGTAGACACTGAAAACAGTTTGATGCTGTCCTAGAGAGGGGAGGAGAGAATGCTGGGATACTAATAAGAAGATGGGTAGTCCAAAATCTTCCCAGACCTTTCAGACCTTACAAGGTCCTCCTCCAGCTAAAGGAAAGGAGGGAAACCTTGTCAAAGCCTCTCCTCCTTCCCTGCCCCCATTCATTCTTTATTCAGGGGCATAATAGAAAACCAATTCTTATTCTAATTTCTGGAATTTTCCAATCCTAGTTGATTCAATGTTTTTATAAAGGACCCAGAGAATGCAATGAAACCCCCAATCAATTAGCCCAGACTTCTAATCTGGCATCATTTAACTTCATCAAAATGACTTTGAAAGACTTTTCCTACTTAGTCTATGATCTAGTATTGTAAAATTGATTATTCATCTTACCACTTACTTTAAATGGAGTGGGTTGGCTTAATTGAGCAAATATCAATCAATTCTAGCTTGATAATAATAATAAAAATAACTAACACTTGTGTAGTGCTTTAAGGTGTACCAAGTGTTACAATATATTCTCATTTGAGCCTCACAGCAACTCTTCAAGTGTTATTATACCCATTTTACAGTTGAGGAAACAAAATGTGAGGGCTTAAGTAATCTGTCTAAAATCAAACAACTAGTAAAATATCAAAGGCGGGATTCAAATTCTGGTCTTCCTTACTCCAAGTCCAGATTTATTCACCACGTTACTTAAAAACTCAGGTAATTTGAAATGGAGTAATTTTGTTTTGGAACTAGGGGGTCATCAAGAAAGGATTGAAAAACTCAAAGATTGGGACTAAAAGGGTGTGCCCTTCAACCTGGGACCAAAATTGTTTCATGTGAAATGGCAAGTGAACTTATCTGCTAGAAGAGAAGAGAGCATCTTCTTCTCTTTGTACACCCCACCTACCACACACAACTCTGCTTCCCAAACTAAACTTCATCGTAGCCCTTCATGGACCATACCCTGGGGCAGGATTGGGTATGAGAGAAGAAATGCTTCACAGTTGAATTTGGTAATATACAGTAGGCTATGTAACAAGTTATTTTAAATAATAAAACTGCATTCATAAATAACCAAACTACATACACACATTCTCTCTCTGTAGAAGAGAGAAAATTTCTTGTACATGTATGTATATATATACATATATGTGTGAGAGAGAGAGAGAGAGAAAGAGAGAGAGAGAGAGAGAGAGAGAGAGAAAGAGATTTTCTCACATGGCACCAGCAAAACATTCTAAGCAGTTGACTAGGTAGATATATAGAACATATGGCAAGGTGGATGGAAAGGTACAAGAGAGAAGCACAAAAGGACCAAGGTCGTAAGGATGTTGTCTTTGGAAGGGAAAGCCCTCTTCTCTTTTCAGAAGTTCTGATAGTTTTGGGGAGCCTTTGCTTGGCATTGCCTTGGGCCTGTTTAGTCCTATTAGGTGACAGGGTATCCTAAAATGGCTCCCCATCTACAATTTCTGGTCATGCTTGGAGGCCAAAGCAAAAATATTCTACTAGGGCCATGAATGACTACCAGGGGATAGAAACCCTAGGCCACCCTAATCCTCCCCAACCTGATAAGTCAAAGTAAAGCCCTAAAAAGTAATCATGTGGAACTTGCAGTTATTTTTTTTAAAAAAAGGATAAAATCACCTTTGAGTTGAATATTTTGATATCAATACAACAAAAATAGTTTTGGGAGAAAATAAAAGTAATTGTGTTGTACTATAATACTTTTTACAAAATTAAGTAAAACAAGTTTTTCCCCCTAAAATAGCTCCACCTACTAAGCCACCTCTTTTTTTCAGAATTTTTATTTTCAGAAATTTAATTTCTCTGCACACTTTTATTTGGCTCCAGGCTATGTAACTGAAACAGAAAATCTGCTCACTGACCTGGTAACTCTTTAGTCTGATGAAGTCAACCTTCATGGAGACAAATGTATCAGAATTTCGACTGATGTTCTTCAGATTCTCCACAAGGTCAGCGCAGAATTTGTAGCCCCCTTTAAGCACGCACAGAACTATGATGTCACAGTATCCAATGTCATTCATGATATCCTTGGCCAGCTTCTCAGTCCTGGAAAGGAAATAAAAGGACAAAAAATAAATGGCCATAAATTTGTTGGGGTCGCAGTGTCCTAGCTACATTTGCGCAAAGCACAATGTCCAGCATTAGATTGCACTTTTGGGGGAAATGTATTTAGTTGCACAAAGGAGCTCCAAGTTAGGAGAATTATGTGATTTCTAAAATGAAAGGGTAACAGTTCACAAATGGTGCTATTGTTTGTTTTTGGTGAGTGGGAAATTGGCAGTAGCAACAACTGACATATACGTAATGCTTTTAAATCTTCAGCTTTACAAGCATTAACTCATTTGAGCCCAAACACTTCAATCTAGGCACTTCATACACCAGCAGTATTGTTTTACAGATAACTCAAGTCAGCAAGCTCTGGAGCTATCCTAAGTGCCGGGGATACAAAGGCAAAAACTAGTTCCTGCTCATAGTGTAAAGAAAGAGACAATTTGCAAACAACTATCTAGAAATAGGATTTATACAGGGCATATTGGGGATAATCTCGGAGAGAAGGCACTGGCATTGAAAGGGACCAGGAAAAGCTTCTTGCAAAAGGAGGATTGTAAGTGAAACCTGAAGGAGTTCAGGGGGTGTAAGACAAGGAGGGAGGGCATTTTACTGGGGGAGAGCCAGTGAAAATAGAGAGTAGGGAAATGGATTGCTTTTTGCTAAGAACAGTAAGGAAGCCAGTGTCATCAAATTATAAAGGAGTGGAATAAAGTGTAAGAAAGTCAGAAAGGTAGTAGGGGCCAGGTTATGAAGGGTTTTAAAAGTTAAATAGGAGATTTTATATTTGATCTGAGTGACCTGAGTTTATTGAATGTGGTGGAGGGGGAATGACATGGTCAGATCTGTACCTTAAGAAAGGTCACTTTGATAGCTGAGAGAAGGATGGACTGGAATAGGGAGAGACTTGAGGCAGGAAGACTGACCAGATGATTTTTACAGTAGTCCCAGTGTGAGATGTGTAAGGCCTGCACCAGGGTGGTGGAGGTGTCAGAGGAGAAAGGGTCATATACAAAAGATATTACAAAGGTATAATAGACAGGACTTGGCAACGGATGGACATACAGTGGGGTGAGAGAGATTAGAAGTCAGAGATAAGACTTAATTTGTGAACCTAGGACACTGGGAAGATCATGACGCCCTCAATGGTAACAAGAAAGTTAGGAAGAGGGAGAGAGTTTTGAGAGAAAGATAATGAATTCAGTTTTGTATATGTTGAGCTTAAGATGGTGATTAAGAAATTGGTAACTTTGGAAAAAGTAATTTCAGTTGAATGATAAGGTAGGAAGCCAGACTGCAGAATGGGAGGGAGAGAAATACAGGCACCTTTTATAAATGGTCTTCTCAAGGGGTTTAGCTACTAAGGGGAGGATAGAGAATGACAGCAGTGGGGATGGATGGATCAAGGGAGGGTTTTTTGAGGATGGAGGAGGCAGTGGCATGTTTTTAAGTAGTAGAGAAACAGCCATTATACACTGAGAAATTGAAGATTAATGAGAGAGTGGAGATGATAGATGGAACTGACTGCTAGAGAAGACAGGATGGTATGGGATCACTTTGCATGGAAAAAGAGTTTGCCTTGGCAAGGAGAAGGGCCATCTCTTCATAGGAACTACTCAGAAGAGTAAACAAGGTTCAGAATGATGAAGTGACTTGCCTTTTATCACGGAGTTGGGAAGTGTCAAAAGAAGGAATTTAGCATAAACTTTCCTGTCCCCAAGGCCTGAAACAAGGCAATAGCATGCCACAGACTTTCAAAATTAATTTTATCAATTTGATAGAGTCAAGTGACACCTCAGACTTTGATTTGATTCCCCTTCTAACCCTCTATTTAGGTTATCTATTTCCTTTGTTGTCTGTTTGTTTTTAAAAATATTTTACAGATATTCATCTGTTTCTTTTAAGTTCTTAAATTAATTAGTACCACTCAGGATATGGTAACCAATGATGATTTTTCGAATTTACTTTGAGTTCATTGTGATCTCTTTTCTCTGTTAGATTTTGGTAATCAGAGTTTCCTCCCTCCTTTTTTTTTTTTGAGTAAATTTGCTAGCTGTTGTTCAATTTTATTAAACCTTATGAGAAATTTCATTATGCTGTCATTCTTTAAATTGCAAATGTCCCAGTAGGCAATGCCCCCATTATCAAGTCAGTGATTGGCATGTGGTGTGAGAGGAATGAAAGAAGATAGGGACTAGACCAGGTAAGGAAACTTCCTTTAACAAAGCAGGTGGGCAATTCCTCGCAAACTTAGTCTTACAGAGATTTGCCTAGAGCACCAAGAATAGGGGCATGCTGGAGCCAGCTCCAAACAGCTGAGTAGTTCAATTTTCACTGCCAGCTTTGAGACCTCAGAAATCAGCAATTGCTATAAAGCTGGGCTTGACTTATTATGTTTTTATCATCTAGATTTAAGAAAGCTTTAGTAATGCAGATTAAGCTTAAACCGAGTGTTGAATACATTACTCCCCTCCCAAACTTAGTTGTTAAACATTTACTAGCACCCCCCACCCCCGTGAGACAGGTCAAGTTCTTTGCCCACAGTCACACAATTAATATGTGTCAGAATCACAATTTGAGTATAGGTCTTCCTAGCTCTGAGGTCAGTGGTCTGTCCAATATGCCATGATACCTTTTAAAGAGTAAAAATAGAGAAAGATAGCAAATAAACCCTTAAGATTTTTTTTTTGTCATGTCATATAAAAGGGAACCCATTGACTGTCTGTTTGGTGACATCAAGAAATAAGGAATGCAATGGGAGGTCCTGAGGTATAGGAAAATTCATCAAAAACTTGGAGCTGGAAGGGATCTTATGTGTTTAACCCTCTTTTTTTACAGATAAAGAAATCACAGTTCCAATAGTGCCTTGATCAGTCATAGGCAACAAGGTTATCAATCATTTCATTCACAGAGCTAGGAAAAAGAAGGGTCAGGGTGAGGCCTCAAGTCCTCTGACTCAGTCCTTTTTTATGGTACCATACTTCCTTTCAGACCATGCTTTAAAATCCACTTTTAGCCTATCAAACTGAACTAAGCATGTAAGAAGAAAACATACCTACCTGTCCACAATGACACCATGAGGTATAAGCACACGGTTCAGATCTCCATAATAGTGCTGTGGGTATGTAAATAAATCCAAGTGATAACCTGGCCAATCATCGGAAATCTGAAAATAAAATTACTTGGATTGAGGTTATTTTTAATTGGATAGTATATTTGAAAACATACCTATAGACCTAGCAAACAACCACCAAAAAAGTACAGTCTATGACTGTCTACAAAGGATATGACAATAAAGATCCTTCTTATTTCCCTTAAGAATTTGTTAAAATTCCTATAATTTGTGGAAGTGTGTTAAGCAATACCCTTCTGGATCACTGCCCTGTCATGGCGGAGAGATTTACATAGCTCAATGATACTATGAGTTTGCTGTGCAGGGTTACCCTAGACAGACAGGTAGAGAGTTCCGGCAAAAGGTGATCCCCTGGAGAAGGAAATGGCAAATGACTCCAATGTCTTTGCCGAGAAAATCCCACAGACACAGGTCTGATGTGCTGTGGTCCATAGGGTCATGAAGAGTCAGACATGACTAAACAACTGAACAATGACATGTTAAGTAATGAGTTATTGAACATTGATGGAGAAACTGACATTGAACAAATTACCCTGTTCTAGAGCTAGACTGGTCATGTGTCTCATGAATAAGTCAAACGTCGTGTCTCCTCTGTGCATCTGTTTCCTTCCTTCCCTTTTCTACTTCACCTGTCCAAGTCTAATTCATCTCTAAGGCCCGGCTTGAGTTTTGCCTCTTCCATGAAGATATCCTCAATTACTCCAGGTCTTATGGACCTGGGACTTGAAATTTCTACAGCACTATATTGGTGCGGGATGAGGAGGAAGGGGGCATCAGATTTATGATTTCATTGGTATAGGGAATTACTACTGGGGGGAGAAAACCTCCTTTCCCCCAAGTGGAACTATTCCACAGCTTATGGTCTTATAGAGCTGCCCAGGGTACTGAGAGGTTGTGATTTGACAAAGTTCACATAGTCAGTCTACTTCAGAGGTTGACCTTGAACTCAGGTTTTCTTGAGTTCAAAGCTGGCTCTCCATCTACTGTGCTATACTAGCTTTCTAACCCTAAATACTATTTAACCATTTGGATTTTTTGCGTGTTTGTTTTTGGTCTAGACCTAAGATTATATCAGTCTGGGGGAATTCTCTAGTTTGGAAACTCCCTGCACTGATAAAGATCGCCATTTGTCTATAACTTCTAGTCTTAGAGGGTAGCGGAGGGCCATAGGAGGTTAAAAGACTTGCCCTTAGTTTCAAAACTAAAATGTGTCAGATGTGGGATTCAAATCCAGATCTTTCTGACTATGAGGTTGACCATCTATCCACCATGCCATGCTGTTGCTCAGCAATCTATGTGTACATGTGCATGTACATGTTTGTGTGTGTGTGTGCATGTGTGTGTGTGTGTGTGTAATCCAATAAATGTTCATTTAGCACTACATGTCAAACACTCTGCTAGGTTTTGGAGACATAAATAAATAAGCCCTTCAAGGAACTTACATTCTACATATTGCCTGATATTGAGCAGTAATTGTATATATTAATCATATCTCACTTAGTAGACCCTAAGTTTCATGAGGGAAGGCATAGTGACTTATGCTACCTCTGCATATCCTGTTGAATTTGCATGTTCTAAAAAAACAATTTTTCATATTAATTTAGATTATACTAATTTAGAGTTCATGATCATCTGGAGAGAAAGTGCACTAGAGATTTTGGGTGGGAAAACTGATGTGAACATTATTGCTTAAGGGTACACTTCATCTTTCTACAGAAAGCACAATTTAGAACTACTTTGGTGTACCTATGATGTCATTGATGGAGGTACTCTTTCAAATAGCATGGTTGGAAAAGTAATAAACATGTTAATTGAGTCATTTTATACAACTAAATCACTAAATCATAGGACTAAGAGTAATCTGAATTTGTTTTTTTCTCCTAAATGGAGAGAACTTGGTAATATTCATCCTGAGTCATTAAAATAGCTTACTACTTAGATTTCTTTTTGTGTTCAGATAATTTTATAAAGAATTCTTAAGCAGTAGGCACACACACAGATACATACAAAATATAGAGGTTTGAAAACGAAGATGTTTATTTTAACCAATCCCCTTTCCTCTCCTCCTAACTACCAATTCACTTAAACTTGTGAATAGAAAATTTGGCATTCAAACAGAAGACTCAAGAGAGGCATAAAAAGGCAAACATGAGGGAGAAATCATGAGGGACTTAATAAGGTTAAAGTAATTACATTCCCGAATGGGAAGATGATACATGTAAACCCCAAGAATTTTATCATTATTAGGACAGTTAAAAGGAGACTACTAAGATGGAGAGCATGGGTATGAGTCTATTATATTGTGGTGATCTCAAAAGAAAAATGGAAGACTGAGAAAGAGAGATGTACTGGGAGAAAGGAGAAGGGAGGGGAAGAATTGGGGGGGAAATTATCTCACATAAAAGAGACACTCAAGGAAGTTTTTAGAATGGAAGGGGAATTGGGAAGGAGGTGGCAAAGCTTGAACCTTACTTTCATCTGAACTGGTTCAAAGAAGGAAGAATATATATATATATATATATATATATATATATATATATATATATATACACACACACACACTCTTGGGTATAGAAATCCATCTTATCCAACTGGGAATTAGGAGGAGAAGTGGCTAAGAGAAAGGGGAAGGTGATAAGAGGGAGGGCAGATTAAGGGAGGCAGTGGTAAGAAGCAAAACAGACTTTTGAGGAGGGACAGGGTGAAAAAAAAAGAGAGAGAGGGAGAGAAGGATAAACAGAAGAAAACAGGATGGATGGAAATACACAGTTAGCAATCATAACTGTGCATGTAACTGGGATGGACTCACCCCTAAAATGGAAGTGGAAAAAATGGAAGTGGAAAGCAGAATGGATTAGAAACCAAAATCCAACAATATATTGTTGTTCACAAGAAACAAACACACTTAAAACAGAAAGACAGCACAAAGAGTTAAAATAAGAGCTGGAAGAGAATCTATTTTGCTTCAGCTGAAGCAAAAAAGGCTAGGATAGCAATCATGATCTCAGACAAAGTAAAACAAAAATATTCCTAATTAAAAATGATAATCAGGGAAAACACATTTTGCTAAAAGGTATCATAGACAATGAAATAATATAATGTGAAACATATATGCACCAAATAGCATAGCATCCAAATTCTTAAAGGAAAAGTTAAATGAATTACAGGTGGAAATAGACAGGAAAACTATACTATAGTGGGGGACCTCAATTTGCTTCTCTCAGAACTCAATAAATATAACCATAACATGAATAAGAAACAAGTTAAGGAGATGAACAGAATTTTAGAAAAGTTAGATATGAGAGACCTCTGGGGAAAATTGAATAAGAATAGAAAGGAGTATACTTTTTTTTGTCTGGATGTACATGGTACCTTCACAAAAACTGACCACATATTAGGGCATAAAAACTTCACAAACAAATGCAGAAAAGCAGAAATACTAAATGCACCCTTTTCAGGTCACAATGTAATAAAAATTATATTCAATAAAGGGCAATAAAAAGATAGATAAAATTAATTAAAAACTAAATAATCTAATCCTTAAGGATGAGTGGGTCAAAGGACAAATCATAAAAACCATCAATAATTTCATTAAAGAGAATGACAACAAGGAGACAACATCCTAAAATTTATGGGATGCAGCCAAAGCAGAATTTAAGGGGAAATTTATATCTCTAAATGCTTACATTGATTAAAGAGCAATTCAATGAATTGGGCATGAAACTGAAAAAAAAAAAAACTAGAAAAAGAACAAATTAAAAATCCCCAATTAAATGCCAAAATAGAAAATTCTGAAAATCAAAGGAAAGATTAATAAAATTGAAAGTAAGAAAACCATAGAATTGCACAGAATACCAGTCCTGGAGTCAGGAGGACATGAGTTCAAATCTAGCCTCAGACATTTGACACTTATTAGCTGTGTGATCCTGGGCAAGTCACTTAAGCCCAATTGCCTTGCAAAAAAACAAACGAACAAACAAACAACAACCATGTAACTAACAAATACAACTAGGAGTTAGTTTTATGAAATAACCAATATAGTAGATAACCCACTAATTAACTTAATTAAGAAAAAAAAACAACAGAAAACCAAATTGCCAATTTCAAAAATGAAAAAGGTGAATGCATCACCAATGAAAACAAAATTTAAGGCAATTATTAGGAGGTTTCCTTAAAATTATAGAAGCACTTCGACCCTTAGTCCCATTTCTTACATACCAACAGCATTTACTGAGAATTTATTTTTGCATATGAGCAAAATTTATCCAGATTAGGTATTTTTTGGGGGGGGGGAGCTTATGCAGAGAGTTGAAGGAATGACTTTTATATACACGACAAAATGTGGCACTTCAAAATGCAAGACAAGAATTCATAGAATCACAGAGTAGCAAAACTGGGGCGCTCGAAGGGATGCCAGTGGTCTAGTCCAGTCTATACCCAAAAGGCACCCTGGAAACAACCTTCTTGACAGGTGCTCATTGGGCCTCTCCTTGACAGTCTCTGAGGAGGAGGATTCTACAACTTCCTCAACTTTTCAACAACTGTATTTGTAAGGAAGTTTCTTTTGATTTCAAAACTAAATTTGTCATTTTGCAACTTTTACCCTTTGCTCCTAATTCAGCCCTCTGATGCAAAACAAAGTGGAATCTCCTCCTCTACACACACACACACACACAGACACACACACAGACACACACACACACACACATACACACACACACACACACACACACACACACACACACACACATACACAACTGCTGTGGTAGGACTAGGGTTCCCATTTTCCCACAATAGGGGTTATTTCCCCCTAAAAGGTAACAAAGTTGTCCCAGGGACTTGATAGACCTCTTCCTCCTTTGACTCAGCTTCCTGGTCACCTAAGGGTATAAAAAGTCCCACTCAATGGACTCAGGGCTCTCAACTTGGATTTTTGAAGACCAACCAAGTCACCATTTGACCCTGTGGACCAGACACATTTACATATGGATTGAGGGACAAGGGAGCAACATTCAAGGAAGCTAAATGCCACTGTATCCTTGCAGCGTTCGGGCAAAGTAAATCTCCTTGTGTTCACTATTCAGTGATGTTCAAGTCCTCTTAACTTAAACAGGTAGATGGCATTAAGTCTGCCTCTAACAACTGCCTGTCAAATAGTTATACAACTAATACTTTTACAATTACAATTTAATTGTACTGTCCTCCTTATGTTTTCTTTTTTCTAACCTAAACATCCCAAGTTCCTCCAATTTGTCCTCATACAATATGGGCTCAAGGCCTTTCACCATCTTGGTTTGCCCTCCTCTGGACAAACTTATCAATGTTCTTCTTAACCCATGGCCATTATCATTCCCATTTTACAGATGAGGGATCTGAGGCAGAAAAGTTAAGCAATTTGGTCCATGGTCAAATACTTAATAAGAGTCTGATGCCAAATTTGAATGCAGGTCTTTCTGATTCCAGGTCCAACACTCTGTCTATCATAGCACTTAGCTGACTTTAGGTTCAGACTTGAGATTTTATCAATGTAGGGGGCTACAGGTGTGGAAATTCCCTTTGCTGATGCATATTAGCAAGTCATCAGTGACTTAGGGCTTTGAGAGTTACCTGGGGAGCTAGGAAGTTAAATGACTTGTCCAAGGTCGCAGAATCAGTGTGTAACAGGCTGAGTTTGAGCTCATCTTCCTGACCAAGCCTGGCTCTCTATCCCCTAATTCTTGCTATCTGTCAACTCCATAACAATTTAGACCACCAAATTAAAACTTCTTACAATAATAATCAACCAGACTCTGGTTTCATCTTAAAAATGAAATACATTTGAATTTAAAATCCTTAGATCTCCTCAAGTTCCTATACTTACAAAGACTGCCAACCCTCCCCCTCCCCCCAAATTCTCTGCCTAATGTTACAATTGGACCAGTTTTAAAGCAGACACTTTATTTTGCAAATACAAATGATTTTGGATCATCTGCATGAGGATTTTCTGCAGTGAATTTTTAATTCCTTTTCTGTGTCTGGGAATAATCAAGAGGAAACTCTAATCAGTTTCTAAGTGTTAAGGAGCAGCTGCTCAGATTAAGGGTTTTTAGTTTTATATTTTCCTTTTAATTACATACATAGGGGGAAAAAAAGCTATGACTTTTCCAATGGCTTTCCCATTGCCTCTAGTATATAATATAAACCCCTTGGCCTCCAAAATCTAGACTTAACCCATCTTTCTAGATTTTTTCACATTACTACCTTTCGCAAACTTGATGTTACAGACAACTGTTCCTTGATCTCAATGTCTTCTCCCTCATCCTATATATTTCCCTAAATCAGGGGTTCTTAATTTTTGTGTCATTAATCCCTTGGATAGTCTGGTAAGCCTGTAAACCCTTTGTCAGAATGTTTTAAATGCATAAAATATGTAAGATTACAAAGGAAACCAATTATATTGAAATGGTTATCAAAACCTTCTTCAAAAGTTCACAGACCCTAGGTTAAAAACACTGGTCTCAAATCATCCAAAGAGACCTTAGGGCTGCCCACTGGATTTCCTCTACCAACCTGAAGCCTCATGCCAGCCCTGAAATTCATGTATTGGACTCATGCCTGTGGCA
The DNA here is from genome assembly GCF_900497805.2 of Vombatus ursinus. Taxonomy (NCBI): domain Eukaryota; kingdom Metazoa; phylum Chordata; class Mammalia; order Diprotodontia; family Vombatidae; genus Vombatus; species Vombatus ursinus. The sequence continues at coordinate 16,404,473 of NW_020954639.1, read as the reverse complement.
TCCCTCTGATTGGATGGTTTCTCCTAGAACCTCCATTTATGGAGGATGTCTAGGCCAAGGATGACTCATTTCCTTCTAGGCTGTACTCAGAATTTCCTCTGCTATGCCCAACACAACCCAAGGCATGCTAGTCTCTCCCCTGACCTTTTCAGCTTCCTTTCATGTGTAGTCTTTTCGCATTAGAATGTAAGCCCCTTGAGGGTAGGGGCTGTCTTTCTACTTGTATGGACACCTCTAGCTGTGACACAAACTAAGTGTTTAATAAATAATCATTGACTGACTGATTGATTTACCTTTCACAATCTTTATCTTCCTTAAAGCCAACTCTTCAGTGAAATCTTCCCTCACCTCTTCCCTTGTTCTTACTGTTATCCTCCAATGCATTCTTACTGTTTTCCTCCTTGCTCAAATTGCCTTGTGTTATATTTGCATACTTCTATTTCCTCATTAGAATGTAAGCTCTCTTCACTTTTGTCATTATTCCCAATGCCTAGCCCAGTGCTTTTCTTGCATTTATTATCAAACTGAATTGAGGATGAAGCCTACCCAATATGCCTAATAGAATTTAGGAATTTAGAATCACACTTTATACGTGATTTGCCTGCTTTATGGGAGTACTCAAAGGGCCAAGTACTTCAGAAGTTACAGTATCTAAACAACAAAAGATAGACAAGTCTGCCGTGACATTTTAGCAACACTGGCTATTTATTACTCACTTATTTTCTATCTTCTCTTGAATACAAATTATTCACACTTTCTTTTCTATCTTATTTGGAACAGTCATGTTAATAGTTATATGACTTAAGGAAAGAGGAGTAATAGCTAACATTAATTATGTCTGCACACTAAGCTAAATGCTTTACAAATATTATCTCATTTGATCCTCACCACAACCATGGGAGGTAGGTTCTATTATTATCCCCAGATAATATAGAAGATGAAACTGAGGCAGTAGTGAAATGACTTGCCCAAAGTCACACAGTTAATAAATGTCTGAGGCTGGATTTACACCTAGGTCTTCCTGACTTCCTGGGCAGCTTGGTGATGCAGTGGATAGAGTCTCTAGGTGTGGAATTAAGAAAACTCATCTTCCTGAGCTCAAATCTGGCCTCAGATACTTACTAGCTGTGTGACCCTGGGCAAGTCACTTAACCCTGTTTGCCTTAGTTTCATCATCTACAAAATGAGCTGGAGAAGAAAATGGCAACCCACTCCAGTGTCTTTGCCAAGACAACCTCAAACTGAAACAAATGAACAACAACTTACTGTGCCTCCTAGCTCCAAGTAGTAGTGGCTAGTAAGCCAACCTTGGAGTAAAAAAAAAAATCTGGATTCCTGCTCTTAACATAAACTGGCTGTGTGATCATAACAAGTCACTTGACCTTTAAGAGCCCCCCAAAACTCCCTAGGACTTTAAATTGCAGAGAAAGTGCTGATCTGGACTAATAAGGATATTTCCTCACCAGGAGCTCCATAACATACACATTTACATGGTTCTTCTCCAAAAGGCATAAAAATCATAAGATTTCAGAGTTCAACAAGACCTCAGAGATGATCAAGGCCACACACACTCACATTTTATTAATAAAGTAAGACCCAGGGAGACTTGTCCAGGGTCACACAGGGTAGCCCAGTAAGCTACCATGTAAATGTAAATAGTGTTGGACTTTAATCCAGGATAAATGAGGGTTAGAATCCCACCCCATTCTAGGCAGCTAAATCACTTAACTTTTCTGCACCCCAGTTTTCTCATTTGTGAAATGGAGAAAAGTATTCTTGGGTTCTAATCCTGACTCCACCACTAACTACTTGTATAACACTGAGAACTTCTTAACTTCTGTGAGCCTCAGTTTCCTCAATTGTAAAATGAGTGAGTCACAGTACACAATTTCTAAGATCTCTTTCAGCTCTAAACTGGAGACCCTCTGTAGCATGTACCTTACAGGGTCTTTTGTGAGGGAGGTGCTTAAATCAGCTGTTTTAAATATTATCCCGACTCAGAACCCAGAACCACTATAGCCAGCTGGCTCTAAGCTTCGAGAAATTTTACCTCTCAGACCTCCCCCCTTTATACTGGTTTATTTTTGTGATAGTGGAAATGGGGAAACCCAACAATAATGCTATAATCTTCATTCCTTTAGGGTTGTTTTCTTTGGGCTGTTTCTTGGTCAAGGAAATTAATTTTGAGAGAAATTTCTTGGTGGATTCTGCGCTGGAGGAGAAAGCTTCAATTCAGTGATTGAAAATTTAATTGCTAGAGGCAGAAGCCAAAACATTCCAAGTGATTGTTCTCATAATTACCCAATTTTGAATGTGTTTGCTCTTTTCTGAAAACACACCCAATTAAGTGAAAATGTGTATAACAGCAATTTTAATGCCAAGACCCATGAACCTCAAAGTGGGATAAAAAATGTAAAGCATTTTGCAAACCTTAAAGCACTGTAGCTAAATGTAAAGTAACATTATTATTTTAATTGAGGTCTTAAAAACCAGGTGCTATAAAAGTCTTGGTGCAGGTTTAAGCTACTAAAGCTTAAGACTTTTAGTATACTGTTTTTATTGAATTTCTTGAGTAGAATGATAAGCTTTGATGATGAAAGAGATTCTTAGATCCCTCATTTATCCAATACCCTCATTTTACAGATGAGGAAACTGAGACCCAGAGAAGTAACTTACCCAAGTAAGTAGTAATTTAATACACAGATAGTAGTAAGTAGCAGAGTCCAGGATTTCAACTGAGGTCCTCTGACTTCAAATCAAGATTTCCACTAAAACCACACTGACTTCCACTTGCACAATCCCTCTTGTTAAATGAAAATTTGAACAATATGTCCTAAACTGAAGAACCCTAGGAGTCCCTACCTGTCTCTATCCATTTCCATTTTCTTCTTCTCACTCCATTTATGCAAGTAAATATTACCTCCCCTTAACTTACAGATTCCATTCAGTTCACAAAAATTTACTGAATTGACCTAGCCCTAAAAAACTAAGATTTTGGGGGGATACCAAGGCCAGAGTGGTGATTCTATAGGCCATGAGGCACACTGTAAAAGATGCTGCAGGGCTTTGATTAGCATTGGAAACCTGCTTCCACTCCAACTTTTAACCTAAGGACATGCTGGATCACAGCTGGAGAATAAAGAAAGAGTGGATGGCAATTATATAAAACATCAGAGCAAATACCTTTAAGCACCAGGGGCCTCACACCCCTGGAGGAGCTCTCCAGGTAAAACAGAGGTCGGCTGCCTATATCTCATAATCCTACATTGATCCCATCGAATTTTTCTTTTAATTTTACGGTAGAACCAAGGCATTAGAGGTAGGCAGAAAGGAAGGTAGGAAAATCCAAGGGAAAGATTATAAAACGCAGACCCACCTGCCTCTCTCTTATCTGCATCCTCTCCATCCCTAACCCCTCACTCCCATTTCTAAAATCTAGGCCTGGAGTTAGCAAGGTTTGGAGCAGTGAAGACAAAAGGCAAGGTCAAAGACCAGGGTAGGGTGGCTGGGGCTTTTGTGAGTGGATGAAGAAGAAGAAAAAAAGTCTGGAGTGTAGGAGAGATTGAGAAAAAGAGAGAGAAAAAAGAAAGGGCTGGGTTTTTTTGGTATTTGCTGGGTAGGTTTTTCTAGGGGTAAGGATGGAGTGTCTTTGTTGGAAGATGGAAACAAAGTGTCCCTGGAGACACTGGGCGCTGCCCAAGGGTTCTCTCCATCGCTAGGACTGAGGAGCCAGCCTGAGGAGGATTACGAAAAGGTATTCGATTCCTATCTGGAAAGAGATCGCGAAGGGTAGGGGCCTGGAGGGAGGGATGAAGGAGATACAGAGGGTGTGGGCGCTCACTACTGCCCGGAAATCAGAAGTTTCCATTTACCACGACCCCACGCCCGTTGTCTCGCGCCTCCTCTCTCTTCCCAGCCATGTTTCTCCCGGAGGAAAGCAGGAAGGAAGGAAAGAAAGGGAGCTCGGAGCTCCTGGGAGAGGGTGAATGGGCAGGAGGGGCGGGAGCAGGGAGGGGAGGGGGATGCGGCGCCGGGTACCAGTCGCTGGGGACCGCTCCGCCCCCGCCCCCAAGCCAGCTGGCGGGAAAGGATCGCTCTGCTGCCCCGGGTTCCCATTGGCTGGGCGCCAATCTCTCCTCCTGCTGCTTCTTCCCTCCCCAGCGCTCAGCTTCGGGAGGATGCTCTACTAAGCTGCCTGGGGACCTGCTGCTGAGTCTGGGAGGCTTCGCTTTTTCCCTGCGGCAGTTCAGCGCTAGGGCTACTTGCTTCTGGAGTCCTGGTGGGAGCCCCTCCTCGGCCTCTCACCACCCAGCCACACCCGGTGTATGCTCCACCCGAGCTGCTCAACTGGGAGCCTCAGGGTGCTTGTGTCCCTGAGGTATCTGAAAGCCCTGAAGGACTGAGAAAAAAGGAGAAAGGAGTGTCAATTGCTTCAGTAGAGTTCTTACCCCACCCTCAAACATCTCTTTTGAAATCTGAGTTTTATCTTCAACAAACACAAATATTTCAATTGTTTAGAAAACAAAAAAGGAGATGATATAAAAACACTGAACTGTCATGTGTAGTTTTTTTTAAAATAGAAAGTTGTACACATTACAATTAACATGGTAGTACAAAATGTCTCTTTTCCTGTCTCCATTCTGTAATTCTTGTTTATTTCTTCTGTGAATTTTAAAACGTCTTATTGACACTCATTCCCCTCCTTTGCATTATCTATTGCTACTTTCCACAGGACCTTTCTCTGCATAGAATCTCTCCCTTGTAACAAATATGTTTAGTCAAGAAAAATAAAACAGCACATTGGCCAAAATAGATTTCTAAGAGAATGAAGGGGGAGCAGGGGATTTCCATTTGCTTTTATCCTGCCTAATTCTCACTCTGTTCCTCAAAGAAATCAGACGCCTCTAAGGTCATATCCTAGACATATGAGTACTTGTGATATGTGTTTTTCCCCTTTTTATTAATGAGCATGGTCTCTGAACTCTCTCCAAGTTTTCCACATCCCCTCAAGTTGTGGAGCCCAGAACTGGACACAATAATCCCCTAAGGGTCTGAGTCAGAGAACTCCCCAATGATTAAGGTGGAAGGTCTTTCTCAAATATGAACGGGAGGAGGCTGCTGAGGTCGCTTCTAGCTCTGAAGTTCTGTGGTACTCTGAGAATGAATTCATTCAGCTCCCTTCCAGCTCTGAGACTGTGATTCTGGGATATTTGAGCTGCCACTATGAAACCTGAATCAATCTGGTACATTTGAGAATAACCCAATTTAGGCCTGAAAGGGACTTGAGAAAAGGTTCAGTATGACTTCTGGTGTGCTGAAACATTCTTAAACCATCCCCAGACATATGAGAATCTATAATGTGTGTGTTTTCCCTTTCATATAAATCCATGACCCTCGTCTTTGAACTCTCTCCAAGTTTTCCACACCCCCTCAAGTTATGGAGCCCAGAACTGGACATAGTACTCCACCAAGGGTCTGACTCAGAATTCTCCCCAAGGATTACTGTTTCATTTTTCAGATTTGGGTAGAAGCCAGGAAAACGAATATGACCTTTGCCAAGCTTAAGAGGATGGGAGAGGAGGATAGTCATCAATTGCTTTTTATTGAACACCTACAGGGTGGGAAAACATATCAGCTGCATGAACACAGTCTCCCGACCATGAAGAGCATGATTAAAAAGATTCTGAGTGTCCATTAAATTTGGCAGTTTCTAAACCAGCAGGGTAGAATAATACAACTTAGTGAATTTTGGTGCTTAAGCTCATATATGATTTCACCTAAAATGAAAAACATCAGTGAACACATCAGGATAGGAAGGGTGGTCAGGTCAGCATTCTCACACCAAAATGGTGAAAACTAGTCCAGAGCAGACTCCAATGAACATTTTTTATTGATTTCACAGAAGCAAAAAGTCCACCTTCCCAGATCCTTCCACCCTCCTGGGTGATGTGCCATCATTCTGCAGATTCCATTCTATTGATTTACTTATCTGCCTTCATGTTGTAGCTTTCCCTGGAACACGAACACCCCAAGAAAAGGTACTTTCGCTTTTGTCTTTGTATCACCAGAGCCCAGTTCCTATCACATAGTAGGTACTTCATGTTTGTTGATTTGTATTGAATCAAAGAAGGTAAAGTAATGCTTTATGGCAAGTTATTGAGAACAGTGGTAGTTGTGGGCAGCTAGTATTTAGTGACTTTATAGTAGGTTTGGGCTATAATTCATTAACAATGACAAAATAAATTTTATTGATATCTTTGGTTTTTGCACCACCAGAATATGTCTCTCAGTATCCCTTCTCCTATCTCTTCCAAAGAGCCATCCCATATAGCCAACAATATTTTTTAAAGAAAAAAAAAAAAGACAGCAAAACCAATTAATACATTGAAAAAGTAGGAAAACATGCAATGTACCATAGTCATAGACCTCTCAAATCTTCAATGGAATAGGGTGGAGGTATCTTCTCATTTTCTTCTTTAGGACCATGTTGTTTATTTGTTGTTAGTTTTGTTTTTTTTTTTAAATTTTGAAACATTTACCTTTTACCTGTTCCATGTTTTTTCCCATTTCCCTTAACAATGACTTTTTTTTTTTTGCCTTTTGGTGAGACAATTGGGGTTAAGTGACTTGTCTAGGGTCACACAGCTAGTAAGTGTCAAGTGTCTGAGGCTGAACAATGACTTTTTAAAAAGTTTTATTGATGCCTTTGGTTCTTCCACCAGAGTAATTTCCTGAGAAAACCCCTCTCCCCCCAAACTTTCCCTTGTTGCAAAGAAAAACCTAAACAAATCTGACCCAGTAACTAATATACCGAAGTATGCAACACTCATATCCATACTTCCCCCACTTCTCTATCAATTGTTTCATTTACACTATTGTGGTCATTGAATATATTGTTCTCATTTTGCTTACTTTCATTCTTCATCACTTTATATTGATCTTCCCATTTCTCTTAAAATCTCATAATTTGTAGCTTTAACAATTCTATTGCAACCTTATATGTGGGATGCCTGTACTTATTCACCAAACTGGCACTATTAGGCAAATTTTGATTTCAACTGTGTAGAAATTGGGGGAGGAAATGCAGAGACAGTTGTTCTGTGAGTAGCAGCAGGGAGGGCACCGCCAAGTTAGGTGAGTTACTAAAAGTCCCACAATCTGTATGTGTTGGAGGCAGGAAAGAAGTGAACCCATTTTCCTCAATCCAAGGCTAGGTCTCTATCCATTATTCTACCTGATCTCTCTGTATTATGGTTATAGCTGAGTTAATTAATGTATGTAGCTATTTGGTTGAGAGTATAGAGTGTTCAACTTGGAATCGGAAGACCTGAATTTAAGTTCTTCCTCAGACACTTACTAATTGTGTAACCCTAAACACCCCTTAACCTCTCTGAGCTTCAGTTTCCTCATATGTAAAATGAGGAAAAGAATAACATCTATTGAACAGAGTTATTGTAAGGATAACTTTCAATTACACATATGTACATATGTATGTGTGTCATGTTTTGTAAACCTTAGAGCATTATTGCAATTATTACGTAAAGGCAGCATGGTACACAGAAAATGGTGATGGATTCGAAGCCAGAGGACTAGAGTTTCCATTTAGAACCTGCCACCTTTACTCATGTGACTTTGGGTAAACCATTGACCCTGTGGGGGCCTTAGTTTCTTTCTATGTAAAATTAGGGGTTTGGACAAAGTGGCTTCTAAGATCCTTTCCAGCCCTAAATCTATGACCTTATAAATTGTAAAAACCATAAAACAATATGTAGTGAGTTATCAGATGGTTTATCTTCACTTTACTTGATAGTTGAGAAAATATTTCATCTCTGTGAATGCTAACTCCAGTGAAAAAGATTGAAATCCTCTAATACTCCATCCCATATCATTCTTGTCCCTGTTTCCCTATAAATTTTCCATAAAGGAAGTGTCCAATGAACTAGAAGTCTTTCTTTTATTTTCTTTTTTTTAGGAGCATTGAAAGCACTCCACAATTTCCTGATTACACTCCAACCTGATATCAGTTTAATTCCAGGCCCAGATCATTATCCTTTTGTAGCACTTATCTCAAATATTTATGTTCGTGAACTAACTTGTCAGTTGCCTATGCTACTACTTGTTTTAATCTGAGCAATATGAATTTTTCATCCACTTTGTTTTTTCAGTGTAAATGGTTACATTAATTTCTTTTGCATTACTTTGAATTCACTGTGTAGTGTTCAGGGTTTGATTACCAATCTGGATCCTAGGACAAGAAATAGAAAACAGACCCCTGCCATTAGATAACTTATGATCTAGTTGCAGAGATTGTATGAAACTGCAAAATAACAGCTAGCAAATGTTGAAAATCATAAAAATCTATACTATCTCTTTTTAAATAAGAATTTAAAATAATTTATAAATACCTCATAACTGCACCCTGAAAAATTGTAGATTGTCATAGGAGGGAATGGAATCCGTATAACCACAGCTTTGGAAATATCCATTTGCCTATTCATCCAGAGCAAAAAGTGCTTGCTGAGCATGAGGAATAAGGAAGAAAGAGTAAACTTGATTCATTTTGCTATTTCCTCTGACTTCCTCTGACTAATTATAAGATAGTTGTGATATATTTTCTTAATGTGATAAATTTCAGTACCAAAGGTTGCAAATTGGGGAAAGGAAACCCTAATATAATACTTATTAGGTAGTGCAAAGTTTATTTTTCAAAGAATAACATTAACTCAAATATCTAGGTTTTATCCCTGAACTTGCCATTGGCATATTGTATAGCCTGGGGAAAGTGCACTGGAATTTGGCTATGCCTCTGGTCTCCGGTGAAGAGTTCTTGACTAGGTGTTAGGAGTTCTTTGTTCTTGTCCTACTTCTGCCATTAACTGACCATGACAACTCATGTCACATGGTCAGGTCCCTTATCATCCCACTGCTTCAGTTGTTCTAACTGTAAAATCGGGAGACTAAAGATCTGTCTTATCCTACAAGGTTACACAATGAATGTGTTAAATGAGATAATACATGTGAAAGGCCCTTGGAAAAATGCTACCAAAATGTAAGGTGCTGTTAGTCTGGGATGTGGAGAGAATTAATGAGATAATGTTAGCAAAGGAAAGAGAATTGCCTTTTATATGGTCAAGCACAAGTAAAGGGTAGCCTGAAATTACTGCCCAGAGACAAGTAAGGGCAGGCATAAGAAACTATGCTGGATGTAGAAATATTAGAAAATTATGGAATTAGGAACATAAACAGGTTGTAGATTTAGCTCTGTTCATATATAAGGAGAATGAAATTCATAGCTCTGAAAATCTAAGGCAAGGGGAATGCCTTTAGCTTTTTCCTATCTTTCTGTATCTGCATGAAGCAAGTCTGAAAAGATAGAGAGACATGAGCCTCACAAGTAGCAGGTTCAGTGGGGTTTGGGATATGGGGTCTGACCACACTCACTTGTAGATTACCCGACTTGGGCCTGCCATTAGACTCCTTGTTGTATATTTAATTTTATAGATAGAATAGTTTATTTTTCATTAATCAACTTGTGATCTCTTTCATTAAGTCATTAGTCCAAACCCCCACCCTAATTCATTATTATTTATTTAATTAAAATAAAGGACTGTCCTTTCTCAACAGTAATTGTTCTTATCTGTATAATTAATAAATATGTAACTATAATGATAGAATCAAAATTTCTGAATGCATAATTTTATTAATGAAAGAAAATAATAAACATAGTCATGTACTATCATTTACAATAACCCTTCAGTAATCATATGGTTCCTACCACAGTGAAAACCATGAAGACACACAGATATTATGAAAGATCATAGCATTTAAGGACCTTGGAGATTGCCCAAGCCAACATTCTCGTTTTATAAGTGAGTAAACTAAGGCCCAGAAAGATAATTTGTCCATGGTCGCACAGTTAGTAAGTAGGTAGAATCAGTAGTTGAACCTAGGTCCTCTGATTTCATGTGGCAGCTAGGTAGCCCAGTGGGTAGAGTGCTAGGCCTGGAGTCAGGAAGAACTGAGTTCAAATATAGCCTCAGATACTTATTAGCTGTGCAGCCTTGGGTAAATCACTTTACCCTATTTGCCTTAGGTCCCTCATCTGTAAAATAAGCTGGAGAAGGAAATGGTAGACCACTACAGTATCTCTGGCAAGAAAACCCCAAATGGGGTCATGAAGCGTTAGACACGACTGAAATAGCTAAACAACAACCACCCCTGATTCCAAATCTAGTGATAGGCATACTAACCCACTCAGGTTTTGCTGTTTGAATGCTTCTCATCATTACTTGTGGGTAGTGGAAAATAGACTGAAGTCATGAGACTTCAGTTTGAAACTTGGCTCTGCTATCTACTACCTATGTGAAATTGGCAAAGTTGCTTCATTTCAGTTTCTTCATCTGTAAAAGGAGGAGGTTAAAGTAGGTGATGAGGTAAGTATTGTCTGCCCTAAGGTCGCTTACTTCTCTAAAACATATGATTATTCTCAGAAGTTTGGTGGACCTCCACCAAATTTATGAAATGTATGAAATTTACACCTGCAAATATTTTGCTAGTTGAAGTCTGTTATTGGGTAAATTTCTTGTGCAGAACATAGAATGTTTTTCTCTCCTGAGATCTGAAAGAGTCACTTCGTGTCAGCATACATGCTAAACTCAGAATGATAGCTAATTGTTCATGAGTACTGACACATGAAAATAAATATAAAATGTTCAGCCTGGGAACTGCTCTGAAACACACAAACATATGGAACCTGGTGACTCAGATGGTTAGTCACTGAGTCACTGGTTAGAGTCTGGATGAAATCCATTGTGGCCACAAGCCAGTAAAAATGATGATGATATTTTGCTTTCCTGTAGTTCAGAACAGAAAACACTTTATAAATGTTAGGTGAACAAAAAAGGTAAAAATTGTAATTTAGGTTAAGGATTTTACTCCATTTGAGGAAGCCGATTTCCTTTTCGACATAAGGATGGAAGGAATTGGGTGGCGTCTTCTTCATCCTGTCACTGGAATTGTGATTTCAGAGCTGTTAGTACTCCTTTCCAGAATGTAAATTTCAACCCATCTGTGCCTTCTCTTGCAGAGCAAGGAGTCTTATTTACATCATCCTGAAAATCTTCCACATTCAACATGATGGAGGCCTTTTAGAAATTATGGGGAGGGAGTAGGGGTAGCAATGCAGCACAAGGTTTGTTATCTTACCACACAGCCAGTCTATTTCCTTTCCTGGTAACATATCTCTCTGGCGATACTGTATGTGCTGCTTTTTATCCATCTATTTTTGAAAACTAATGTGCTACAACCTTTTTACAATCCTTATGCTTTTCTCTATTGCCTTTTGGGTAACTGGCAACTTGAATTCTTCAGAAACTGTGATATGTCATGATTTGTCATTACAGGAAGAATTTTGATTTTTACAAAGATAGGCTTTTGTTTCAGGGAGAAGCTTTGGATTGTTAAAAGCAGTGTACAATATCTCAAGTGCAGTTCAGCCCATTCACCTCTTGTCCAATTCAAAATCTTTTTATTGTCCATCTGTAGTATCTGCCTAAGATATTTGTACTGATGGGCTAGTTCTAAGGGCTATACATGCAACTGCATTGCAAGGGGAAATGTAATAACCAAATAACCAGATAAGAAAATTTAAACCAATGCAAGGTTTATTGATTTTGCTAGTGAGGGTGACTCTCTTGCTTGGGTATAACAACACGGTTCAGGGAGGGAACAGGGTTTGAGGGGGATAGAGAAGAGTGGGAGTGGGGTATCACTTTCTAGGAGTCTGGGGCAGATCTTAATTCACACTTGTTTGTCCATTTAACCCAGGACATTGAGGTTATGCAAGTTCTAAGAATCCTGGTGCAGATCTGGACATGTTGACACCTATTCTTGGCTGCTTGCAATTTCAAGCAGAAGTGGGTCAAGGGGCATAATAGGAGGGCATTAGCAGGTGACAAAATGGCAGGGTCAGGACCCACAATAGCATAGTCTGGACAAAAGGAATTCTTCACCCATTTCACCCACTTAGTATTTCATGAGTGGATAGTTCATAAGATCACAGACTGAAAACTGGAAAGGATGTCAGAGGCTAACCTTCTCATTTTATAGAGGAGAAAAGTGAGACCCAGGCAGGTTAAGTGATTCATCCAAGGTAACACAGATAGTAAATATCAGAGGTGAGATTTGAACTCAGATTCCCTAATTTCTAGAGTGACTTCTTTTTGAGTGAATATAGATTTCACTTAGGAGGCTTTGCAGTGTTCTAAAACTTGATGCAATTAACACAATGCTACATTCAAAGAGTAAGAATTTGGAAGACCTCACCACCTATAGGGAATTGCTTTTTGAATTCCATGTTGAATATTCCCATGATAGTGGCAGACACCTTTGACAAGCATATGTCTTCCTGTTTTATGATTTGATGTATTTCATTTGCTACCATAGAATCATTTATTTCTTTATCAAGGATTTTTATGATTCTAACATGCTTTTAAATGCTTTTAAAATGCTTTTTAAAAATAGTCAACAGGGGCGGAGCCAAGCTGGTGGAGTAAAAGCAGTGACTTGCTTGAGCTCTCCCCCAAACCCTTACAAATACTTGTAAAAAAAGTCTCTAAACAAATTCTGAAGCAGCAGAACCCACAAAAAGACAGTGAAACAAATTTCCAGTCCAAGATAACCTGGATGGTTGATCGGAAAGATATATCATGTCGGGGAGGAGTGGAGTGCAGTTTGGTGTGGGTGCACAGGCCGCAGTGAACCTAGAGCAGGCCTCAGAGGATTGAATCACGGGCAGCTGTGGCAGATTCTAGACTTCTCAACCCATGAATGCCAAAGACAGCTTAGAAGGTCAGTAGGAAAAATTTGTTTCTGCGGTGAGAGAGAGAGAAGTGCGGGGTTCCAGCGCCATTCCCTGAACACGACCCGGAGGCGGTGGCTGCCTCCAGAGCTTCCAGCCCACAGACTGAGGGAGAATCAAGTGGCTGATCAGAGGGAGATTGCAGGAATCTCTTTTGCTTTGCCCATGCTTGGATCTGGGTCACAATTCTGGGTGGCGATCCTGGGGCAAGGAGGAGTGCTGGCGTGGTGGAGCTTGTAGTGGCTGTGGAGAGGAAATCCTCCTCCCAGTTCTAAGACAAAAAAGAGTGCTTGTGGTCACTCATAGACCAGAGCACAGGTCAGGAAATGAGTAAACACCTCACACTTGATCATACCACCTTGGAAGTATCTCTGAAAAGAGCTGCACAAAACCCCCAAAGTTTGGGACAGTTCATTCTCCACACTGGAAGCAGACTCTTACCTTAACAAAGGGTTTATAACTCAAGTAACTGACTGGGATCATGAGCAAGCAGCGAAAAAATAAATCAGACCATAGAGTCATTTTTTGGTAACAAAGAAGATCAAAACATACAACCAGAAGAAGACAACAAAGTCAAAGCTCCTACATCCAAAGCCTCCGAGAAAAATATGAATTGGTCCCAGGCCATGGAAGAGTTCAAAAAGAAATTTGAGAAACAAATAAGAGAAGTAGAGGAAAAACTGAGAGTGATGTGCAAGAAAATCATGAAAAACAAGTCAACAGCTTGCTAAAGGAGACCCCAAAAAATACTGAAGAAAATAACACCTTAAAAAATAGCCTAACCCAAATGGCAAAAGAGGTCCAAAAAGCCAATGAGGAGAAAAATGCCTTAAAAAGCAAAATTGGCCAAATGGAAAAGGAAGTCCAAAACGTTACTGAAGAAAATACTTCCTTAAACATTAGAATGGAGCAATTGGAAGCTAGTGACTTTATGAGAAATCAAGACACTGTAAAACAAATCCAAAAAAATGAAAAAATAGAAAACAATGTGAAATATCTCACTGGAAAAACAACTGAACTGGAAAATAGATCCAGGAGAGAGAATTTAAAAATTATTGGACTATCTGAAAGCCATGATCAAAAAAAGAGCCTCTACATCATCTTTCAAGAAATGATCAAGGAAAACTGCCCTGTTATTTTAGAACCAGAGGGCAAAATAGAAATTGAAAGAATCCACTGATCACCTGCTGAAAGAGATCCCCAAAGAAAATCTCCTAGGAATATTGTAGCCAAATTCCAGAATTCCCAAGTCAAGGAGAAAATATTGTAAGCAGCCTGAAAGAAACAATTCAAGTATTGTGGAAACACAATCAGGATAACACAAGATTTAGCAGCTTCTACCTTAAAGGACTGGAGGGCTTGGAATGTAATATTCTGGAGGACAAAGGAGATAGGATTACAACCAAGAATCACCTACCCAGCAAAACTGAGCATAATCCTTCAGGGGAAAAAATGGACATTCAGTGAAATAGTGGACTTTCAAGCATTCTTGATGAAAAGACCAGAGCTGAACAGAAAATTTGACTTTCAGATTCAAGACTCAAGAGAAACATGAAGAGGTAAACAGGAAAGAGAAATCATAAGAGACTTATTAAGGTTGAACTGTTTATATTCTTCATGGAAAGGTGATATTTGTAATTCATGAGTCTTTTGTAAGTATTAGAGTAGTTGGAGAGAAAAAAATATACGTATGTAGATAGATAGAGAGAAAGATAGAAAGATAGATAAATACAGGGCACGGGGTGAGTTGAAGATGAAGGGGTAATATCTGGAGAATAAAATTAAGGGGTGAGAGAGGATTTTACTGGGAGAGGGAGAAAGGAAGAGGTAGAATGGGATAAATTATCTCACATAAAATAGACAAGAAAAGGCTTTTACAATGGAGAAGGGGAGAGGGAATGAGTGAATCTTATGCTTATCAGATTTGGCTTAAGGAGAGAATAACATACACACTCAATTGGGTATGTAAATCTATCTTACCCTACAGAAAATAGTGGGGGAAAGGGGACAAGAGAGCAGGAGGATGATAGAGGGGAGGGCAGATTGGGGGAGGGGGTAATCAGAAGCAAACACTTCTAGAGAAGGACAGGGTCAAAAGAGAGAATAGAATAAATGGGGGGTGGGATAGGAAGAAGGGAATTATACTTAGTTTTTTACAACATAACTACCATGGAAGTGTTTTACATGACTACACATGTATAATCTGTATCAAGTTGCTTGCCTTCTCAATGAGGGTGGGTGGGGAGGGAGGAAGGGAGAAAATTTGGAACCCAAAATTTTGAAAACAAAAGATAAAAAAAAATTGTTTCCACAAGCAACTGGGAAATAAGATATACAGGAAATGGGGTATAGACATCTATCTTGCTCTATAGGAAAATTGAAGGGGAAGGGGATAAGAGAAGGGGGGGAAGATAGAAGGGAGGGCAGATTAGGGGTATTCAGAATGCATGCCATTTTGGGATGGGGGAGGGATGAGATGGGGAGAAAATTTGGAACTCAAAATCCTGTGGAAGTGAATGTTGAAAACTAAAAATAAATTAATTAAAAATTTTTAAAAAATAGTCAATGAACAACAAGCTGAGTGAGATTTTGTATTCTCTGCACTTCTCATTTAGTTGTGTGATGGCCAACATATGGTTACTTGTCAAATTTGGTCACAAAAACCTGAATCTACCTGTTCCCTACTCAAATCCTCAATAAATGTACAAATTTTCTCGAGTTGAGAAGTTAGGTATGTAGGTAGATAGTCGCTGATATTTTCTCAACTGCTATTTTCACTGATTATTCTTCCACACACAGAGCATCATATATTTTCAGAATTTTAGATGTAGAAGGGATGCCAAAAGCTTGTAGTTCAATCATATCTGGAAAACAGCCCTCTTTACAAAATATCTGGCAAGTGGCCATTTACTTGAAGACTTCCAATAAGGAGAAGCTGTCTAGCTCCCAAGACGTTTCATTTTTGTATAGCTCTAATTGTTAGGGAAAAAAAATCATGATATCAAGTCTAGATTTGCCTTTTTGAAACCTTCATTCAGTTACCCCTAGAGCTGCCCTCTGGGCCTAAACAAAACAAGGCTAATTCCTCTTTCCCTTGACAGACCTTCAAATACTTGAAGACAGCTGTCCTGTCCCGTTAAGCCTTCTTTTCTTCAGGCTATATATCTCGTTCCTTCAAGTGAGATCCACCCCATCTTTGTTGTATGAGGTAATATTGCCAGAATCAAGTCTTATTCTTTTTTTAAATGAGTTTGTATCATAGAGTTATCTTTTATTGACATATTTCTTCACTTGACAAGGAGAACATGTGTTTATTTAATGACCTGATGTATTTTTTCCAGTTGTGGCAATTGTATTATGTCAATTGCTTTATGTCTATTCCTTTATCCATTTCCTTTTCAAAAAAAAGTCAATGGCCTGTTAAGATCAGATTGGAACTCTTTTACTTGTTCACCATATGTTTTTTCTCATTTTTCTTGTTTCTTTTAATTTGATATTAATTTCAATCTTTTCTATCATTGTTTTAACAAATTAACTGAGTGCATAGATAACTGATTTGGAAATGGCTTCTACGTCAGTAATCCTCTGTTACTTAAAATATAGCCCACTTAAATTTTTGTGATGTCATTGGATGCTTGGGTGTTGTATATAATTGTAACAAAAATTTACAACAAATGCATTCTTCTTTTTCTATTCTTCGTATAAGGAAATGTTTATGTTTAATATTTGTTGATTCCATAATAAAAATGAAAAACAACAAAAAAAGAAAAATAGGCATGTGGTTTGGTAGAAAGAGTGTTGAATTTGGGGTAAGAGGACCAGGGTTCAAATCCTGGCCTCTGCCATTTACTACCTCTCTGGGCCTCGGTTTCCTCATTGATAAAAAGAAGAAGGTTGGGCTAGATGACTGTTAAGCTCCCTCCCAGCTTAAATATAAAATCCTAAGTAAAAGCCTTCATTAGTATGCAACTGACATAGTAACTCTCTCTTCCTGGCATAGCATACAAAGAGAAGAAAATAATGCCTCTGCTGTATCATGCAGTGAGTGCCTGGTGTCACAATATCAATAAATTTCCATCAGGATTAAATCCTAAATGAATATCTATTCTTTAGTGTTTAACCTCCAACTATACAACCTACACCTATCTCTGTCTGCTGTCCTTCAAAAATGTCAGATATGAGTAATATCAGTAACAATGAGAACTGGATTGCTTAAGAGATATCCTTCCACTGTTTCCCCATCTGACCGGAACAGGAATTGGATAGCTTCAGCATACAAGAGCAATCTGTCCATGTGTTCTTCCAGATCCCCTCGTCTGGCAGCAGAGCTCAACTCTCTTGGCCACCGTAAAGCAGTCATTGAGAGGACACAGCTGCAAGGGCTAGGGGTCTGAGTACTAAATAAATCCTCAGGGCGGGATGCAGAAATCATGTGCATGACCCTAGTGCAATACCTCAGGGTTATGAATGGACAGATTAGCATCTAATGGTGATATAGCAGCTTATGCAAAATTAATTGATGCATCAGCCAGTGTTATACTTCTAATGGAAAGATGTCCCCTTCCCAAAAAGGCCTCCTTAATTGACAGCACCATTGACTGCAGTGGTAGAGATTGCAAGAATTAAATGGCTTGGGGATTGAGCTATTCTCTCAGCAGCAGATGGATTCTCTCCAGATCAGACTTGAAGTACATTACTCTCTAGTGACATCTCAGAGACTGACAAACCACAGAATGCTGGGGAAGCAGATCCATTTTTGGCTCAGTTCCTTGGTTACAGGTCTGAAATAGGGAGAACTTGCAAAGAGAAAAATGGAAAGATGTTTCACTAGTCTGTAGTTCCACTAATAAAGGAAGAGGCAAGGGGACTTTAAAAAAAAAAAACATTGAACCTTTCTGGCCCCTTTAACTTGGGTCCAGATCATTTCCAATCAGGTCTCTGGTAGTCCCAGGTTGCATTTTGGGGTGAGAGTCTGCTTTGGATTGGTTTTGAGTGTCTGAGACCTCTCTAGATATGCCCCGGATCTTCTCTATTAACTCAGCAACTGATCTTTGTCTTCAGGCCAACTGATGAGGTTTCCTTGTTTTCCCAAAATTGAGATAAACCAAAGACACATTTAGGGTTGGGGAGGTGGAGGAAGTATTTGCTGGGATAGTCACCTCTCTATGAGAAATCCCTTTTTTATGTATCTGCCACTATACAGGGATCACCACATACAGTATAGGCTTCCTAATGAGTAAGAGGAAGTGCCTGGATAAGCCAAACGTCAGTGATAAAAAGCATCAAGGTCCTAGGTACGATGAACTCCTGCCAAGCTGTCTGGCTGAGCCTCCACCTACCTTCTCCTCAGTTCAGACAGCAAATGCATTAATGGCTGTGAGATTTACACTTAAGGAAATTGATTATATTGTGTTTTCTGGGCCAGTCCTTACTAGTGGAAATCATTCAATAAAAACTGACATTTAAAGAGTGATTTTAAAGTTTAGAAAACACTTTTCACATTTTATCTCACTTGAATTTCACAATAACTTTTATATATAGGTACTAGATAATTAGGAGGCAGCTAGGTTGGCTCACTGGATAGAATGCTGGGCCTGGAGTCAGGAATATTTGAGTTCAAATCTAGCCTTAGACACTTACTAGCTGGGTGATCCTGAGCAAGTCACTGCACCTTGTTTGCCTCAGTTTCCTCATCTGTAAAATGAGTTGGAGAAGGAAATGATAAACCTCTCTAGTATCTTTGCCAAGAAAAGCCCATGTGGAATCACGAAGAGTCTGACATGACTGAATAACAATTATTTCTCCTTTACATATGAGAAACCTGAGGCAAAGAGAAGTTAAAAAATACTTGCACTGGTTCACACAACTAGTAAACATCAGAGGCAGGATTCAAAACCAGGGTTCCCTGACTCTAAGACCAGTAGGGTTTCTACAATACTACAAGTGGCTTCCCTCTCTCTCATTTGCATCAACACTTGATCTCTTTACAACAGTAACACTGTGAGGTGAAAAGTATATTAGATTTGGTTCTAAATCATATCTCTGTGACTACCATCAAGTCATTTAACCCATCCGAGCCTCGGTTTATTCATCAGCAAAATGGAGCTAATAATAATTGCACTACCTAGCTCATGGTTGTGAAGAAAGACGTTTTCAAAGCTCATATTGAATTTTTTTATGATGATTTTTAATCTTTGGACTCCAAAGTCAATTTGTTCACTTCTTGGCTTATGTTTAGTATTATATTATATTGTATTATATTATATTGTATTATATTATATTATATTATATTGTATTATATTATATTATACTATATTATACTATATTATATTACACTATATTATATTACATTATATTATATTACACTATATTATATTACATTATATTATATATTATATTACATTATATTATATTACATTACATTATATTACTTTACATTACATTATATTGTATTATATTATATTACATTACATTATATTATATTATATTATGTTATGTTATGTTATGTTATATTATATTGTATTACATTACATTATATTATATTATATTATGTTATGTTATGTTATGTTATGTTATGTTATGTTACGTTATATTATATTATATATTATTATTATTCAGCCTGGAAAGGGAGAGAGGCATACAATTCTTAACAGTACCCAAGGGTTGGAGTCAAAGACTTTCTAAGACAGTCAAAGGAGGACAGTGTGGGACTATAAAACGAACCCTGAATTTAGAATCAGAGTTGCTGAATTTGAATCCAGGATCTGCAATGTAAAACATGGATGATCATTGCCACGTTATTTTTCCTCACTGAGCCTCAGTTTCCTATTTTTAAAAGTGGCTGTGTTGTCTTAATGCCCATTCCTGGACACTGTTTTGAGAGATGAGGACTGAACTCAGTCATGAAGGATCAGCTATGGCTCCAGGTTGAATTGGTAGTAAGATCCTTTTTATTAAAATCTCTTTATTTTTTCTCATGAGCTCTATTTCCCATGCCCTAAGCAGAACAAGAATTAATTGCAGACACACTTCACTTAGACCAGGGATTCATAACCTTTTTGGTGTGTGTCATGGGCCCAGAGTTGTGTGAACAAATGTTTAACAACTGGCTCTTTGCAAGATATACTTTCAAAGCTTAATTTGAATCATTAACATTTTCTTCATCATTTTCATAAGTCTAGACAATCAACAAAACAATCAAGCCTTCATTTGCAGTGCTTGGAGATTTCAGAGGTATAAATGCTTACTTGCAGAATATAGCAATCAACTCTCTAGGTTGGAGGTAACTAACAAATCTCCCCATGGGTTGGTCCCTTGGACCATCTAAAAACTCCTTCTCAGAAAAAACTGTTTTTAAATGCACAAAATAAAATATAGAGGATTACAAAGGAAACCAATTATATTAGAATATAGTTATCAAAATATTTTAAAAATGTGATAGATCACAGCATGAATCTCTTTTCCTTGAAAGTAAGCAGCCAAGGCCATTTTGGCCTTCATTTTCATAGCCTCAAATATATTATTGGGATATATATTGGGAAATATTGATTTCCCAAAGGAAGGGCTGACTCTGACAATCATATACTGGCATCGATTACAACAATGAGCTTGCTGAAATATTTTCTCTTCTCTGATTCAGGTGTAGGTACAGTACCTGGTGCCCTTTGCTTGAGTATGGTGGCCTTAGCTGTGCTTCTCTTCTCCTACTGCTAGCATGATGTATAAAAGGGCCTAAGAGAGTCAATCAGTTATCTATGAGACAATCAACAGATATTTATTAAGCACCTACCACGTGCCAGGCTCTGTGCCAACTATGGCAGTGAATTCTAATGTATTTCAACAGCCAGTATGAGGGAGGTGGAAGCTAAAATGGGGTGGGGGAGGCAGATCAAGGGTTCTTGGGCTTTTTTTTGTGTCCTGGACTCCTTTGGAAGTCTGGTGAAGCCTATGGATCCCTTTTTGGATGAACAAAATACACAGGATTACAAAGAAAACCAATTATATTGAAATACACTTATCAAAATACTTCAGAAAACACATTTACGGACCTCAGGTTAAGAACTGTTGGTATTGCAAAAGGGAAAAGGACCCACATGTACAAAAATATTCATAGCAGCGCAAAGGATTGGACATTGAGAGGACGCCCATCACTTGGGGAACGGCTGAACAAGTTGTGGTGTATGAATGTAATGGAATACTATTGTGCTATAAGAAATGATGAGAAGGTAAATTTCATAAAAACCTGGAAAGTCTTGAATGAACTGTTGCTGAGTGAAGTGAGCAGAACCAGGAGAACATTGTACACAGCAACAGCCACAATGTGCGATAACTAACTTTGATAGACTCATCTCTTCTCAGCAATGCAAGGACAACTCTGAAAGACTCATGATGGAAAATTCTGCCCACACCCAGAAAAAGAACTATGGAGTCTGAATACAGATTGAAGCACATTATTTGCTCTCTTTTTTTTTGTTTGTTTTTTCTTTCTCATGGTTTCTTCCATTGGTTCTAATTCTTCTTTACAATGCGACTAATGTGAAAATAGGTTCAATATGAATGTATATGTAGAGCCTATATCATATTGTAAGCCGTCTTGGGGTGGGGCAGGGGGCAGGAGAGAGATGGAGAGAGAATTTGGAACTCAGACTCTTACGGAAGTAAATGTTGAAAACTACAAATAAATAAATAAAATTTAAAAATTTAAAAAAAAAAGGATTATTGCTATTGATACAAAGCAATAGGCCAGGGAAAAAATAAACAGTGCTGGATCAAAGGTAGCAAACCATAACAGAAGAAAGAGCTTAAGAAGCAGGGTTATTGACTGGAAGGAGCACTGGGTTTAACAACATAAGATGTGGGTTAGAAACCTACCTCAGCAAGCTGAGGTACCTGAAGTCACTTGAGTGACTTCATTTAATTTCTCTGGGCCTCAGTTTCCCCATCTGTAAATCCAGGGCTCTGGATTAGATGGCCTCTTCTATGATGAGATGACCTCAATTTTTTGTTGCTGTTGTTTTAAATCCGTGGTTTAACTCAGGCCAACCAGAAAAACAGGTCTTTAAGGAGCTTTTAAATCAAGTCCAGGATCAAAGGCAGAGATTACTGAGTGTTAGCACCCATGGGCAATTTGTGCCCCTCAATTTGACAGTGTCTGCTGTTGGGTTTTTGGAGCTAGAGGTCTAAGATAATTATGTTTCCCCATTTTACTCAGTGAACCATATTTGTGCTATTACATGTACAAAAAGGGAAAGAAAATTTAGTGGGAATTTTTAAAAAGGCTACAACATAGACTGCTTTTAAAAAAATGTGGTTTTATTACTCTCAAGTACATGTAATAATACCTAGACTAACAAAGGATTTCCCAGAAGTCCAGGGCATTTGGAATCAAGCTTTGACAAATAGACATTTTATACCTAATTAGTGCATTGTTTCCATGTAAATGGATGCTTCTGAAATTTCGAAAACACTGTATCCATTTAGCTAACTTAAGCACTCCCCTGAAGTTTTGTTTGCTCTATTAGTTTGCTTAGCAAACCTTTTCTTCCTAAATTGAGCAAAGGTAAATTTTAACTCAAATCCCCTCACTGATTTACAGAAGTATAGTTTACTAATAGAGTCTGATTTCATGGTGTCTTGCTGTTTCTAATTAAATTCCACTAATGAGACAGAAATAGTATTATGTTGGGTTGGGGGCAACCAGGTGGCACAATGGATAACGCGTTGGACCTGGAGTCAGAAAGACTTATATTCATGAGTTCAAATCTGGCCTCAGACACTTAACTAGCTGTGTGACCCTGCAACTCATTTAGCCCTGTTTGCCTCAGTTTCCTCATCTGTCAAATGAGCTGGAGAAGGAAATGGCAAGTATTGGAGGGGTATCTTTGCCAAGAAAACTCCAAATGGGGTCAGGAAGAGCTGGACATGACTGAAACAACCGAACGGCAATTTCTTAGCCTCCTTAAACAAACAAAACAAAACCAAAAGCATATGTTACAACTGTACATTTAGAGGACAAAGGGTTTTCATTTGCACCATTGTAAAATAAAACTTTTCCAAAGCATTCTGTTCATTCATAATAAAGTGATAGCACAACACAAATATAAAATGCTTGTCTGTTAGTCTTTAGTATGTAATATTTAACTTCACGGAGGACAGAGTAAAAGCACATCCAAGCAAAAGCCATTTAACATGCTATTTCTTTTCTCAAGTCTCAGTAGAGAGAATTAGAAAGAAGTACCTCCCTACTGGACAGTGATTCATTGCATACAATGTTTGATTTGCCCCAAACACAGCTTCAGGTGCCCATTAGATTGCAGTGGTGCTGTTACAAATCCAAGGCCTTCTCTCATTCTCTCTGCCTATAAACTAACTTGGCCATTAAATAGTCCTTGTCTGAGGATTCCTGTTGGGTCGTTTCTAAAATTTCTATGTATCACAGGGCTAAGCCTTTTCAACTTGAAGTCCAGGCTATCATCATTAAAAATTTCTCTTTCTTGGCCATAGGTATATTTGAGTTTGTCTATAGGCTTATATTAGATTCAGCCAAAGATAAGGGATACCAAAGGTCACAGATCTTTCAGCTCATCTCATGCCAGAGAAGACTGTACATAGTAACTGAAAGTAGTCCAAAAGATGTGGAGACCAGAAGATCTAGTTTGTTATATAGAAAAGCTTAATCAATGGCTTCTATACCCTGCGAATGTTTTGTCCTTGTTTTTAATGTTCAGGCTCTTTAGTACAGATAGAACTCACTTTGGTTTTCAAGGCTCTCCATAATCTTTTATCACTCTACCTTCTGACTTTATCCTGTATTACTCCCTCCACAGGGATATAGCAATCCCTATAACAATCAAAAATACTTTCACATCGTATTTATGTCCCACACTTTCCTCTTTTTATGCATTTTTCAGTACTCCATGAAATGCACTCTAAATACTTAACACTGCTTCAAATGGGCTCCCAGTTTATTGAAATCTTACATTTTAGTCAGTTGAAACACTTTTATTGAGCATCTATTAGGTGCCAGGCACTGTGCTAAGCATTGGTGCTAACACTGCTAAAAATGCCAATGAGTATTGAAGAAGTCAACACTTCTGCAAGGACTAGAGGGTAGTGGGTGGTGCTGAGAGGGAGGTTAGAAAGAAACAAAACTTTCTCCTACCTACCCCAAGGGCAATTCCTTCTCTGGAATCCTTTACTTCTAAGTATGACCACTACTCAATTGGCCTGCTCCTGGAATGTGCAATTCTACATTAGCTTACTATGCTATACCTAGGTCCAGAAGTGCATGTGAACCCATCAGATAGCCCCACATAAGGGGAATTACATGTGCCCTCCATGAACAGACAAGAGGAAGTCCAAGAACCAAGGACTGTGAGTCAACCAATTGGCTACATGTACATTCTTAACTTTGAGTCCGCTCTCCTCAGGGATTTTGTGTGTTCAAGGGTAGAATGTACCTCTGGGTTGGGGAACTATTTCTGCAGTGATCATCCTTGATACATGCTTAGTAAATAAACTTTTAAAAAAGCTAATTAACTTTAGTTGATAGTTAATGAGGAGTTCATTGGTAGAAGCTCGTGAGCAATAGTATTAGAAACTCTAGCTCCCAGGGTTATTTTTGGAGAGGGAAGGAGAAGTGATCAGAAGTGGTCATCCTCTGGGGACTTAGTCTGACATTTCAAGATGGTGTTGGGGAATTAGCACTGGGGTGAAAAGGGAGGATGCTATAACTTAAATATTTCATGTCAGTTTTTCTTTAGTTCCATCCTCATGTGGGTCAATTAAATTTATTCTATGTCAAGATAATCAACCAACAGACTTTTTTAAAAAACACCTAATATATTTTAGGGACTGTGCTAGGTATTGGTGATACAAAAACAAAAAAAAATATGGTTCCTGCCCTTAAGAAAGGTGGCATGGTCTAGCCAGTGGAGCACTGTATCTGAAACCAAGGGACCTGCATTTAAATCCTGCCTCAGATATTTATTAGCTGTATGATTATAGGCAAGCCATCTGACTTCTTTGGACCTCAAATTTCTTTATCTGTAAAATGAGGGGATTGGGATAGATGACTTCTAAGATTTCTTCCAGCTCTAAATTTGTGATCCTATGATTTCCTCTCAAGAAGGAAACAGAGAGAAAGTGCTGGATGAGATAGTATAAATATGTCTATGCCATACTGGTGATGAGTCAGTATGTCATCTGCTCATAAAGAGGGCGGCATGATTATGGATAGAAAGTGTGAGATTTATGGTGAAGTAATGAGATAAATTCTTCATGCCACAAAATAATTAGCCTCACTGCTTTATAGACATAACTTATGCTTATTATTACCAGAATTACTAATTGATATTTATGTAGTCTTTTTCAGTTTCCAGAGTTTTTTGTATTTGTTGTTGTTCAGTTGTTTCAGTTATGTCCGACTCTTCATGACCCCATTTAGGGTTTTCTTGGCAAAGATACTGGTGGGTTTTGCCATTTCCTTCTCCAGCTCATTTTACAGATGAGGAAACTGAGGCAAAAGGGGGTAAGTGACTTATCCAGGGTCACACAGCTAGTTCAGTGTCTGAGGCTAGATTTGAACTCAGGAAGATGAATATTCCTGACTCCAGGCCCAGCACTCTGCACTATGGTGTCACCTAGCTGCTCCTTTTGTTATCTCCTTTGATCTTCAAAATAGACTGGCAAGGTAGGCAGGGCCAGGCAAGAATCATTGCTCCCGGTTTACAGGTGATGAGGAAGCAAAGGCCCAGACAAGTGAAGTGACTGGCCCAAAGGGGTCACAGAGTCAGCAAATGTAAGAACCTCCATTCAAGCCTGTCTTCTGCCTCCAAATCCAATGTTCTTTCTGCTGTGCTGCAGCCTCTGTTTAGAAGGGGAGGTACAAGTTGGAAAGTTACACATATATTTGGCTGAACTACCCTCCCAAAGAATTTGTGTGGAAAGAATGAAATATCCAAGCCAAAATAAAAATGATGGCCTTTGGGTGACCTGGGGATTGGTGTCTTTGGATAAATGTTTTAGACTGGATATCGACATTTGGATTCCAGAAAAAGGGAACTATGTGTCAGAGGAAGAGATAACAATTAGAGGAAAATAATAAGAAATCACTATTAGCTTTATGCCAGGACTCATATTAAGATGATGACTTCACAGAGCATCCCTGCATGACCAGCCTGCTAAGAATGTACCCAAGCACACAGGCTGCCCCGGGAACAATGAATGCACGTCAACTATATTCCCCAAGAAGCAGATGAATTGGAGCCAATTGTAGCACGAACACTCTACTAACAGAAATGTGAAAATGGCACTCAAGTAACCTGCTTCTTTTACATCTGTGCTCCATTAAGATTTATATAACAAAACCAAAATGTGCCCAAAGATTTTGATCATAGAAGGAGCTTAAGAAAAGAAAGTCCATAACTGTGCAGGATGCAGATGATTTCCCCCTGACTTTGTAAAAGGTTACTGTTCAGGAGGCATGTGGAGGCACTGTTTTTCCATAAACCCAAGGTTGAGCTCACCAGGTAGGCCTTTCAGACGATGTTCCTCACATTCCTTCCCTTTATCCCTTCCCTGGGAGGGGCAAGTTTCTTTTTGGACAAGAGGGAAACACTTTCCCATTCACTCATTCATTAAACAAATATTCATTAATCGTCTGTTGTGTAGCAGTGGTGTGTTAGGTGTTGGAGAGATTTAAAAGTTTGGCTAAGGCAGGGCTCCTTATCATTTGGAGCTTACCTGCCATCTATTAGGGGCACAAGATACAGACACAGAACTATAATGCACATAACCAGTAGACAATATTCTCTGGGAAGCTTAAAATATTTCCATTCTCCCCGCCCTCCCCTAGGGTCAGACGTTCCTTTTGGCTGGCTCTTTCAACTTCCTTCTATTAGGGAGTCACCTCTTCCACCTAATGGGAAGTTATTTTGTTTTACCATGCTAGGACTTGTCCTTATGGACAGGGGCAGTGATGAGACCTATGCTTTTATTGGCATAGAGAATTCCCAGATGAGGAAACTCTACCAAAGCAAGTTGGTGCTTTTTCCAGCCCTTTTTTTAGTCCTAGTTCCTTAAAGTACAAATGGGTCTCCTCCAGGTCTCCGTCTTGGGCCCTATTCTCTTTTCCCTCTATACTCTATAACTTGGCAATCTCATCAGCTCCCATGTATTCAATTATCATTCTATGCTGATGATTCTCAAATCTATTTATCTAGCCGTCACCTCTCTCCTGATTTCCAGTATCGAATCTCCCACTGCCTATTAGACAGCTTGAACTGGATGTCCTACAGCTACCTTAAACCCAGCATGTCCAAGTCTGAACTCATTATCTTTCCTCCCAAACTCTCCCTTATTCCTAACTTCCTTATTACTGTTGAAGGTACTGCCATCTTCCCAGCATCCAAGCTCACAACCTAGGGATCATTCTCAGCTCCCTGCTCTCTCGTTTCTCCATATCCAATCTGTTGCCAAATTCTGTCGTTTTTACCCTTGTGTTATCTCTCGTATATGCCTTCTTCTCTCCTCTAACACTGCAGTAACTCCAGTGTAGGCCCTTATCCCTTCACACCTCAGCTATAATAATAGCCTACTGGTCAGTCTCCCTGCCTCAAGTCTCTCTCCATTCCAGTCTTCCACCCAACTGCCAAACCGATCTTCCTAAAGGCAGGTTTGACCATGTCATTCCTCCTACTCAATAAACTCCAGCGGCTCCCTGTCACCTCTGGGATCAAGTATAAAGTCCTCAGTTTGGCACACAAAGCCCTTCATAACTTGCCCTGCCCCATCCCACCTTTCCAGTCTTCTTGCATCTTACTTACCCCCAAGTATTCAGTGATTCAGTGTGATTCCTTGGCTTCCTTGCTGTTCCTTTAACTAGATACTCTAACTCCTGACTTTGGACATTTTCATTGGCTCTCTACCCGCAGGTGTTCTGCCCAAAGGAATATTAATTTTGATCTCTGAAACCTTACAAGGTATCTTGGGGTTTATGGGCTAGATTTCTTTTTAAGGACCATGCCTTAAACTCAGTTCACTCTGGTTTTAATTGATTGGTCAAAATAGGTCCCAGCCCAAGCCTAATTTGGTCATTAGGCGGGCTCTGGTGGCTCAGAGTGAGTGTAAATAGCAATTGTTTCTATTTTGGCCAGAAACCCTGGGGGTCTTCCCCTCCCAGATTAATTTTTTTTTTTGACTAGGTAAAAAAGACCATTCTCTGTCTCATTTCTTACTGAGTGGGCATTGCCTCAGAGAAACTGAGACCTGGGAAAGACCTTAGCTTAAAAAGCCCAAGGTCTCCCACTGCCTCCAGGGCCATCTCCAGTCATCCTGATCTATATCTTGCCACTGGACCCAGATGGCTCAAGCGGAGAAAGTGAGATTGGTGACTTTGCAAGGCCCTCCCTCACTTAAATCCAGTTCACTTGCATGTCATGGCATCACCTTCCTGATGTCATGGTCCTCTTCCAGAGCGAAGGACAAACAACAATGCCTGGAATACTCTTGCTCCTCCTTACATTTTCTTCTATTTTTTTTCAATCTTTTGACTTTGTTTTTAAATTTTTCTGTTGCCTCATGGATTGATTGGCTTATATTTGGTCCACTCTAATTTTCAGGGAGTTTGTTGTTCTGGCAAGGATTTGTATCTCTTGTACTTAATGTATTATCCTGCCAACATTTAAAGGCATGATCAACCTTTTTTGATAATCTATAATTTAACTTTTTTAGGGCAATGTCCTTTGTAAAGGAGGTTTGCTGAGAAATATCTCTGGTGTTAAGTGAAAAGAAGGTTGGATTTAGAGACATGCAACCTGGGCTCAAATGTCAATTTTGCCACTTACTCCTTGTGGGACTGTGGACAAGTCACTTAGCCTCTCTGCACTCAGTTATTCGTTATAAAATGAGAGGTTTGGCCTAAATGACCTTTGAGGTTTCTTCTGGCTCTACATCTATGATTCTGCCTAAATAACAAATTCACTTTGCTGTAATGTATAGATACAAATAGGAAATGTCTTCAGTGCCATTCTGGATAGAGGTGGAGGGAGTAGGTTAGAAGCAGTGGGAAAGATGGGTAGAATTGGATGAATATAAGCAAGCTTCAGGGTAGAAAATAAGGAAGGAGTAGGATGGCTTCTGTAGTTTGAATAAGAGATAGGTAGGAAATTAGAGGTAATGTGGAGTATATTCAGTGGTGCTCCACTGGGGCTTAAAAGCAGGATTGCCCTGTTTTTGTCCATTTATATTAGTGCCCATATCTATCCTCTGTCATTAGAAAATTTTACCTTCAGCATAGTGGTTTAGGTTAGAGGGGAAAAAAAAGTCTTTCCTCATCTTATTGAATGTGTTGGCTTATCTTTTTTGTGAGGGTTAAGTTTTTCTCTCTCTCTCTCTCTCTCTGTCTCTCTCTCTCTCTCTCCCCCCAAGAGCATTTATTGCAGGTCACCATGGTCATGAGAACTTAGGATTCTGTGCTTTTCTTTGTTTTTTTCCTCTTTACTATAGGACTCTTGACTTTCTTCCCCCTTCTGCCATTTCTCCTCCCCCACCATCTCATTCTGAATATACTTAGAAGAGCTATAATGTGTGAATGAATTGGTTTGTGCTGCTGAACTTCTCAACATCCTGAAATGCTCTATAAACTCTTTCATCACGTGCAGCTGGTACCAACCTCTAGAGATGTGACTAAAGGATGCAAGGAGCAAAAATGAAAAAAGACTTTGGTCCTCGATGTAAAACTGGTACATCACACAAATTAGTTGAACAGTTGTAGTGTGAGTCAAACTCAAAAAGATAAAATGCATTTTAAAATATACTGATTGCTTCACATATACTTAGATTTGGGTACCTTTAGATTAGGATAAGTGATGCAGTGGGAAGAGTAGTGGATTTGGAGAAGGAAGATCTGGGTTCAGATCCTGTCTCAGCTGCTTATTACTTATGTGACTTCAGGCAAGTCACCTCATTTCTAAGCCTCAGTTTCTTTATCATAAAATGAAAGACACTGAATTAGATGGCCTCTCAGTTCTTTGCACCTCTAAATTTATGATCTTGTATATATTTTGCCAAGGGGCTCCCCATAAGCTATGCTGTCACTCTAGGAGTTCCAGTGAAAAGCATCAAAGGACTTAGGTTTGCACCCCAGCTTTGTCACTTATTATATGTATGATTTTGGATAAGTTACTTAACTTCTCTGGGACTCATTTTCCTTATATATATGTAACAATGGCCAACCCATGATGCGTGGTCAATTTCCATTCCTCCTTCCAGAAAACCATAAGAGGGCTTTGGGACCTGCTTCCTGGCAGATGTGACTTATCACTGAAGGAACTGAGCTTTGAAATGATAGGGAGCCCCCCTATTGTCTATGGAGATAGAAAAGCTAATGGCTATGAAATATCTACTCAGTGAATATTTAAAAGGGAAGGACCTTATCCTCATTTCCCTCTTCCTTTCTGGCTTTGAATCACATCTGGACTGTTTTGAGCTGTGTCTTGAGAAGAAAATGGTGAAATGGGTTGACTTGCCCTCTTCCCCACCCCAGCTGCCATGAAGCCATTAATTAGCACACAGCATTTAAAGCACAAGCCTTATATAAGCAAGTCTGAGTTTGGGATTGGACTACCTCTTTCATATTTTTTGTTTCTTGAGCTAGGTTGAATGCATATCTTTCCTGAGATAGATATATCCAGGGTTGGAGGCTGCCAGATGAGTTTGAGAGGTTCAGAGGTCCAATGAGTGAAACTGACTGGTGGTAAGGGAAGCTTCTACATCAGATAAAATTATCACTGGCAAGATGACTGGCCTGGCCATTTTACTAGCAGACATATACTGGAAGTTGTTTGTAAGTTGCAATGCTGAGGTGAAATATAAAACGTCTAATCAAAAATGCCATAAACTGCTTTATGTTCTGTTGAGGTTTTAACTACAAGCCTTCTTGAAGACATTAGATACTAAGAATATATCTTCTAATTCCTTCTCTATGGGCCTATTAAAAAAACCCACCCCTCTGAGTGAGCAAGTCTATGAAACCACTCCCATTTAAAGCTTTTGTAAAACTTCACTTAGGAGCCTGTACTGGACAGAGGGCCCACATTGTAGTCAGGAAGACCTGGGTCCAAGCTCTTCCTCTGATATATACTAGCTTTGTGACCACATGCGCACTCAGTGCAACTAACACTTGAAGTATTTCCTTATACTGCTAAAATCACCAGCCTAGACAAAAAATTAATAAATAAGCAATTAATTAAATTAAAATTTTAATTACTCTATTTAAAAAAGGATGAAGTACAAATGAAATTATGATTCTGACCCTTACAGAAAAATGATTTTCTCGCTGTATTAACAACAATAGTAATAATGATCGTAATAATAATATGAGATGAAAATATCAGTAAACCTTTCAAACATAATCTAATTGAATATTTGGGTGTTTTATACCAAGCATTCACAGCTTATATCACTAGAAATATAAATACTCACAAGAAAACAGCATATTGGTTGAGGAGCAAAAAGGGTCTACCAAAAAGTTCCAGGGATGTAAAGAATAACTTATTAGTGATTTAGTCATTATAGAACAAGTTGACTGGAAGCACTATAATATTTATACTGCTTTTATTGGTTACTGTGAAGCGTTTGACTCAGTTCTTTAATCATGTAAATTAGACCCAAGTTAGTGAGAATATTAGAATACTTAATGTCCACATGGAGAGCTATTCTCTATTTAAAATAGGCCATTAACATAATAATAATTGATATAAAGTGTGACGTTTTTAGGAAGATTGTTTAAGCCCATTGAGGTTCCACCTAACTGTAAATCCATGATCCTATCTCCTGAATAGAAGTATGCATGGCTCTGAATTAAAGAGAGTGTTGAACCAAAACATCTTATTAATCACTTGACTTATATGGATGGCACCAAGCTATATGGTTCCACTGAAAAACATGTTAAACAACTCCTTTGACTCGTGGATTCTCTCTCTAATGGTACAAAATGTTATTTGGACTCAATAAGTGTAAAATTCAACACATGTCAAGGAAGTATAGAGGTTGAAAACTTTCAGTTTGATTCTTGAGATCACATGATTCAATAGGATGGAGATGATAACTGCAAATATCATGGTTTCCTCCAGGCAAGACATATCCAACATAAAAATATCAAAGGCAGTGGCTGAATACATTGAGAGATTTACTAGCATGCTGAGATCAAAGCTGAATGGGAGAAATGAGTTTAAAGCAATTAACACCCATTCAATACCAATCTTAATGTGCACTTTTGGGACTGTAAAATGTGCTATAATAAGTTGGAAAGTGTCTGAACAAAAATCCATGCAATATTAACAAAATGCAGGGCTTATTACCTTAAGGCAGATAAAGAAAGATGAACACTTCTTTGTCAAGAAGGAGGAAGAAGGCTGATAGACATTCTTAGAGTATATGACAAACAGGTAAAAACCTATAGAAATATGTTTGAAACATTCAATCATTTCATTGAGCACAGTTGTCTAATAACAGGTATGCATCATTGGATTTGCTAAATGTAACTCCTAAAAGTATACCTCCAGCTGGAGCCTATGATATAGTTAGAACTCAAGAGTAGAATTAAAAGGCCCTCCATGAGTGACATATATATAGACTTGGTCAACAATCTATTTACCAAAAAAGAAAAAAAATTGATATCGAACAAATGACCGAGTCATGGTTTTGTTTGTCAAAATGGAGGGGTTTGTGATGGCAATTCAAGGACCAGGCCATTATCTCTAGAAATTTCAGGAACCCAGACTACAATGATTGCTCAAATGATACAAGTAAATGGTAAACACATGACTTCAGGCTGTAAAAATTTAGCACCTACAGAATAACTGGGGAAATATAACCTGATGGCTTGAATTATATATCGGAAACTTACTATACTATCTTTCCTGACTTGGCATGGCAGAAGACAAATTATCATACCAGAAATATAGACCTCAAAATACCCTGTTGAACTTAACCCATGTACTATACTAGACCATCATCAGAGACTCACAATTACCCAGACATAAAACTAATCTGTTTTAACTACCAAGTTACATGGAAAGAAAAGCTTTGAAAATTATAGAGACATGGCAGAGGGAATCAAAATCTTGTGGGAGCAGGATGGAGGCTACATTATTACTGTTTTCTTGTCTGCTACTGAAGGTCTGTACTGAAGTTGCTTTCAGTGAGCATCTATTTCATTTTATATATAATATATATTTCATATGTCATAAATCATTTTAGGAGATCCATTAGGATTTCTATCCTAATATTTTATTCAACTATAAAAAGTTTTAATTTTAATTAACCTATGCAATAGATCATTAAATGCATATTCATTTAATCTTATTCATTAAATAAGTATTTAATCTTATGCATTAAATGTATAGATCATTAAATAGAAAATATGTAATATTATAATTATGTGTAACATAATATATTATATAACAATATAATAATTATG